>NC_064622.1:8707291-9031250 GCF_023898315.1 Schistocerca nitens
GTTGTCTTGCAAGTCGGGGTGATCCTGTGAGCGTTTGACTCCAATGGTGCCCTAGACGAGAGAAATGCGAGCATAAAGCCTACCATGCCAATGTGCTGGTTGGGGATTTAGCGTGCTGCTCGTGACTGTCACAGATGAATAACCAGGGACTTATACTTGGATATTCGTGACATACTGTGTAGCTGGCGTGTGTTGGGCGACTGAATCCTCAACAGGAACCACCCCTGGCTTGGTCATATTACATTGCTTCTGGAAAGGTGTGCTTTGATCCCGAAAACCGCATCAGATAGAGAAGGAAGTTGCAACTATAAATTTATTGTCGTGTATAGCCATGGCTAACCCAGTCTCTGGAGTTTCAGTGAGGCGTAGTGAGAACTCGGAGGCCATGTCGTACGGCGCGCACATCACTGTCGTCAATAGCGGCGAGCAGCGAGACATCTCAACGTAACAGGAATTATGTGAGAGTATTGTAAAAGAAAAAAAAAAAAAAAAAAAAAAGGTAATAATAATAATAATAGAGTACCATATTCTAGGATAAATTAAACTTTAGGATTTTTACAATAACTAGATTAATATTGTGGGGGTTTTCTACCACAAGTGTTGTGTTTGGCGCGCGCCTGTTGGGATGTTATTTTTCAGATCATGAAACCACAGACCCGAGATGGAGGGACGACCGGCGAGCGAACGTACAATAGTTGCATGTTCGAACGTACAATAGTTGCATGTTCTTTATAGCTCAGTAAAACTTCAGCCTGCATAATAATATAATTTATTTAGAAGACATAGAATGTAGATCGTTGGCATATGGTAGTTAATTCTTGAGCATGTCTACTGTCGATCTATATAATTAATAGTAATATTAGTGCGGGCCCGCACATTTAGTTGTTCATCCATTACAAAGCATCAGTCATCACACACCATGTACAATACTGAGATTGGTCTCTACACATATATCAAAATAAATTATTTCCATGTCTAGATTAAATGTTATAATGATTGCCATAGATTAATAACTATAAAAGTAAAATAAGAGTGTCTGAAATGACAGACCATCAATGTTTCATTATGTAAATTTATTATAACATAGAAGGTCATGGGAAAAAGTTAGGCATAAGATTTTTGTAAGAATTGTGCAGATGACGAGGATCGTGGCAATGCGGAGGCCGGCCGGAGCGGGAACAAGAGGTCTACGGCTACCTGCAAGAAAAGAGCGTCAGCACCCCACCTGACGTGAAGGGCGAGAACATCCGGTCCACAGGCTGACAGTCACCCGGCCGCATACCTGAGGGATTACGCGGGACCCTCGCCGGGCCACAAGCGAAAGTGAGGCTGGCCGTTGACACTGACATGCGACCCACACGCGACAGCCTGCTAGCTCTCCAGACGCGGCAGCCGTTTGGAGGGATTCCCTGCGGCAGACCACGTTGTCGTGAGTACACGAAGAAGATCACATATCGTGTCAGAATCTGCGCCTCATGTGCCTCAGGACAGAAAGGGACGCTATATACTCACCTGTTTGGGTTTTTACAACTCACTAGCATTGGCCGATCTGCATACACAAAGCAGTATCGTGCCACACTAACAAATGTATGGTCTCATTTCTAACTTCTCCTCTCTTTTAGAGAGCAGTTTTAGCAATCGTCACTCCTAGTTCGATCCTGTATGGATGACCTCACACACTTGTGGAGTCACTCCACGTGCCATCATCCCTTGTCGAACTGCAATATTGGGAAACGTAAAGTACTGTCCAGCGAGAGAAGAGACCTAGACTAGTATCCCAACAAATAGACCTCAGAGACAATTAATCGACGTGAGGAGAGCCTATCACTGTGTCTTCCTACCGTACTGCCATGATCATATGCGTGGGTCTGACTACAATCTCAACAGCGTACTGCAGACACTCCAGAACTCCCTATTGCTGTTGCCACAACGTAGCAACAACACCCGACGTTTAGCCTTATGTGATGTCAGCACTGTGTAATTAGTGAAGTGCTACGGATATTTCTAACAATGTGATTTAGTGCCTCATTCTCAGCACAGTCGTGAACTTTGTGCAATGTGCATGCACAATTTGATGCCCCATGAACCTTTTTTTTTTTTTGTTTCTTAAATTTCTTTCTCTAGTGTTGGTTTTGTAATGTATGTTATACCTTGTATGTGTTTGTGTTTTACACTGTAATTCTTATTACAAATTACTGTATTGTTCTCCACACCATGTTTTTTTTGTATTTTGTATTTATTGTTGTGTGTATGCGAACAGTGTGCCTGAAGTCCCCATAAACTGAAGCAGATACCACCACTGTCATTGTGAATGGACCATCAGTTCAGGGAACATTTTGTAAAGGTTATTCTTGCTGCAGGGAGACAGAATGAATCGGAGGTTGTAATTAGATTCTGAAAGCTCACAAAGAGATTGTTAACTTAAATAGTATCATGTGTGAGTGAGTTCAGGTTAGTTTAATGATTAAAATTGTTGTAACATCTTGGGCATTTAATTGCGGAGCACTCCAACTCTGATTGTAAAGAATAAACTGCTCCATATTTGGCTCAGATGCCCGGGCCATATTTAGAGCGTGAATGTCTGCGTGAATCGGTGTTTGGAAGGGGCTCCCTGGATATGGATGTGTGATGTGAGTGTTAGTGTTCCATATTAAGAAGGTGAAGTTGGCTACATCATAAATAATCCTCCCTCTATGAGCTGCATTTTTCAGTTGCAGTGATTTTCTTTATAGAGTGCGGCATGTGGAGCCAGTTGCGAGATTGTTCTTGGGCGATTGACTCACTACCTTGCTCCTAAGTGAGCCAACCGCTCACCAATTACAATCTAAAATGGCGTAGGGGCTATGAGAGGTGGCATGAGCCCCCTCTCATATTTCTATCTTACGACTCTCCTCTCTATTTGCATGCGGTGGAGGGCTGCTATTCCTTCACACGCGGACTTCCCACGCAGCGTCTCTCGTCACCCGGGTGGTCCGGTGACAGGCGGGTTAAGCCGACGTGTGTGAGGCAGTCGAGTGAATGCTTTGCAGACGCCGACATTGTCAAGAGACACGCCCGCTGGGGTGTGAAGTAGCGGCTGGGCTAGAGGTTCCGTTACTTCGGAGAAACTTAGCGAAAACACTTTCTGGCGGGCTACCAGCGAGGCGTGCGAATGACTTGTGTACCCTGGCAGTTGTGGCGGGAAAATTCCCGCACTTTCTGCAAAATAGTAACGGTGATTGGTTTGCTCAGGGCATAGCGCCGTGACGTAGCAAAATCAGCACAGAAATTGGCGCCAAGAATCTCCATTGGTGGAATGGTAGTGCTCCGGCAATGGAGTGGAATTTCCGCCGGTTTTCGGGTTGCTGATTGGAACGTAACCACGGCCACTGTCGTGGGGGCGGGAATGTTGTGTGTTCGGCCTGTACGGGTGCTCTGGTAGTCGGCTCTCGCCTTTCGGTCGAGGACGTCGAAGCAACCAGCCCTCGCCTGCGGTACGCCAGATCGTGTTCTGGCAGCCAAGAAGACAGTTTTGGTAATGTATGTCCGCAGCACCGGCAGATAGGGATTTTCCTAGGTGATAATCAGCGCTCAGCAGAGCGCGCCTGTTCGTTTTTTTTCTGTGTTCTGTCTTGAGTAGCAGCAATTACTGTTGGGTTAGCTGTGTGTCTCTCTTGAGATTTGAGTGGAAAGGAATTGGCTCCACATACCACCTCGTCTTAAACCTCACGATCTAGTTTAGGGACAACTTCACCTTTACAGTGTTTGTATGAATCTCCAAATTTGAGCCAATTTGATGTATTATATTTCCTGTGTTTCTTTTACTATTCAGTGTTTAGTCTTAATAAATCATATTGTTATTTTGGACAGAACTTTCATTCTGTTAATCGATAGAGCAACCCTATCATTCCTCACTATGCTAATGAAACCTTGGTTTATTTAACTTATTTATCAAATTAAATTATTGCAGGTGCCAAACTCTTTTCTACTCCACTTGCGGGGCTGATTAGTGTCAGTTCGCGTATTTCTTTTATCCTTGTGCAACAGCAAAAGTCGGAGTTAGAATAGGGGGGGCTTAGAGCATGATTTACATATGTGAATTCTAGTAGAACTTAGTGATAAATACACTGCTAGCCCCGGCACCTCGCAAGTATGCTGTCAAATACAGCGTAAAGAAAGGAAAAGCGCTGCATTCACCAATCGTATTTCCGTCAGATCCACCGAGTTTTAACAGAGAAGAGAAGACATATATTGTTAGAAAGAAGGTGAAGAATATTTGGGTTCAATGACCAGACGATGACGATATCACTGGATGCGGAGCATGAATTGGCAAATAAAGTCTGTAACATTTTTATCAAGGGAACCATTTGCCATAAACTATTCAGGGAAAGCCGGCCGAAGTGGCCGTGCGGTTAAAGGCGCTGCAGTCTGGAACCGCAAGACCGCTACGGTCGCAGGTTCGAATCCTGCCTCGGGCATGGATGTTTGTGATGTCCTTAGGTTAGTTAGGTTTAACTAGTTCTAAGTTCTAGGGGACTAATAACCTCAGCAGTTGAGTCCCATAGTGCTCAGAGCCATTTGAACCATTTGAACCATATTCAGGGAAAACGCAGGAAACCTAGGTCCAGATGGTCGGATGGAGATTTGTACCAACTTCCTGCTGAATGAGCATCCCATGTCTTACCACGGCGTCATGTCATTCGGTGAAACCCTAGAACGCTGTCCGTCATGATTAGAACTGTTGCCTGCTACTTTACCCACTTAGCCATCGAGGCACACAGTATATTGTGAGAAACACTTCCATCATCAAAACAGTAACAGATAAAAAATGAACCTGAGGAATCAGATTCTTGGCTACTTTTACTGACTTCTACATACACTGAGGTGACAAAGGCCACGGGTCAGCTCCTAATGTCGTGTCGGACCTTCTTTTGCCCGGAGCAGTGCTGCAACTCGACGTGGCGTGGACTTAACAAACCGTTGGAATCTTCCTGCAGGAATACTGAGCCACGCTGCCTCTATAGCCGTCCTTAATTGCGGAAGTGTTCCCGGAGCAGGATGTTCTGCACGAACCGACATCTCAGTTATGTCGCATGAAAGTCCGACGGGGTTCATGTCGGGCGACCCGAACTGCCCAGAATGTTCTTCAAATAAATCACAAACAATTATGACCCGGTGACATGATGCACTGTCATCCCTAAAAATTCCATCGTGTAATGACTGCAATTGGTCTCCAAGCAGCCGAACATAACAATTTCCAGTCAATGATCGGTTCAGTTGGACCACAGGACCAGTCCATTGCATGTAAACACTGAACACACCACTATCGAGTCACCACCAGCTTGCACAGTGCCTTCTTGACAGTCTGGGTCCATGGCTTCGTCACACTCAAAGCCCACAATCAGCTCTTTCCAAGTGAAATCGGGGCTAATCGATTCCTCGGTTTTCCAGTCGTCTAGGCTCCAACCGATATGGTCACCAGCCCAGCAGAGCCGCTGCAGGCGGTGTCCTGCTGTTAGCAAAGGGACTCGCATTGATCGTCTGCTGCCGTACCCCATCAACGCCAAATTTCACCGCACTGTCCTAACGGATACATTCGTCTTACGCCCCACATTGAGTTTTGCGGCTGTTTCACGCAGTCTTGCTTGTCTGCCAACACTGACGACTTTAAGCAAACGGCGATGCTCTCGGTCATTAAGTGAAGGCCGTTGCCACTGCCCTGTCCATGGCGAAAGGTCGTGCCTGAAATCTGGTATTCTTAGCACATTCTTGGCGCTGTGGTTCTCGGACTGTTGAATTCCCTAACGATTTCCGAAATGGAATGTCTCTTGCGTCTAGAACTACCATTCCGCGTTCGAAGTGTGTTACTTCCCGTCGCGCGACCATAATCAGATCGGAATCCCTCTCACGTGACTCACCTGAGTACAAACGACACTTCCGCCGGTGCACTGCCCTTTTATACGTTGTGTGAGCCACGCTACCGCCTTCTGTATGTGTGCACATCGCTAGCCCCTGACTTGTGTCACCTCAGCTAATATGGCTTCAAGTTCTTACTGGTAACTTGATTCGATGTCACTGTTATTCCACTCTGCAGACAGCTCCACGTCAGATGCCCGGTCCATGTATTTTATGAGTGGGAACAAGGGACCCCCATATCTCCGAAAGCGTGTCGGCTTTTAAAGGCTCCGCGCTTTGTTTACGTGATGCTAGGATAGCTTTCCGCGGCCCGGCACTTCCCGCGGGATGCGCTGGAGTTTACCCCCCCCCCCCCCCCAAAAAAAAAAAAAAAAAAAAAGAGAGAGAGAAGCGGCCTTCAGTGTCGGCAGCAGTCAGCTGTTTACCAGACGCAAGCACACAGGCGCCGCTCTCCGAAAGTGGTCGGCAAAAACACTGCGCTACTGTGCGAGTTACTACAAAGAGTAGCTAACGACCCAAACAGAGTCGTCTGCGTACCGGCCGTTGGACACCGGCTATGTACCTTTCGTCAGACTGTGATAACATCTGCTTGTTGTTCGTTGTGGTCTTCAGTCCGAACACTGGTTTGACGCATCTCTCCACTCTACCCCGTCCTGTTCAAGTCGCTTCATCTCAGAATAACTACTGCAACCTATAACTTTTAGAACCTGCTTGCTGCAGTCATCTCTTGGTTTCCCTCTGCGTTTATTACTCCCACCCCCACGTCCCTCCAATACTAAAATTGTGCTACCTTGATTTATCAGAATGTCTCCTACCAACCGGTTCCTTCCTTTAGTCAAGTTGTGCCACAAATTTCTTTCCTCCCCCGTTCTATTCGGTGCCTCGTCATTAGTTACATGGTCTACCACTTTCAATTCAGCATTCTTCTGCAACATCTCATTTTGAAAGCTTGTATCCTCTTCTTGTCGTCCATGTTTCACTTCCGTGCATCGCTACACTCCGTACACACACATTCAGAAAATAATTCCTAACACATAAATCTATATTCGATGTTAACAAATTACCGTTCTTGTGAGAAACGCCTATCTTGCAGTTGACAGTGTACACTTTACATCCCTCTACGTCAGCCAACATCGGTAATTTAACTGCTCGATGCCAAACCTGATCTACTACTTCTACTGATCTAATTCGACTACACTCCGAAACGCTTTTCTGATCTCCCTAATGTTCATCTCAGATCCTCGTTTCAAGACACTGGACATTCCGTTCAACTGCTCTTCAAAGTCATTTGGGGTCGCTGACAGAATTACAACGTCATCGGCAAACATTAAAGTTTTTATTTCTTCTGCATATTTTTGTTCAGTTTCATTTACTGCTTCCACAGTGTACAAACTGAATAACGTCGGGGTAAGACTACAATCCGGTCGCAGTCCTTTCTCAACCGTTGGTACCTTCAGAATTTTGAAAAGTACATTCTAGTCAACATTGTCAAATAGCTTTCACCAAATCCACAAAAGCTTGAAATACAGGTTTACCTTTTCCTAACCTATCTTATAAGATAAGTCGTAATGTTAGTATAGCCACGCGTTTTCCTACTTCTCCGGAATCCAAACTGATCTGCCCCAAGATTGGCTTCTAATAGCTTTCCCATTCTTTTGTAAATAATTAGTCTTAGTGTTTTGCAACCATGACTTATTAAACTGATAGTTCGGTTCAAATGGTTCAAACGCCTCTGAGCACTATGGGACTTAACAGCGGAGGTCTTCAGTCCCCTAGAACTTAGAACTACTTAAACCTAACTAACCTAAGGACATCACACACATCCATGCCCGAGGGAGGATTCGAACCTGCGACCGTAGCGATCGCGTGGTTCCAGACTGAAGCGCCTACAACCGCTCGGCCACTACGGCCGGCTGATGGTTCGGTAACATTCTCACCTTTTAGCACCTGATTTCTTTGGAATTGGGATTTTTACACTCTGAGGGCATTTGGGCTGTTTAATACATCTTGCATGTCGGATGGAAGGGTTTTATCATAGCTGAGTCTCCAACGGCTAGCAGTATAATGTCGGATTCGGTCTGTTAGTGCTTTGTCAAATTCTTCACACAATACCATGTATCGTATCTCTTCACACAATACTATATATCGTACCTCATCTTCATCGGCGTCGTATTGGTCTGTTTAATATTGCCTTGAACTTTATTTCACCGAGCGAGGTGGCGCAGTGGTTAGGACACTGGACTCGCATTCGGGAGGACGACGGTTCAATCCCGCGTCCGGCCATCCTGATTTAGGTTTTCCGTGATTTCCCTAAATCGCTCCAGGCAAATGCCGGGACGGTTCCTTTGAAAGGGCACGGCCGACTTCCTTCCCTAATCCGATGAGACCGATGACCTCGCTGTTTGGTCTCTTCCCCCAAAACCAACCAACTTTATTTCGTTTGTGTAGGCCCCCTATTCAGAGTGATCTGAAAGAGTCTGAAGAGCTTGTAACTGCTTTGCTGGGGACTGTGTGCTGAGAAAAAAATCGATATGTTGAGCCTTTGATGAAGTTAGACAAGAAGGTCGTTTCGTGCGCGATTCAAGCACCTGTACCCGCTATGCGGTAATGCACAGACATCTGTGCGTCGGTGAGTTATCACTTGCCCGAATGCTCATTACGAGTTAAACTGTACGTTTTTCGGGAACGATAAATTTAAGCTAGTTGAGCAACAGCTACATTTGCTTAGTCTGAGTAAACCTAACGAAGAACAAACGTGGCCGCACCGTCTGTGGCAGGCTGCTTGAAACTGCGCGCGCGGCTGGCTGATTGGCTAATTTCAGCGCTAAATAAACCGGGAACGGCGCAACGCATCGAATTTCTTTCTTAACAGTTATTTCTCAGCACAACCTACCTTTCAACTCCTCTACAAGCTCTTCAGGCTGTTTCTGAGCACCCTGTTTACTTCTTTCACCTTAACCCTTACGTACATTGTTGTCAAAGTGACATAGGTTTGCGCGGTGTTAAATATTGCATTGTCTTCGTAAAATTCTACTTGAATCAGATGTACAGAGCTTTTTCAAATATCGTTACCGCTTCACATCCTCTTATCAGTACCAGGGCGGTCATAAAGTTTTAACTACCATCTCGAGAAAATGAAGCTGTTACCATAATGCTTGTTGACAGTGCTGGTCCTTCTCTACATATTCACTCTTCAATGAGACCCAATGGACGTGCTGGCCGAGATCTCTGTTCAGGAGAATGCGGGGTGTGACAAAGTTTGACAGTCCAAAGAAGCAGCGTGTCAGACTACGCTGTGTACACAATAGGCTGGGGTTTCGTTGTTCAGCAGACAGACCGCTGCCTGATAGACTCTCCATAACCTTGTCCCATGAAGTTTGAGTCTTCCCCTTTTCCAACGGTGGTAATTTAAGATTTGCCCAGGGCTTGCTTTGCGCCTTTGTCCCTTGGAAAAATTCATTCACCGAACACTCGTCGATGGTAATCAGGTGGCTCAAAGGGCGACGTATGAGACAAATACAGGGATACACATAAGCTAATGCAACTTGTACTGTTTGAGAGATAATTAAACAAAAATTTGCACATGTTTCCATTGTACAATTAGCTATAATATGAGCTTATTCCAATTTTTTGTCAAATAATGTGATCACGACATTGATGGATACTTTTGGAACACATACTATCACAAGACGAACATTTTCTCAAAGGTTACTTTACTTACCACTTTCAAAATATGCTAGGATATTCTTAGTAATCAGATAAACAAATCTGTGTACCATTAATACCTGTCTTAGAACTCTCACAACAATTTTTAAATTTGTGTGTAAGATACATAGCAATTTTTATTTCACAAAAATTTAAATAAATTTGACAGTAACGCTCGTTGAAAAATGTTGTACCACAGGAAGTTGTGTCGTAGCGTGTACAAAGTCTGTAGCAACGTTCACATCTTTATTTGTAATGGTTCACCAGAAAATGTTCCTTATATACTGAAAAATAGAAGTTGTGAGAAATTCAGAAAAAAGATTTTATTGGCATTTATGCCAGAAACAAGTACCTTTATGTTGGTCATAACCATAAATTTGGTGTTTTCCGTCTCCATGTAGATCTTTTCTTCTAGTCTCTGATGCTAATGCCGTACTCTTTCGCCAGTATCTCTCATTGACACTTCAGGACTAGGAGTGCGCACATCATCAACTTTCAGCAATAGGTTTTCAGTGAAGCCACCAGACAAGCATCATGAGAGGAAATTCTAACAATAGTAGACGAGGAAAATGTTGTCTTTCGGCGTCTCTTCTATATGAGGTTAATAAAGCTTCCGCTCGGGTCTTGTGTTCCGTCACATGGGCTTCTCTTTAATAAATCGTAATTAATCGGATCGTAAACCTCTACAGAGGCCTTCTCTGATGGCAAGAAATACTAAAATATCGCAAACAAGGACAGAGTCGCGTAGAAAATGAGGCGCGGCGGTAAGCACTGGTTGAAACTAGGTGGCTTTTACATCTTTTATAGCACGAATTAAACTCTGAAAATTGAAGACAATATTTCTAACATGTTGAAGAGCTACCTGCTGGCAAAAGAAATTTTCAACATTTTTTCGATTAGTTTTACATATATGCCTCCATAAGTCATCTGCGTTGGCTTGACACAGCTGCAGCATTTTCAGTGCTGCCTGAGTTTGGTGGGATCATTGAGAGGGTGTGAGGGGTCGCTGCCCTCAGTGGGCGGCGGTTTTCGTCGTGCTGGAAACGTCGTATGAGATGGTGGAAATGACGCATGGCTGATTTTAAACTTTTCCTATTGTGGCCTCGAATGTGATACGCTGGCCTTCTAGCACCAGGGCCTCCACTTGCCTTTTATATTCCGCGTTATTCACAGAATGGTCTGGCACTGCGTTCTTTGTCGTTAAGACTTGTCGCTGCTGTTGGAAGAGCCTGTGCCACTTAATCACCACGACATGTGACGGTGCATTGTTACCGTATACCTTCACCAACTTATCGTGGATTGTTGCAGCGTTGTTGCCCTTCAAATGCAGAACATGATTTACCGCATAGTGCTCCGAGTTATCAATAGGCTGCGTCATTTTAGTCTAGTTCCTTGAGAGACGCTCTGCAGTACTGTGGAGCTGGGAGCTGACATTTGAAAGTGTACCAGACATGTGACTGCAAACGAACAGTATTAATTACGCAATTTCATATTTGTGATAGCTAAAACTTAAAGACTTCCCCTTGGAAAGAACCCCTCTTAACTTTAGTATTAAATACGATTATGAGCTAAATACCAGGGTCGTTGGATAAGTAATGCCCCACATTTTTTTTCCTCAGAACATACTTATTGTTAAGAGTCACAATTTAGTGAGACTATACATGAAGATGTCTTGCCCATATCCTATTTTTCTACGTAGCGTCCATCAAGTTCTATGGCCGTACGGCAACGTTTCGGAAGAGCATGTATTCCCTGCTGCTAAAAGTTCTTGTCCTGTAGGTGTAACTATGTTTTCACTGCATGACTTGACACTCTCGTCATCTTGAGAGTGTATTCCCCGTAGAGAATTGTCGAGTTGTGATGCGCCGGCCGGCACGAATAATGGCATCCGCACGATTCAGCGTGTTTGGAGCAGCGGCTGTGACAGGACGTCCCGAGCGTGGCTGATCGTGGAGCTCTGTTTCTGCATTTCCTGAGCCTGTAGCTTTATTTACCCATCGCCCAACTGTACTCCTATCAGCTGCAGCATCGCCATACACTGCACACAAACATTTACGGCTGTTCACCACGGTTTCTTTTTCTGCACAGAAGAATTCGATAACAGCACGCTGCTTGTAATGTGAGTCGTATGTAGACGCCATTTTGACGCTGTACTACGGCTCTGACGTCTGCCAGAACGGTTCGAAACTTCACCGGCACACAGAATAATCATCGAATGTGAAGCACTAACAAGGACGGTTGTCTATGTATATTAATGCGTTCTTTTAAAAAAAATGTGGGGCATTACTTATTGAACGGCCCTCGTAGAATAAGGTGGGGCACAGTGTATCAGTTAACTTATTTTCTTAAATTTTCAAAAATATGTTTCTGAAGAGATTGTTCTTTTTATGGTTCAAATGGCTCTGAGCACTATGGGACTTAACATCTATGGTCATCAGTCCCCTAGAACTTAGAACTATTTAAACCTAACTAACCTAAGGACATCACACAACACCCAGTCATCATGAGGCAGAGAAAATCACTGACCCCTGCCGGGAATCGAACCCGGGAACCCGGGACTCTTTTTATGTATTTTTCTGTGAGGATCCCTTAACAATACTAAAAAGGTTAAACACAAGCTGCCAACATGATAACTTCATACAAAGCCAAGTACTACAGTTTTCCCCGTGTTAAGTTGTGACGCACCTACCCCTACATCCATGTGTTCCCTCTATGCCGCCTATGTTCGACGTCAACGTGCAATAAACAATGACAGGCGGCAGGTAGCAGACCTGGCGCTAGAGGGCGGGGGGAGGGAGCGGAAAAAGAGTGCAGTTGTAATACGGAAACGGAGAGATTGATCTGACCACCAAAAGGGCACAATCATTGGCTTTCGGGCCAAGAGTAAAAGCATTTCCGAAACGGCTAAGTTTGTAAACTGTTCGCGTGCTGCCGTGATTAAAGTCTTCCGTGCACGGCGACATGGCGCTGTACAAAACCGGCAACGAGGCAACTGTGGTTCACCAAAGGCCACAGAGTGAACGGTGGGTGCGGAGATGTGTACGGGCGAGTAGACCTGCAGCTGCGAGCAACTGACCGCCCAGGTGAACCGAGGAGCTACCGACAGTGTCTCCTCAACTACCGCTCACTGAACTTTGCTGCGTATGGACGTCCGCACGGGAGCCTGGTTCACGCACTCGTGCTGACTGCTGTTCCTCGGCGACGGAGGCCGGAATTCGCTCGCCAGTATCACAGCTGGACGGCGACTTAGTGGCGAGAGGAGGGCCTTTCAGGTAACAGATGGTCGTTGGCGTTTACAGCGTCAAATGTCTGAAAGCAAACACCCTGCAACAAATGTCGAAAGGGCCCCGGCCGGAAGAGTTAGCATTACGGTCCGTGTTATGTTTCTGTCGCATTCCCTGGGTGATCTCCTCATTTTGGAAGGCACAATGCATGAACACGAGTACGCATCTATCCTTAGGGACCATGTCCACTTCGACATTGCGACGGGGCGGTAAATAAAGAAGTGCGGTTGAAGAGTTCACACGAATGTCCATATACAAAATGTTCGTTAAAAAAATGTTATTGCAGATTTTGGCTCTCACTTAAGTCTCAGGGGATGATTTCCACACTTGGTGCATTAGTTACAGTTTTTGAATTAATTATTCACTCAGAAATGAGAGGTCAAAATTAGGCGACTATTACACTAAAATCAGTTTTTCACGCCACAGTTCAATCACTATTTATTGGCGTTGTCCTTCATACAATGAAATTAGCACTGGTGAGACGGTTCACAGTTTTACTTTAATAATAATTTGACTCCGAGCCCGCAATAGCAGTAATGTAGGCTGCTATAAACGAAAATTACTCAATCAGTTCGAACAGAACCACAAGTCCCACTGTCCTCTTTGTTCTAACAGTTTTGGCGCGAAATCACAGTTCGCCACATGGTCACTTACGGCGATGTATACCTCGTAAATCTTACTCACACAAATAATGGTAGCACTTCCAGTTCACCAAATTTATGCTTGCACACTTGCACTATTAAACAATACTCTTTGTCGAAATAAATCGGCGCGAAAAAAAAATTCTCGAACGACCACATGGGCAACCCTCAAGTGGGGCTCGCTCGCCACCCACCCTCCAAACGACTGACCAACGACTGACCCCTGGCCAAGATGGCCGCTCGCTTATATATACTCCGACGTCAACCCCCCCCCCCCCTGGTTATTTAAGTACCAATCTCACTAGTTAAGGTTACAAATTTTGATACATACATCCCTCGACAGAAATAAGTATACCATCGGAACCGCGCTAAAAAGTACATCTCATTTACTATGTTACATTAATTTCTAGGATTATCCTACCGCCCGTAAATCAAGTTTTAGTTTTGCAAGGTTTCGTTGCTTAGCGCAAATTTGTTTGTTTACATCTGTGCTGCAAAGTTTTAACATAGACCTGCATATAGCACCGTTTTTAGACGTAATCTATAGCGATCTAGACATTGCGCTGCTCAACATCTTCATATCTGTAATAATTAATTAATTATAGGCGATAAATGTTAATAATAATTTGCAAACAATGAAAACTATTGCAAGTTAAATCTATAGTATAGCTTAACTAATTCAAAATACGTGTGATGCCACCCAAAATATTATAGAGTGCCGTTCTTTACGTCATCAATTTTCTATTGAATTTTATAAACAATTGCCTATCAAACTTTGTTTATTGTACTTTACGGGATTAATTATTGACGAATCTTAACATGTGACTACGGCAGTCGATCCGCTTTGAAGAAACGTTTTTAATGAGTGCTCGATCATCCCTTTAAGTTGCTATTTACTATTTTCATTAATCTTACAGTATTCGTGATATTAACCGATTTTGAGGTTAGTATAACTTTTGCGTCTCGTGACTTGACATAAAGATCGATCTTTCAGAAGGTGGATATTGCTAACCATAATCCACTGCCGCATCGGTCTTCACCGTAAGTTACATGGTTTTCGCGTAATGTGCGAAAAACCAAACAATGCCGCAAGCTACGGTCGACGTGGCCGCCTGGCGGCGGAGACCATGCCACCGATCGTTGCAAATCTCACGTGGCCGCGCCACGCGCTTCCGCGAATCGCGTACTATGTAGCGCGCTCGCTCTCCAGAAAGCAATCCTTGCATACTAGAAATATTCATCTAGTTACGGGGGTTTGTACCGTCACAACATGCAGTTTTGTTTACCTGGGTCAATGGAATTCACCAGCAGTACAATGCAACATGTGATACTGCTCTCGCTGTATGTGCATGGTTTCAAGAGCACCAGAATGAACTTGGCGGCCTCCAAGCTCTCCAGATTTAAACCCAATTGAGGATCGATGGGTTCACCTCGACAGGGTTGTACGCCCCATGGAACCTCAACCGAGAGCCATCGCGCAGTTGGCCACGGCACTAGAATCGGAATGGCTGCACATGCCCGTCGGTGCGTTCCAGAGGCTCATTGACCCTCTTCCTGAACGACTCGCAGCGATCCGCGCTACAAAAGGTGATTATTCAGGCTTGTGACAGGTGGTTACACTATAATGTCGTGGATTCCCCTTCCATCAGCTAGTAATTCCGGTCTTTTTTTCTCTCTCGGAATTCTTTGCGTCCCATGCAGCATAGAGTTTACGTATACTGTACGCCCACATGTGATTGCGATTCGCTCCTGTGGTCAGCGACAGACAGAGCTACTTTACGTTCCTCAGTCTGAGTGATGCACGGTGCTCTTGCTCAGTCTCAGGCCTGCACATGTCTAAGAGCGCGGCCGTAAAGCTCTCTCTGTACTCCTGCCTCGGATAGCGAGCATTTTTCGGTGTAGCTTTGAATGTGGTTTTAATATCTATCAAATCGAGTCAGCCGTCTTCTACATTGCTTCTGCTGGCTGTTGACTATACGCCCTTTCACCATGCTTTCGGTAAGTCTTCACATTGGCTAACTCTATTTTTTGGAATAGATACAGTCTGCAGTTGGTGTCCAGTTTGACGAGTCCTATTATGATGCAGAATATGCTCCTTCAGTTGTATTTAGCGAACGAGACGGCGCAGTGGTAAGACATTGGACACTGAACTTACATTCGAGAGCCGTGATTTTGCTCAATGGCTTAAGGCAAGGTCCGGCACGGTTCCCTTTAAAAGGCCACGGTCCATATCGTTCCCCAAGATTCTGCTCCATTGACCTCATTTCGTCGGGACCTTAAAATACCTTACATCTTCCGAGGGCAAGGCTGTTTAATTACATAGAGGATTTTGTAGCTCTGCTGGTCGGTGCGTCGAACTTGCTGGACTGGATTTGCCTGCCCGTTTCCTGACTTAAATCTCGTCGAGCACGTCTATGATGCGTTGGTGAGACGAACTGCGGCACGTAGCACGTCCGCGTGCACCGACGGACATCCAGCGGTTGTCGACACTTCTGATGGAGGAATGGGCCGGCCCATCACGACCTAGTGGCCAGCGGGAGAGCACGCCGCAGAACGTGTGCTGCCGGCCGTGACGAAATGTGCGGCTGGGGCCTCCCGTCGCGAAGACCGGACGCCCGGTGCAAGTCTCTTCAGTTGGCGTCACTTCGGCGAATCGCGTGTCGATGAGGATGATATGGCGATGAAGACGACGCAACACCCAGTCTCTGAATGGAGAAAGCCTCCGACCCAGCCGGGAATGAAAACCGGTCCCCTTTGCATGCCATTCTGTCGCGCTGACCACTCAGCTATTCACTCACCGTCCGTGACTCTCACGCACCCTGTCATTTGGCAGCTCATCTCACGTCTACTGTCCTCCTAAAGCAATGTCATGTGCTACGGGTTACTGGTACGATACTTAGAACCTTACATCCTACCTGTACACAGGCCGCTTTAAACGGGAAAAGTGTCTGACTCGAATGCTAATCCCAATACTTCGTGAATACTCAATACTCCTTTCTCTTAAACACGATTATGTCACATACTAAAGTCTAAAGTCCGCTGGTGGTGTATAAAAGTTATGCTTCTAAGCCAATGAAATGAAAGCACACGGCCATCTATGTCACACATTTCGAGACTCGCAAACTCACTCCTTAAAACCTATAGAGTACTTCCCGTTGACCTAGAATCATAAAATTTGGCAACAAGAACGGCTTCACAGAACAAGCAAAGGAAAAATTCCGAGAATTGTTGATTTGTAATTGTATCACACAAGAGACAGAACTCACACCGCGTGACAGCTGCTCCAGGCCAGGTACTCGTCCCCGCTGCCCGCTTGGCCACTCCTGAGCGCCGTAAAGCAAACGTCGCGGAGGCCTCGGCTCGGTAACTCCACGAGGAAGGGCTTTGTTCACGGTTGTGCTAGAGATAGCATCGAATACTTCACCACAGTAACCTCACCGTAGTGAGGTATGTGCCCCTCGCATGGCAATTTTCATCGAAGACTACATTTTTCCAGCCGGCCATGGTGACCGAGCGGTTCTAGGCGCTACAGTGTGGAACCGCCCGACTACTACGGTGGCATGTTCGAATCCTGCCTCGGGCATGGATGTGTGTGATGTCCTTAGGTTAGTTAGGTTTAACTAGTTCTAAGTTCTAGGGGACTGATGACCTTAGAAGTTAAGTCCTATAGTGCTCAGAGCCATTTGAACCATTTTTTGAATATTTTTCCTCAAAATACGCTGCTGTGAAACACTTTAGGACGAAAGGAACTTCCGCACCATGTCTCACTGCCACGTTACACAGCTCGATGAAATTGGGACCATACATAGAACACTCTGAAGGTGACTGAAAGTAATACGTAATGAGACAAAGCGAAAAGACATTTTTGTCCGAAGACAGTTATTACACTGTCAGCGCGACTTGTGATGGTCCCCACGACATTACAAAAGGCAGGAAAAGGTTCTACATCTACATCTACATCTACATTTATACTCCGCAAGCCACCCAACGGTGTGTGGCGGAGGGCACTTTACGTGCCACTGTCATTACCTCCCTTTTCTGTTTCAGTGGCGTATGGTTCTCGGGAAGAACGACTGCCGGAAAGCCTCCGTGCGCGCTCGAATCTCTCTCATTTTACAAAATGGTTCAAATGGCTCTGAGCACTATGGGACTTAACATCTATGGTCATCAGTCCCCTAGAACTTAGAACTACTTAAACTTAACTAACCTAAGGACATTACACAACACCCAGTCATCACGAGGCAGAGAAAATCCCTGACCCCGCCGGGAATCGAACCCGTGAACCCGGGCGTCGGAAGCGAGAACGCTACCGCACGACCACGAGCTGCGGACTCTAATTTTACATTCGTGGTCTTCTCGGGAGGTATAAGTAGGGGAAAGCAATATATTCGATACCTCATCCAGAAACGCACCCTCTCGAAACCTGGACAGCAAGCTACACCGCGATGCAGAGCGCCTCTCTTGCAGAGTCTGCCACTTGAGTTTGCTAAACATCTCCTTAACGCTATCACGGTTACCAAATAACCCTGTGGCGAAACGCGCCGCTCTTCTTTTGATCTTCTCTATCTCCTGCGTCATACAGTGCATCGATACGTGGAACTCTTTCAGTGTTTCGGAACGGCTGTGGTTCACTGTTTCGAAACAGTGGTGTTTCATTCCGCCCCTGTCTCGGATAACCGGACCAGATTCGATCTCGAACCAGACACAGAAACTGTATCGTTGTTTCAAAATAAGGCTGTTTCAGTCCACCTGTACTTGGAACGGACTGATTGTATCGAAACAGTGATGTTTCATTCCGCTCTGTGTCGGACGAGATTCGGGCTCGGCACAGGTACTGAAACACAACATACCACTTCATGAAACACTTTCAAGAGTGTGGAAATCTTTTTGACAAGCAATAGGATGAAGCTTAAGATATCCGAAAATAAAGCTTCGTTTCTAGCTGACTGACCTATTCCGAAATTAATCATGTACCGTCAAACCGACGTTCACCATTAATGGATTAAAGTTAAGTATTCCACCAGCTACGTCCGTTTTTCTGTATTCTAATTTCCTTGTCCTGTTCCAGACCTCACGCCAGCCTGCGTGAGCTAAAACGCGTGCCTTTCGGCTTCCTCTAGTAATCCGGGGTTGGCTCTCCTGCCAGCCCACAACACATTTTATTCTAATAAAAACTTCAAGAATCACATCAAGTACTAGGTTATTGTAAATGATTGAAGATATTTCATGAATTCACTGTAGCTACAGTAACTGACATATTGTTGCAAAACTCAGCACTCATACAGAAAAACTCAAAAACTTTTGTTTTGTTGCAGCCGCATTTCAGATCTGTGCTACGAGAGCGCACCAGTGAGCCGTTATGCAAAATGGCGGCAGGCTTCTAGATAGCGTATGTTGTGCTTGAAATGCATTCACGTCAGTCTGGCATAACAGTGCAAGGACACTGCAGAGCGAAGTTCAAGAAACATCCACCAACTGCCAACTCCATTACAAAATGCTATATCTTTCAGGATGCCTCTACGAGGGGTAATAAAATGGTCGGGCTGCAGTGAGTCAAGAAACGGTTGACCGCGTGCGACCGAACTTGGCGCGTAGTCCACAGAAGTCGAAGAACACGCAGCAAGGAGAGAGCTGAGCGTACCACAACCGACCGTGTGCAATATATTAAGGAAACAACTGAAGTTCTAGCCTTAGCGTTTGTTATTTCAATAATCGCTGATTCCCGATGACAAAACAGACTCTTTCGGCACAATTGCAACGGCTTATGGAAGAGGATCGGTTCTGTGAGAAATTCTTCAGTGATGAAGCAACATTTTTTTTGTGACTCGAACAGTAAACAGGCGCAATGTGCGGGTTTGGAGGACAGAGAATGTGCATGCTATCGTGCACCTCATTCGAGATCCATTGAAGGTTAGTACATTCTGTGGAGTCTTACAGTTTAGAGTTAGCGGTCCCTTTTCTTTCTTCTGTGGAAAGACAGTTACAGGACACATGTATGTGGTCATGATGGAAAATTGGCTCATGCCACAACTGGAGACCGACAATATGGACTTCCGCTACCGACAGGATCGTGTACTAACACAGTTGCATCACGATGTTCGCGAATTCTTAAACAGGAAATTGATAAACCGATGGATCGGTCGTCGTGGGGTTGATGACCATTCGTGTCGTAGCCTCCACGCTCTTCCGACCAAACCTCATGTCACGTTTTTGTTTAGGGTTATGTGAAAGATTCGGTGTTTACTCTGACACGTCACCAGTGCTTTTGTGCAGATTGGTAGGGACATAGTGTTGATTATCGGTCTGAGATCTGAAGAATCTGTAGAGGGCACACATGCAACACTTGTAATATTTCAAAAAAAATTTTTGGGGGTTTTTCTATGTGTGTGCAAAGCCCTGTAATAATCTCTCAAATAATATACCTCTTCTTTTTTTTTGTTATGGTTTTAGGGCGCAAAACTGCTACGGTCATTAGCGCCCGGTCTGTGACTTAGAAAAAGCTAAAAAAAAAAAAAAACGAAACTGGAAACCAGCAGCAACGGGAGAAAAACTTAAAAAAGTGTTGTTGTTGTTGTTGTCTTCAGTCCTGAGACAGGTTTGATGCAGCTCTCCATGCTACTCTATCCTGTGCAAGCTTCTTCATCTCCCAGTACCTACTGCAGCCTACATCCTTCTGAATCTGCTTAGTGTATTCATCTCTTGGTCTCCCTCTACGATTTTTACCCTCCACTCTGCCCTCCAATACTAAATTGGTGATCCCTCGGTGTCTCAGAACATTTCCTACCAACCGATCCCTTCTTCTAGTCAAGTTGTGCCACAAGCTCCTCTTCTCCCCAATTCTATTCAATACCTCCTAATTAGTTATGTGAAGTGGGGAAACCAAAAACAGAAGGAAAGCTTAAAAAACCACTATAGAAGGGGTGTCGTTTGTCCCCAGAAAGAGCTTCAAATGACTGACGTCATCTCACTGGCACTAATGAACTCGAGAACGCGATCGGCTGATCGCGTGTCATCTGTTAAAATGGACGATATATCAGGCGACAATGTTGACTGGAATACTCTCTTTCAAATTCTAAAGGTGGCAGGGGTAAAATACAGGGAGCGAAAGGCTATTTACAATTTGTACAGAAACCAGATGGCAGTTATAAGAGTCGAGGGGCATGAAAGGGAAGCAGTGGTTGGGAAGGGAGTAAGACAGGGTTGTAGCCTCTCCCCGATGTTATTCAATCTGTATATTGAGCAAGCAGTAAAGGAAACAAAAGAAAAATTCGGAGTAGGTATTAAAATCCATGGAGAAGAAATAAAAACTTTGAGGTTCGCCGATGACATTGTAATTCTGTCAGAGACAGCAAAGGACTTGGAAGAGCAGTTGAACGGAATGGACAGTGTCTTGAAAGGAGGGTATAAGATGAACATCAACAAAAGCAAAACGAGGATAATGGAATGTAGTCGAATTAAGTCGGGTGATGTTGAAGGTATTAGATTAGGAAATGAGACACTTAAAGTAGTAAAGGAGTTTTGCTATTTGGGGAGCAAAATAACTGATGATGGTCGAAGTAGAGAGGATATAAAATGTAGACTGGCAATGGCAAGGAAAGCGTTTCTGAAGAAGAGAAATTTGTTAACATCGAGTATAGATTTAAGTGTCAGGAAGTCTTTTCTGAAAGTATTTGTATGGAGTGTAGCCATGTATGGAAGTGAAACATGGACGATAAATAGTTTGGACAAGAAGAGAATAGAAGCTTTCGAAATGTGGTGCTACAGAAGAATGCTGAAGATTAGATGGGTAGATCACATAACTAATGAGGAGGTACTGAATAGGATTGGGGAGAAGAGGAGTTTGTGGCACAACTTGACCAGAAGAAGGGATCGGTTGGTAGGACATGTTCTGAGGCATCAAGGGATCACCAATTTAGTATTGGAGGGCAGCGTGGAGGGTAAAAATCGTAGGGGGAGACCAAGAGATGCATACACTAAGCAGATTCAGAAGGATGTAGGTTGCAGTAGGTAGTGGGAGATGAAGAAGCTTGCACAGGATAGGGTAGCATGGAGAGCTGCATCAAACCAGTCTCAGGACTGAAGACCACAACAACAACAATCAGGCGACAGCTGTAGACGGGCGCGTAACGGAGTAAAATAGGGGCACTCGAGTAAAAGGTGTCTTACCATCCACAGTTGAGAGCAGTGGGGACAGAGTGGGGGAGGATCGCCACTTAAAAGATGTCGATGGCTAAAAAGACAGTGCCCTATCCGGAGTCTAGTTAAAATAACCTCGTCCCGACGACGAGTTCGGGAGGAAGAGGTCCAAGCACAGGGAAGAGCTTTCACGTCCCGCAATTTATTATGGAGAAGTGTCGACCAATGTGCGTGCCATGAAAGAACGACACGACGACATAAAACGCTCCGTTGATCGGCGAAGGGAATCGATTGAATAGCTGGCCGAAGAAGAGAGACTGCAGCCTTGGCCGCTATATATATATATATATATATATATATATATATATATATATATATATATATATATATATATATATATATGCAGCAAATCTGCGAAACCGCTTCAACCATTTACGATAGCTCTGTAGAATGGCCACCACATTACACTAGCGTTGCTGTATGCTGTTACTAGTGCGTGTGGGTGTGAGTGCGCCGAGTGTAGTGTGACCGCGCGTGTGTACTCAAATCAACCGCCAAATGTACCAGCGCCGGCCGGCCACTGCTGGACTGCCTACCGGCGACTCGCTACTACACACGAGAGGATGATGACGATGTTTGGTTTGTGGGGCGCTCAACTGCGCGGTTATCAAGGCCCGTACAAATTCCCAATCGTTACACAGTCCCATCTCGCCACTTTCACAAATGATGAAGAAATGATGAGGACAACACAAACACCCAGTCCCCGTGCGAAGCAAATCCCCAACCCGGCTGGGAATCGAACCCGGGAGCCCGTGATCCAGAGGCAGCTCCGGCAGCCACTAGACCACGAGCTGCGGACTATACGGGAGGAGCAGCGCTAACGCATCGTCACTTCACACTACGTTCTCCTAGTTTATACGTCTCACGTCAGTTCTGCCGTGTATCTCACATATTACACCATCAGTATGATTCTTTTGTCCTGTACCGTGTGGAGTCACGAGAGGCTTATCTCCGTTATTATTCAGAGGTTTATGAACAAAGCCATGTTTGTGTTACTTGGATCGGTTTAGTGCTCAAAAATGGTTCAAATCGCTCTAAGCACTATGGGACTTAACATCTGAGTCATCAGACCCCTGGACGTAGAACTACGTAAACCTAACTAACCTAAGGACATCACACATATCGATGCCCGAGGCAGGATTCGAATGGTTCAAATGGCTCTGAGCACTATGGGATTTAACATCTATGGTCATCAGTCCCCTAGACCTTAGAACTACACTCCTGGAAATTGAAATAAGAACACCGTGAATTCATTGTCCCAGGAAGGGGAAACTTTATTGACACATTCCTGGGGTCAGATACATCACATGATCACACTGACAGAACCACAGGCACATAGACACAGGCAACAGAGCATGCACAATGTCGGCACTAGTACAGTGTATATCCACCTTTCGCAGCAATGCAGGCTGCTATTCTCCCATGGAGACGATCGTAGAGATGCTGGATGTACTCCTGTGGAACGGCTTGCCATGCCATTTCCACCTGGCGCCTCAGTTGGACCAGCGTTAGTGCTGGACGTACAGACCGCGTGAGACGACGCTTCATCCAGTCCCAAACATGCTCAATGGGGGACAGATCCGGAGATCTTGCTGGCCAGGGTAGTTGACTTACACCTTCTAGAGCACGTTGGGTGGCACGGGATACATGCGGCCGTGCATTGTCCTGTTGGAACAGCAAGTTCCCTTGCCGGTCTAGGAATGGTAGAACGATGGGTTCGATGACGGTTTGGATGTACCGTGCACTATTCAGTGTCCCCTCGACGATCACCAGTGGTGTACGGCCAGTGTAGGAGATCGCTCCCCACACCATGATGCCGGGTGTTGGCCCTGTGTGCCTCGGTCGTATGCAGTCCTGATTGTGTCGCTCACCTGCACGGCGCCAAACACGCATACGACCATCATTGGCACCAAGGCAGAAGCGACTCTCATCGCTGAAGACGACACGTCTCCATTCGTCCCTCCATTCACGCCTGTCGCGACACCACTGGAGGCGGGCTGCACGATGTTGGGGCGTGAGCGGAAGACGGCCTAACGGTATGCGGGACCGTAGCCCAGCTTCATGGAGACGGTTGCGAATGGTCCTCGCCGATACCCCAGGAGCAACAGTGTCCCTAATTTGCTGGGAAGTGGCGGTGCGGTCCCCTACGGCACTGCGTAGGATCCTACGGTCTTGGCGTGCATCCGTGCGTCGCTGCGGTCCGGTCCCAGGTCGACGGGCACGTGCACCTTCCGCCGACCACTGGCGACAACATCGATGTACTGTGGAGATCTCACGCCCCACGTGTTGAGCAATTCGGCGGTACGTCCACCCGGCCTCCCGCATGCCCACTATACGCCCTCGCTCAAAGTCCGTCAACTGCACATACGGTTCACGTCCACGCTGTCGCGGCATGCTACCAGTGTTAAAGACTGCGATGGAGCTCCGTATGCCACGGCAAACTGGCTGACACTGACGGCGGCGGTGCACAAATGCTGCGCAGCTAGCGTCATTCGACGGCCAACACCGCGGTACCTGGTGTGTCCGCTGTGCCGTGCGTGTGATCATTGCTTGTACAGCCCTCTCGCAGTGTCCGGAGCAAGTATGGTGGGTCTGACACACCGGTGTCAGTGTGTTCTTTTTTCCATTTCCAGGAGTGTACTTAAACCTAACTAACCTAAGGACATCACACAACACCCAGTCATCACGAGGCAGAGAAAATCACTGACCCCGCCGGGAATCGAACCCGGGAACCCGGGCGTGGGAAGCGAGAACGCTACCGCACGACCACGAGCTGCGGACAAGGCAGGATTCGAACCTGCGACTGTAGCGGTGACGCGGTTCCGGACTGAAGCGCCTAGAACCGCTCGGCGGTTTCGTGTATTACTTGGTTATTACAGCATTCTTCATGTTTAATCTTGTTACCAGGCCTGATAGGGTATACAAGGTGAATAAACAGCGTCAGATTTTGAGCGCATCACTGTGAAGGACGTAGTGGTACCTCGTACTATCGTGATCAGCATCTGACAGGCTCGACAGTTGCCTCATTGCGTCATTGGCAGGCTGGTGAAAACGTGCAGTATCCAGATTTGTAGGGCACTCGCATCTGATACTGGTTTATTGCTGGACTGCAGGGGAGCGTGAGGACAGCAATTTGTCTTCCAGGTTCCGGTCGACCATGGCTCACCACCACGACGGAGGATCGCTATATTGTGGAGCAAGCACATCGTAACCCCATTACATCCGCACCAGCCATCACAGAACGGCTGATGGACTCACTGCAACGCACTGTGTCATCCACCGTCACTGGTCGGAGACTAGCAGCTGCCGGACTAGAGAATTAGTGTCCCATGCGTAGGCTGCCGTTACCACCACAACGTAAACGGCTGCTTTTGGAGTGCTGCTGCGACCGGCAAGCACTGAATTTGGAAATTTGTGCTAAGGTCTTACGGGAGCAAACTGCTCATGTCTTCGGTCCTTAAGCTTACACACTACTTAACCTAACTTAAACTAACTTACGCTGAGGACAACACACACACCCATGCCCGAGGGAGGACTCGAACGTCCGACGGGGAAAGCTGCACGGACCGTGACAAGGCGCCTAAGACCGCGCGGCTACCTCGCGCGGCCGGGAAGCACGGACAGCTGGTGAATGGCGTCGCATTGTGTTAGCAGTTTAGATTAGATTAGATTAGATTAGTACTTGTTCCATAGATCATGAATACGACACTTCGTAATGATGTGGAACGTGTCAGGTTAATAAAAGGTGTCTATACAAGATACTACATTACACAAAATATTACATGACACTTAATATTTTTAATTTCTTTGTGGGGATTGGGGAAATTACCCACTTACTACATCCAAAAATTCATCTAATCAGTAGGAGGAATTGCCATTAAGAAATTTCGTTTTAAATGCTATATGGCTGTTTGTCAGACTTTTGATGCTATTAGGTAAGCGCCCAAAGACTTTTGTGGGAGCATAATTTACCCCCTTCTGAGCCAAAGTTAGATTTAACCTTGAGTAGTGAACTGCGGACCAACACTACTTCACATGACTGTCATCAGGGAATATGGAAGCAACCTGGGAAGACGTCCCATTCCTCCGATGTTTTGGATAGGCGCAGCGGTGTTTATTCTGGCGTTGTACAGTGTGACACGACTTTGGCCTTGTACACATGATAGCGTTGCAACGCGCGTTATGGGCAGCGCGTTACAACGCGCGCTGTTGAAAAACAATAAACCGTTAACTGCGTACACATGCAACGCGCGCTTCGAAATGACGCCGCGTCGTAAAGCGCGTCTCGAAGGTTCCTCGAGGATCGCGCGTCCGCCGCGCGCCTCGAGTTCCTAGTAGTGGCTTTGGGTGTACACACACGCATTCAGTCTAGCGCGCGCTTTGGTGCTCTCGTCATGGAGGAACGTACGTTTGACACTGAGATCTTCATTGAAGAAGTGAAAAGTCGTCATGAGATATGGGAAGTGCGGACTACAAGAACAGAGTATTAAAAAGACCAGCGTGGCAGCAATTGGTTGATTTGTTTGCTGAAGAGGATTGTTCAGAGGAACAGAAGAAAATTCTCGGTAAGAGGCAACTTTAATATTAAGGTTAAACTACACAGTAGATTAGTACAGTTACACGTAAGTAACTGTTTTACCTTGTGACTCTAAATTTAGTCGTAAGTTAAAGCAGTTACTATTTAATAGCATTACTTATAATAGAGCATAACGCGAATAATTATGTGTAAAATTGAATAATTAACATACAAATAAACATTTGTATATGTAACTACTGACGAAGCCTATTTGGGTGTAATGTCTGTCAAACGTAACTAAAGCTATTTATTTATGTTATCTTAATTTTATTTACAGACAGTTGTTAACATGATGTCTATTACAAATAGTTTATAATATCTAATCAATATCTACAGAAAAATGCATGACAGAAAAATATTTAATTGTTCATAATTACACTGTATTGTTCTAATGGGCAATGTAATGTTGTATTATTATCATATACTTGTCTCATAAGTGTTCGCAATTGCACTCTTGTTTACACCTGCCATGGTAGCTTGCCTTCGCTTCTTTTGCATACATGTTGGGCCGTGGAGAAGATACTCCAGACAAGTCAACGAATGGCGCCTTATAAAATGTATCTTCATACCTGTACCCATCTCGTTGTCGTACATAGTTCTGCAACACAACATCCCAAAACTATACTTTCTGAAAGTTCTAAACTGACATTTAGATGCCTATGAAATATTGTCCATTTGTTTGCCATAATACCGAAGGTACATTCAATATACCTGCGAGATCTTGATAATCGGTAGTTTAAAACTCTTTTAATATGAGACAATAATTTTCCAACGTATAGACGCATGAAGTCTTTCGACAGATCGAACTTATCATCTGATACAAAAACATGAGGCAACCGTGTAATGTACACATTTGAAATTGGTTTTGCCTGTGGAATATTCAATGTACCTTCTATGAGTTTTTTGTAAAATATTGATTCCTGGAAAACTGATGAATCATTACTTTTGCCATAGGAACCAACATCGACAAACAAAAAACGGTAGTTAACATCACAAACAGCTAGTAGTACAATTGAATGAAAATGTTTGTAGTTGTAAAAAAGGGACCCTGAATCATTGGGTTGCACAATACGAACATGTTTACAGTCCAGTGATCCAAGGCAGTTATGAAAGTTGGCATACTTTAGAAAGTCGTTACTAACTTGCTCCCACTTGTCTTCTGTCATAGGCGGTATACAAATTGTTTTCAATTTGTTCCATATTACTGCACAAACTTGACGGATTATGTTCCCTATGGTTGACTTTCCTGCTCTGTAATTGTAATGAAGTTCAGCAAAAGAACATCCTGTTTCCAGATACCTGGAAAAAAACATGTTACTTTTTTACTGTGTTAATTGACTACAGAGTTTACAAACTTTTTTTTAGGAACAGCTTTGCAAAAGAGATGGAAGAGTCTGCGTGACAATTTTGCCAGAGAATTAAAAAGAAGGAAGACCAAGATATCAGGATCTGGAGCAAGCAGCTCTACTCCTTATTTATATTTCTCACGGCTGCAATTTTTAGAAAATACAGTAAGTAATAAGGAGACTACCAGTAATCTTGATGACCATGGCCAGGACACAGTGATCTTGGAGGATGAGGAAGTAGCTACTAACGATTTAAACAGGCTTGAACAAAGTACCGAAAACCCAGTAAGTAAGAAAAAAATTAAGTTAAATCCAGTTGATAAACATTTTTCGGACATTTTAAACAAAAGTATTTTGCTAAGAGAACAAAGATAAATGGAAAAAAATAACGAAGATGAGGGCAAACTCTTTTGTCTCTCTCTGTACAAGGAACTGAAGAAAGTGCCTGAACACGGTAAAATTAGAACGAAAATTCAGTTACTTGAAACAATACAAAGAGCCCTAGATTTTTACAACGCAACTGCGATTAATCAGACACGTGGACCTGTGCACTACCAACCATTCTCCAGTTCTTTAAGCCTGCGGTGCATAATCCAAAGACATGCTGCCTCTTCAACTTCCATGGCTAAACTGGAGTTCAACGCGGCGTCAACGCCGTACGTGTGTACACGCCACTTTCTCTGACGCGCGTTGCAACGCTATCACGTGTACATAGCCTTTAGGTCACGGCTAGTAGTGACTGAGGAAACACTGACGGCACAACAGCACGTAATAGACATCCTGCATCCTCATGTATTACTTCTCATGCGGCAATATCGTGGCGCCATTTTTCAACACGACAGTGCTCGGCCACACATGGAACTTGTCTCTATGAACAAGTCTACATCATGCTTATGTACTCTAGAGACCAGCAAGATCCCCAAACATGTCCCTGGTAGAACCTGTTGAACCTGCTTCGACGCCAACTCCATCCCAGGGTCAGTATTCAGGATATCAAGGGCCAGTTACGATAGTTCTGACCAAGCTCACCTAAGGAGAGGATTCAACGCCTTTGTGACACCCTTTCCATCCGGATCGAAGCATGCATTCAGGCCAGAAGGGATGCAACGCTATACTTATGTGTGGGGACATAACGCCAACTTTTTTGTAAATTTGACTCGAATAATCTCTGAAACAACATCACCTACCGTCTCAATCCATGAAGTTTTGTTTCGAAACTTCCTGGCAGATTAAAACTGTGTGCCCGACCGAGACTCGAACTCGGGACCTTTCCCTTTCGCGGGCAAGTGCTCTACCATCTGAGCTACCGAAGCACGACTCACGCCCGGTCCTCACAGCTTTACTTCCGCCAGTATCTCGTCTCCTACCTTCCAAACTTTACAGAAGCTCTTCTGCTCTTCGCTTCTGTAAAGTTTGGAAGGTAGGAGACGAGATACTGGCAGAAGTAAAGCTGTGAGGACCGGGCCTCAGTCGTGCTTCGGTAGCTCACATGGTAGAGCACTTGTCCGCGAAAGGCAAAGGTCCCGAGTTCGAGTCTCGGTCGGGCACACAGTTTTAATCTGCCAGGAAGTTTCATATCTGCGCACACTCCGCTGCAGAGTGAAAATCTCATTCTGGAAGTTTTGTTTCGTTTCCTCCTTACCTTCAGGATGCTTCACTCTTTTTGTCAGGCAGTGTATATAGACCATTCTTCCTTCCATGTATCAATTATAATAGTAATGCTTTCTTTACATTACTGTGGTGCCATTCACGGTAAGTTAAAGACACTGTGACGTTAAATTTTGATCAAGCATCATTATAGTGTGTCTGCACTTTCAGCTTCTAACATCAGAAACCGACAAGAGTTCTGACTGATCTTTGCAGGTGACAATCAAAGAAAAATAGCACCAGAACTATACTCACAAAAATGCGAGGTTTCCTGCAGGCAGCCGGCCGGAGTGGCCGTGCGGTTCTGGCGCTACAGTCTGGAACCGAGCGCCCGCTACGGTCGCAGGTTCGAATCCTGCCTCGGGCATGGATATGTGTGATGTCGTTAGGTTAGTTAGGTTTAATTAGTTCTAAGTTCTAGGTGACTGATGACCTCAGAAATTAAGTCGCATAGTGCTCGGAGCCATTTGAACCTTTTTTTTCGTGCAGGCAAACAGACGAACTGCGTCTGCTTGGGATATGTCTCGCGAAGCATAAAGTATATTTACAGGCAAATTTTAACTCACTTCACGTGTCATCGGTTCTCCATCATCTGTACATCACCAACTCCATGTATTCGAAATTTACGAGAAAACGTTTTGTTGTATGTTTCAAGATGAGGTCACGCAAATTTTAACATTATCGGTTTCGACTTCTTGGCGAGTAATTTCTTTGAAAAGATACGAGGCGTATAGTAATATACAATGAAACAAATTACAAAATCGAACTAACTTCTGTATAGAACAATATGGACTCTAATGGGACAGCTATTCCACATTTACTGAGCCAAATAAAATCTGTAAATGATAAAACACCCCTAGCTGAGATCATCTATGACTTACCAAAGGCATCTGATTCCGTGAATCATAATATTCTGTAACAGGAGTTAGGTTTTTATGCAACACGTTGTTCAGCCTGGTCCAGTTGTTATTTAACAACACAGATCGCTACACTAAGCTGTTTAAGCGATACAAAGACTGACGTCACATCATATTCAAAAGGGAAAAATTACAGTTGACGTCCCGGAGGTTTCTATCATTTACCCTTTACCATTTCTTACTTTAAGTTAACGATCTGCCATTTTATCTGAATGAGAAGACAAAATTATTACTTTGTAGAAGGTGAAGTCCGATTTGTTAAAGAGGACCTTAAAAAGACTCACGTTTTCATTTACTCTTAAAATTTACATAAAGAACGATAAAACATTTTATTCGACAATGATCTCGGGGTTTTCAGTAAGCGGAGGCATAATCTCGTTACTTAGGAGTGCTGTATTTTGGCAAACCACTGAGAAGTAATGTTCCAGTCCTCCTTCACTCTCCAAGGTCATTTACGCTCTTATTCTTTCAGTGTGGAATTGAGCTGAGGAAGTGACCAGGAGCGGAAGAGCGCTAATTTTTTGCGACATCGTAATTATTACCAACATGGCTTTTGGAATATAGACAGCGAAGCTAGAACAATTTTTGGGGGCGAAAATGCAAAGGATCTGGAATTATTCAGCTTTACACTTCTCCAAATTTCCTCATTGAAGTACGCATCTCTAACTTCTTGCAATGCAAGAAAGCTCTGCATTAAAGAATGTCCCGGCAGACGAATGCATAATCCTAAAAGAGGAGAATTTGGATCGTGATTTATTTATCATAAGGCTTTTAGTGCCTGGAGTTTCGAAAGAGATTTTTGTCTCGCCTTCATTGTAGCTCGTTTCATTTTAGTAGAGGGGTTGCGTCTTTCAGGGAATCGGAGTCTTTCATGAAAGGAAAGTACTCGGAAGGAATTGGCTGGGGCCTAGAGTATGGGTCCAATCCCGGCATTTGCGTAAACTGAAAGTAGGAAACCACAGAAAACCATTTTCAAGGTTGCTGGCGGATGCATACAAACCTCCTCGCCTTCCGAATCCACGGATTGCTATCTCGGCAGCCCAACACGCGGAGCTACCCCAAGTTGGTGGAATATCTGAAAAAAAAACCTGGTTGTTGTATGTTGTTTTAAAATCAAATGAAATGCACCGCAACAAAAGACTGAATTCTGGCATTGCATGTTTTTCCTTTAATTGTGCATGTTTAGTCATTTGATAGAGCATGAAAGCATGGATATTTTATAATTTAATTGCTCGTGCGTGAACTTCTAGCTTCAGTTATTACAGAATTACAAGACCGTAATAGATTTTGGACGCAGGGGGAAGGGAGGAACGCAGAGCGCAGTCGGCTCGGACGAATTCAAGCAGTCTGCTGAAAAAATCTTCTAAAACCGAACGACCTATAGAACGTGCTGTCATCCCGTACCTCATCTGCTCTCCACAAAGCCCTCCCCACCGTTCCATATCGGAACTGCTTTTCATAACTGAGTACCACCCAGGTGACCAGATTGAACAATATTTTGCCATTTGGACCAGTAATGATGGAATATTGAGAAAATATTTTGAATAAATGCTACCATCGGGGTTTGGGCGATATTTTGGATGATCAACGCGAGCTATGGGCAACACAGACAAACCCAACTTTTATGCACTGATTTTAATTCTGATGTTATTTAAAATGATATTTACCGCTCCGGTACTTTGTGAAAGACTACAATATTGCAAGCCCAAAGTTCTACAAGCCTCCAAATAATGAATCCAGCGCTAACATTAACTGTTATGGATAGATAATTAGGCTGTTATAGTAGTGTGTCATATTTTTAACTTTCCGTAACGCTAGCGGATGAATCAAAATCCATTTTCCTCTTCCATCACAACTACCAGAAGAGCACAATGCACAAAATAAATAAATAAATAAACGGCAGCACTTACAGTAAATTCAACTGCAAGTAAGAACTGAACAGATTAACAAAACAACTAAGCTCAAGCAAGGCCAACAACTGGTCTTCGTTAAAACAAAGATGGGCGACAGACGATAGTACTATAGATGTATAGATAGTTCGAATCTGCCGTTGGCCTTGCTTACTATTGATAATGTGTATTTCATTTTCTTCGTATGACTGAAAATCAAAATATCTTTCAATTTCACTACACAGCAACTAGGTCGGAAGTCATTTCATTTCGGTGATAAGGGGGGCCAAACCCCTGGACGTCACCCCCCCCCCCTTACCCTTTTGGTTATGGTCTTTTACATGTTTGTAACAAGTAATACGAAACCAAATTAAGGCTGCTGTAATATAATGCAATGACTAAAAGAATAATAACATCCAAATCATTTAGTAAACATTTGTGACCGTGTCTTACACTGAAATTAGTTATAAAAGTCTCTTAGGTTTTGCCGGCCGAAGTGGCCGTGCGGTTAAAGGCGCTGCAGTCTGGAACCGCAAGACCGCTACGGTCGCAGGTTCGAATCCTGCCTCGGGCATGGATGTTTGTGATGTCCTTAGGTTAGTTAGGTTTAACTAGTTCTAAGTTCTAGGGGACTAATGACCTCAGCAGTTGAGTCCCATAGTGCTCAGAGCCATTTGAACCATTTTTCTCTTAGGTTTTGCTGCCGGATCCTAAAATCAACTTGATTCGACATTTCGCCGATCCAACTGGTCGCCATCTTCAGGAAAATGCTGCTTCTGCTGATGAGTCCCTTTCTTGGAAAACAGAAACCTTGATGGGCGGCGCATGCGCCGTGTACTGAACGGTGGCCTATATAGGACGTCGGTTTGCATCCTGGCATCAGTTCTCAGCGGGACTCATCAGCAGAAGCAGCATTTTCCTGAAGATGGCATCAGTTGTATCGCCGAAATATCGAGTCAAGTTGATTTTAGGATCCGGCAGCAAACCCTAACAGACTTTTATGACTTATTACGCCGGGAAAGCCTATGTAATCACATGAAATTACTGTCATTAGTTAATGCAACAGGCTAAATTATGCATGTTACCATTTAATGGTAAGATCGGTGGGGGCTGCCGTGATGAGGTGGAGAGGAAGGAAAGAGTGGCCGTTCAGTATTTTTTTCCCCGAACAGCGCTGCTGCCTGCCGAGAAGTGGCATCGTTACTGGGGTCAGTGAGATTGGCACGGAAAGTTTGTTTCGTTATTTTTTAAGTAAAAATGTTTATGTTTTGGAGTCAGCTGACGCAATATAAGTTATTTACACTAATGGCCATTAAAACTGCTATACCAAGAAGAAATGCAGATGATGAACGGGTATTCATTGGACAAATATATTATACAAGAACTGACATGTGATTACATTTTCACGCAATTTGGGTACATAGATCCTGAGAAATCAGTACCCAGAACAACCACCTCTGGCCGTAATAACGGCCTCGATACGCCTGGGCATTGAGTCAAACTGAGCTTCAACACGATACCACAGTTCATCAAGAGTAGTGACTGGCGTATTGTGACGAGCCAGTTCCTCGGCCACCATTGACCACAAGTTTTTAATTGGTGAGAGATATGGAGAATGTGCTGGGCAGGGCAGCAGTCGAACGTTTTCTGTATCCAGAAAGGTCCGTACACGACCTGCAACACGCGGTCGTGCATTATCCTGCTGAAATGTAGGGTTTCGCAGGGATCGAATGAAGGGTAGAGCCACGGGTCGTAACACAACTGAAATGTAACGTAAACTGTTCCAAGTCCCGTCAATGCGAACAAGAGGTGACCGAGACGTGTAACCAATGGCACCCCATACCATCACGCATGGTGATACGCCAGTATGGCGATGACGAATACACGCTTTCAATGTGCGTTCACCGCGATGTCGCCAAACACGGATGCGACCATCATGTTGCTGTAAACAGAACCTGGATTCATCCGAAAAAATGACGTTTTGCTACTCCTGCACTCAGGTTCGTCGTTGGGTACACCATCGCAGGCGCTCCTGCCTGTGATGCAGCTTCAACGGTAACCGCAGCCATGGTTTCCGACCTGATAGTCCATGATGCTGCAAACGTCGTAGAACTGTTCGTGGAGATGTTTGTTGTCTTGCAAACGTCCCTATCTGATGACTCAGCGATCGAGACGTGGCTGCACGATCCGTTACAGCCATGCGGATAAGATGGCTGTCATCTCGACTGCTAGTGATAAGAGGCCATTGGGATCCAGCACGACGTTCCGTATTACCGTCCTGAACCCATCGATTCCATATTCTGCTAACAGTCATTGGATCTCGACGGACGCGAGCAGCAATGTCGCGATACGATAAACCGCAATCGCTATAGGCTACAATCCGACCTTTATCAAAGTCGGAAACGTGATGGTACGCATTTCTCCTCCTTACACGAGGCATCACAGCAATGTTTCACCAGGCAACGCCGATCAACTGCTGTTTGTGTATGAGAAATCGGTTGGAAACTTTCCTCATGGCAGCACATTGTAGGTGTCGCCACCGGCGCCAACCTTGTGTGAATGCTCTGAAAAGCTAATCATTTGCACATCACAGCATCTTGTTCATGTCGCTTAAATTTCGCGTCAGTAGCACGTCATCTTCGTGTTTTAGCAATTTTAATGGCCAATAGTGTATATTATTCTTGTTACCTTGTAGGGAGAGTAATAATTTTTTTACAATATCAATATGTAAACAGTGTTTTTTTTTACCTACAAGTAGTTTCTTCTGTGGATCACCAACGCCGACATGGGGTCCAGTCGCTAAAAGTGCCCCATTACTCGTCGGGAGATGTGGTCCAGCTGTTGACCTCAATAAGAGTTAGTTATTTGCAAAAAGCACGCGCAATACAACAGATAACACTCACTTCTAAAACTTTTTATATACGAAACTATCATGCGCTATTCTATCCACTTGTGATAGCTTAATATTAATCAAGTTATATTACTGAAAACCGTCTCTGGTCCGTTATATCTGGCTGAATACAAGAATCCGATTGAAAATGGTCTGCTACAGACACTTGGTATTGTTTCAGATACTAGGCCGCAAATGTGCCTAAAAACTGTGCCCGGAAATCAGAAAAACGAGCGTGGGATGCTACTGGATGGCATTGGCCACAGTAGCCGGTTAATTATGGAAAATTTTTCCCTTTGTCATGATTCAGGAAAATGCATGTACACACATCATAAAAAGTTTTGCGTCATCCCGGTTCCCAGAACTCCTGAAGATAGACGTTGACCATGGATATTGTATCACAGACACAGTCCCTTTGATTGTTCAGAGATGTCACTAAACTCGCTCAAAGATGTAAACAACCATGCACGAGCAGCGCCTATTAGACGGAGGGGGTCTGACAGCCGATCGGTTCCAGTCATTCCACCAGGAAGGAGGTATATGCCCCGTGTTGTCTGTAGTTCAACCATGCCTAGACGGCCAATACCGCGGTTCTACCGCGTCTGCATTGTTACTTTGTGCCAGGAAGGGCTCTCAACGAGGGAAGTGTCCAGATGTCTCTGAGTGAACCAAGGTGATGTTGTTCGGACGTGGAGGAGATACAGAGAGACAGGAACTGTCGATGGCATGCCTCGCTCAGGCCGCCGAAGCGCTACTACTGCTGTGGATGACCGCCACCTACGGATTACGGCTCGTGGGAACCCTGACAGCAACGCCACCATGCTGAATAATGCTTTTCGTGCAGCCTCAGGACGTCGTGTTATGAGTCAAACTGTGCGCAATAGGCTTCATGAGGCGCTACTTCATTCCCAACGTCCATGGCGAGGTCCATCTTTGCAAACACGACACCATGCAATGCGGTACAGATGGGCCCAACAACATGGTGAATGGAACGCTGAGGATTGGCATCACGTTCCCTCCAGCGATGAGTGTCGCGCATGCCTTCAACCAGACATTGGTCGGAGACGTGTTTGGAGGCAACCCGGTCAGGCTGAACGCCTTAGACGGACTGTCCAGCGAGTGCAGCAAGGTGGAGGTTCCCTGCTGTTTTGGAGGGGCATTATGTGGGACCGACGTACGCCGCTGGTGGTCACGCAAGGCAGCGTAACGACTGTACGATACGTGAATGCCATCCTCCGACCGACAGTGCAACCATATCGGCAGCATGTTGGTGAGGCATTAGTCTTCATGGAAGACAATTCGTGCCCCATCGTGCGCATCTTGTGATTGACTTCCTTCAGGATAACGACATCGCTCGAATAAAGTGGCCAGCATGTTCCGCAGATAAGAAACCTATCGAACGTGGCTGGGATAGACTGAAAAGGACTGTTTATGGACGACGCGAGCCACCAACCACTTTGAGGGATCTACGCTGAATGGCCGTTGAGGAGTGGGACAATCTGGAGCAACAGTGTCTTGATGAACTTGTGGATACTATGCGTCGACGAATACAGGCATGCGTCAATGCAATAGGACATGCTACTGGGTATTAGAGGTACCGGAGTGTACAGCAATCTGGACCACCACCTATGAACGTCTCGCTGTATAGTGGTACAACATGCAATGTGTGGTTTTTATAACAATAAAAAGGGCGGAAATGATGTTTATGTTGATCTCTATTCCAATTTCCTGTGCAGGTTTCGGAAGTCCCGGAACCGAGGTGATGCAAAAAATTTTTTGATGTGTGTATTTCCAATATATTGCTTTCTTTTTCACTTTAAATATTCGGTGTAGTACATTATATGGAGATTCCAGATATTAAGTGGTAAGTTTGTATCGTTAAGCACGGTTTGGCGGAAATTGAATTCCTCTTTAGGTGGCCGCTTTACAACCCGCTCCCACCATCCTACGCGGCCCGAGGTGTCGCCTTAGAATGTCAGTATTGGCTCATAAGCAAAAATCATGACCACCACCGGTCTACACGGACAGATGTAGTCCACTTAGTGGTGCAGTACAGCCGTATACGAAACATCGTGTCATAAGGCTTGTGACATATTACCAATTTCAATGTATTCGCATTCATTCTGGAATTTTCATGTACATTCCTAAGATGGTGGTTTGCTTTATGCATTCGCTTGAACTTACATTAAGGGTTACCTTGCACAGGCATTACGTGTAAGGCTTATGTGTGATAAACAGTTTTCAGCAGATAACTCAGGTCGAAAATGGTTCGCCGCCCGCTGTGGTCGAGCGGTTCTAGGCGCATCACTGCGGAACCGCGGGACCGCTACGGTCGCAGATTCGAATCCTACCTCGGGCATGGATGTGTGTGATGTCCTTAGGTTAGTCACGTTTAAATGGTTCTAAGTTCTACGGCACTGATGACCTCAGATGTTGAGTCCGATAGTGCTCAGTGCCATTAGAAAGTGGTTCAATTATCAGAGATCTTCGGACAGTGTGGCTACGTGACTGTGGACCATTCCATTGAACACAAGCTTAATATTACAGATTGTTAATCACGGTAGGTAACAGAAGATAAAGATTTTTGTCCTTGCACAAATGGAACCTACAAGATCCAATTTTCTACACTTGGAGCTTGCGAAGTAAGTGTTTAACAGTTTTATGCACGTTGTCAACATTCAGCTGCATTGCTTCCGAGAAACCATACCCCTTCTCGTTACGCTTTGCGTGACCTAGCTTTCTGCTAACGCCAGTAAAAAGGACAGATCGCGTTATCCTTGCGTCATATTCTCTTTCTGCAGATAAATTTCAAGGCACAAAATGTGCACATGTGTACATCAGTTTGCATGAGCACTTGTAATTAGGCTAGAAGGGAGGCGGGCTTTCAACTGCCAAGATTCTTTTTCGTTATCTTTTGATCGCTTGTTTGAGTGTGCACACTACGCAGCTTCACTAATAATACTAATTATTTACGTCAGACCCTTAGAAGTCGCATTACGCTCTTAAATCGTACGTAAAAGATTAAAATATTCACAACATTAAATTTTAAACCGAATCCCATGATGGCTTGATCATAAATCGAAACCGGTAACGGTAGCCATTTGTGTGACACGAGGAAGAAAAAAGTAACTTAAACATTCCTTTAGAAGGCTGATGCTTTGTTATTGTAAGGCCGCAAGCCTGTCTCTGTTCATTTGCGTGAACACTGAGGTGGCAAAAGTCGTGGGACGGGGATTTATGTACTTGTACAGACGGCGGTAGTATCGCGTGCAGAAGGCACAATAGGGCAGTGCGTAGGCGGAGCTGTCGTTTGTACTCAGGCGATTCACGAGGAAAGGTTTCCGGAATGAGTGTGGCCGTACGACGGATAATTGACGGACTTTGAATGCGGAATGATAATTGGACCTAGACCAGTCGGACATTCCATTTCGTAAATCGTTAGCGAACCGGATATTCCGAGATCCACAGTGTTGACACACAGTCAACATGGGTTTAGAAAGCATCGTTCCTGTGAAACACAACTAGCTCTTTATTCACATGAAGTGCTGAGTGCTATTGACAAGGGATTTCTGATCGATTCCGTATTTGTGGATTTCCGGAAGGCTTTTGACGGTGTGTCACACAAGCGGCTCGTATTGAAATTGCGTGCTTATGGAATATCGTCTCAGTTATGCGACTGGATTTATGATTTCCTGTCAGAGAGGTCACAGTTCGTAGTAATTGACGGAAAGTCATAGTGTAAAACAGATGTGACTTCTGGCGTTCCCCAAGGTAGTGTTATAGACCCTTTGTTGTTCCTTATCTATATAAACGATTTGGGAGAGAATCTGAGCAACCGTCTTCGGTTGTTTGCAGATGACGCTGTCGCTTATCGACTAATAACGTCATCATAAGATCAAAACAAATTGGAAAACGACTTAGAAAGAATATCTCAATGGTGCGAGAAGTGGCAGTTGACCCTGAATAACGAAAAGTGTGAGGTCATCCACATGAGTGCTAAAAGGAACTCGTTAAACTTCGGTTACACGATAAATCAGTCTGATCTAAAAGCCTTAAATTCAACTAAATACCTAGGTATTACAATTACGAACAACTTAAACTGGAAGGAACCCAGAAAATGTTGCGGGGAAAGCTAAACAAAGACTGCGTTTTATTGGCAGGACACTTAGAATATGTAACAGACCTACTAAGGAGACTGCCTACACTACTCTTGTCCGTCCTCTTTTAGAATACTGCTGCGAGGTGTGGGATCCTTACCAGACAGGACAGACGGAGTATATCGAAAAAGTTCAAAGAAATGCAGCACGTTTTGTATTATCGCAAAATATGGGAGAGAGTGTGAGAGAAATGATACAGGGTTTGGGCTGGACTTCATTAAAAGAAAGGCGTTTTTCGTTGGGACGGAATCTTCTCTCGAAATTCCAAACACCAACTTCCTCCTCCGAATGCGAAAATATTTTGTTGACGCAGACCTACATAGGGAGGAACGATCACCACGATAAAATAAGGGAAATAAGATCTCGTACGGAAACATATAGGTGTTCATTCTTTTCGCGTGCTATACGAGATTGGAATAATAGAGAATTGTGAAGGTGGTACGATGAACCCTCGGCCAGGCACTTAAATCTGATTTGCAGAGTATCTTTGTAGATGCAGATGTTAAGAGTGTGCGGAAAATACCAAATTTCAGGCATTACCTCTCAAAACAGCGAATGCAGTTATCGACCGGGTGCAGCGGCGTTTGCGTAGAGTTGCCAGTGATGACAGACAAGCAACACTGCTTGAAATAACCGCAGAAATCAATGTGGGGCGTGCGGTCAACGCATCCGTTAGGAGAGTGTGGCGAAATCTGGCGTTAATTGGCTATCAGCACGACATTGCCTGCAGCGTCTCTCCTGGGCTCGTGACCACATCGGCTGGTCCCTCGATGTTTGGAAAACCGCGGCCTGCTCAGATGAGGCCCGATTTCACTCGGTAAGGGCTGATGGTAGGGTGTGAGAGTGGCACAGCCGCGACGGAGCTACGGACCCAAGTTGTCTGTGTAAGCTGGTAGCGGCTCCACAATGGCGTGGGCTGTGTTCGTACGGAATTGGCTGCGTCCTCCGGTTCAACCGAACCGATTGTTGACTGGAAATGGTTATGTCTTGCTACTTGTAGACCATTTGCAGCTGTTGCTGGATTTCAGGTTCCCAAACAACGATGGAATTTTTGTGGAAGATAGTGTGCCATGTCACTGGGCCACAGCTGTTCGCGATTGGTTTTAAGAACATTCTGGAGAGTCCGAGCGATTGATTCTGAAACGTCCCCTTTGAACAATTATACATGATTGTGCTTAAACTGACACACAATATTTTTAGCGCAACGCAATCTGACTTTGAAAAATCCTTACAAAAGAATGGCCCTGACTAACATTAACCTATACCTTTCACAAATCACTTACCTCACCAAAAATCTTCTTTACTCGAACTACTGCAATACAGCGAGCGCCACTACTGCCAGCTAAATAAAAGATTCAAACTACTGAAGGCACAAACTACTGATAGGCATAGTTAGCAAATGAAAGTTTTTGATAGAGAACAAACAATGTATTTACCTTAATAGTCATAATACAGGGTGATTCAAAAAGAATACCACAACTTCAGGAATTTAAAACTCTGCAACGACAAAAGGCAGAGCTAAGCACTATCTGTCGGCGAATTAAGGGAGCTATAAAGTTTCATTTAGTTGTACATTTGTTCGCTTGAGGCGCTGTTGACTAGGCGTCAGCGTCAGTTGATGCTAAGATGGCGACCGCTCAACAGAAAGCTTTTTGTGTTATTGAGTACGGCAGAACTGAATCGACGACAGTTGTTCAGCGTGCATTTGGAACGAAGTGTGGTGTTAAGCCTCCTGATAGGTGATGTATTAAACGTTGGTATAAACAGTTTACAGAGAATGGGTGTTTGTGCAAAGGGAAAAGTTCTGGACGGCCGAGAACGAGTGATGAAAATGTAGCACGCATCCAGCAAGCATTTGTTCGCAGCCCAGGAAAATCGACTCGCAGAGCTAGCAGAGAGCTGCAAATTCCACAATCAACTGTATGGAGAGTCCTACGAAAAAGGTTAGTTATGAAACCTTATCGTCTGAAATTGGTTCAAGCACTGTCTGCAGCTGATAAGATTAAAAGAATCGATTTCTGTGATTTTATCCTTGCTCAAATGGAAACAGATGAATCTTTCGTTTCAAAGATTGTGTTTAGTGATGAAGCAACTTTCCACACTAACGGGAAAGTCAACCGTCACAATGTCTGTATATGGGGCACTGAGAATCCGCGGGAAACAACTCAGTATGAACGTGACTCGCCTAAGGTGAACGTTTTCTGTGCCATTTCAGCCAATAAAGTTTTTGGTCCCTTTTTCTTCGAAGGTGCTACTGTAACTGGACTACAGTATCTGGAGATGTTAGAGAATTGGCTGTTCCCTCAGCTCGAACAAGAAGCACAACAATTCATATTTCAGCAGGATGGAGCGCCACCACATTGGCACTTATCTGTCCGTAACTGCCTGAACGTCAACTACCCGAGGCGATGGATCGGCCGCCAGGCAGCCCGTGACAGAGCACTTCATCACTGGCCTCCAAGAAGCCCTGATCTTACCCCCTGCGATTTTTTCTTATGGGGGTATGTTAAGGATATGGTGTTTCGGCCACCTCTCCCAGACACCATTGATGATTTGAAACGAGAAATAACAGCAGCTATCCAAACTGTTACGCCTGATATGCTACAGAGAGTGTGGAACGAGTTGGAGTATCGGGTTGATATTGCTCGAGTGTCTGGAGGGGGCGATATTGAACATCTCTGAACTTGTTTTTGAGTGAAAAAAAACCTTTTTTAATACTCTTTGTAATGATGTATAACAGAAGCTTGTATTATGTTTCTTTCATTAAATACACATTTTTAAAGTTGTGGTATTCTTTTTGAATCACCCTGTATATATAGCACTTCATGACATCCAGTCTTACAAATTTCAAAACTCCGCCATCTCTCTCCCCACATCCACCACTGCTGGCGGCTCACCTCCAACTGCGCAACACTACGCGCTGTTCACATCCAGCTGCCCAACACTACAATGGCAGACAACAATGCAAACTAGCCACAGACTGCACACAGCACAGCCAGTGATTTTTATACAGAGCGCTATGTGGCGTTGCCAATAAGAAAACATAAACAGCCTATTTACAATTCCGCCAACGAGATCGCCCGACATGGATCCCATCGAACGTTGGTGAGGCATAACGGAGGGGTCAGCTCACGCACAAAATGATACGTCGGCAAATCTTTCGCAGTTATGGACGGCTGTGGAGGCAGCATGGCTCAGAATTTCTGCAGGGGGACTTCCAACTACGTCGGGCGAATGGGAGTCCGGCACGATATAGGGAGGTATTGCACGACTTTTGCCACGTCAGTGCAGTCAGTCTACACGCTGCCTCTGCTTCTCCGCCTATTTTACCGCACGAGACGAGTCGCCCGGCCGCCACGTGCGGCCTCCAGCAACCGGAGCTGTGCGCACGGTCGGCGCCCGCTGCCTCCAGCCTCGTCCAGACGCCTAATGAGACGCCGGCCTCCCTATCCGCGTTTTTAACAAGTCAAACGGCCCGTAAACAGGGCTCGTTAAAGTTGATACACTCGCCTGAACAAATAGGCCTCGTTAGACGTCGGGTCCGCCGAGGTCCTCAGCGCCTTCCTCGGATGTCCCGCGTCCCCCTTGCTCCAGTTCTGCAATCTCACGTCTCGAGTTCGACACTCGTGGCGGCGCAGCGGCTTTAAGCGCTCTTTCCCGCAACATCGATCAGACTCTACATCTGCACACTCAGCAAACCAGTGTTTAGTGGGTGGCTGAGGGTAGTGCGTTCCAGTTTTAACGATTTTGTATCTTCGTCGAATTTCGTTTGTCTGATTTTAACAAACGTCTTTCTTCAGAAGATTCCCATTTACGTTACCTGGGAACCTCTGTTACACTTTCGAATTCGTTGTACTGTCCTATTACGATCCTAACAGCGCGTATCTGAGTTCTGACAATGTGTGTTGCCTTGATAAGGAATCCTAACTTTGAAACAATTCTTTACATTTGGTCGCGCTGACGTGATGTATGCAAGTTCCTTCACACACGCACCGCACTTCTCCAGGACCATTCCAACAAATCTGTCATTTATTCGTCTTCACTACTGCTGATTTAACGGCACCACACCCTGCCTATATAACCCGTGTTAATTTAGTCAAGTATTTGACCCATTTCTGAAAAAACTATTTTATGCAGGACCTTAATATTTTTACTGTATGTTACACGATGCTAATAGAGTCAACTGTACTAAAATCTACTTTATCCATTTCATACTTTTTAAGAAATAATTTTTTTAATTTATTAACAAAAAATATTAAGTTTTTTCTGCAGAAAATATTTTTTTGCGAACTTCCTAATGGGGGAATATTAATGAATGTAGTACCAGAGGTAGCTTTTCATGTTATGCACAGTCTCTGAAAATTTCATTCATTTATCTATTATAGTTTCTGATATAACGGAGCATATGTACTGAAAATTTTAATTTGAGGGAAATTGACTTTAAAGAAAAAACTTTTGAAATTTGTTACTTACAGTTAATTAAAACTGTCCTGCTGCATATGATGGCCCTTCTTTGGCCTCTAGCAGGTCTTCCAGCTTCTTTTTCACCTTCTTGGATGTTTGTCTTGCTTTCTTGCCCATATTAGATGCAGACCTGTCTGCATCGCCCATTCTCATTTTATCGCATTGTTGCAGCCCAGTGATCATATTTTCACCAGGATTAATTCCAAGCTTTTCCAGTACCCAACACTTTCCAATATTACCACAACTGAATCTAATAACAGCATCATGAACTCCTAGTTTCATTGTATGCATGCCTACAAATACAGTTTTAGGAAGGCGGTTCCAAATTATACTGTTGAAACATTCATTTCGGTTCTGTGTCTGCCCATGCAGACATTTTCTTAGAAGGTGAGGATGAGCCACGTCTCTGAAAATAGGTTTAATTGCTGTAATAATACCAGCAGGAAGAGAATGCTGGTGACAATAAGATTCTCCAGTTGCCTAAGCCGAATTGTATTTGCACCACGAATTTTCTCCTGATGGACACAATCCATGACGTGGCTTATCATCAGTAGAGGACTTATGGAAGAATATTGCCCAAACATCTCTCTTCATTGCCTCCAGATTTTCTTTATTTCTCCTAACTACCTGCCCATAGTATACCTGCAACTTTTCTATTTCAGTTTTAGCTAACCGATCCTTTCCGGTCAACAAATTTCAATCTTCTAATTTTTTTCCTCTCATATCAACAGTTAGTTTTCTCAGCCTTGTTCCCAAAAGTTTTTGAACACATTCTATTTTGCTAATAATCGCATCTCCATTTGGCTTAGAGTTCACCACATTGTTGTATGCCTTACTGTCACCATCGCCTAAATATTTGATGTACCGTTAGCTTCTTGTTTCTATGGAGCGATGAAATATTTGTTGTACTCCATCAACTTCCGTACCACCACTTGTTCCTCTAAAATTAGTCACAGAGTTGTGTTCTTTATGTTAATTGAGTTAACAACATTTGCAGTATTTATACATTATCTCCACATCTAACACTTTTACCGGTGTCTACACTCGTGGCAGTCACTACTCCATTCAGAGAAGTATGTCCTCTTTTCTGTCAACTTCCATCAAGTGCAGCTGCAATACCTGAACATCCATCATTTATTTCCACTGCTTCCCAAGCAGCCAGTTTCATGCTTTCCTCACTGACCTCACATACAGCTTTCTCTAATACTGCAGTCAGTTTTTCAAATTTATTTGGTGGTTGATGTAAGTTCATCACTGAACAGAATGTTCTCCCTCCAGCCATGCCCTTGCCAAAGGATCGTAAGGCATAAACTAATCTAGTATAGATTTCATAAGGGCCACTTGCATCTGGTTTCGAAGAACTCATAAATGAAATCACAGCTGAGCATTTAGTGCAAATTAAATTCAAAGCAATTGCTAGGTCTTTTCTCCCACTGGCACTCTCACAAACTTTCACACTCTGTGGCTCACCACACTGTCTACATTGTACAAATTTAGAAATTACATCTGCCAATATGCTCAAATTTATAATAATGTTACTGCACCCCTTGTCACTTACAGTAAATTCGTTACAACTCTCTTGAAATGGTGAGAGCTTCTTTGATGATGCACTTGTTGAAGAATTATGATTAGAAACATCGTTACCAGGCGACATAAACTCTTGTACAGAAAGCTTTCTAAACTTGTTTCCTCTAAATTGTCGTTTCTTGAAAATGCCTTTACGTTTCGTCACCTTCAATAAACACAACAAAACACACGGAAACAAGCACTCCAAACGTAAGTATAACAACTATTCGCAACCACACTTGAACAAAACTAACCGCGTGTTTGAAAGCGTGTTGTTTACAAACAGCAGAATCAAAAGAATACCCACCCTTGCATTCCAAGGATAGCCAACATACTAGGGAGTAAAAAAAAATCCCTAACGTGCAATTTACGCGATATAAATATCTAAGTGATAAATATCTGAGTGACAGAAAAGTGGGCGTCGCACATAAACACACGTGGTAGGAAAATGCTCTTTAAATAATCGAAAAAAAAATCTTCAGCAAAATCCTTTTCAGAGTACTTAAATAAAACCTTAATCTATCTCAAGATGATAAAAACCGAAAATCGATTTTTTCGACCTGAACCACGGTGTGGTCCCCTTAACGTGATCGCCTTATTTCGCATCTCTTCGTACGAGGGCTATGCGGAAAGTAAGATCTGATTGGTCGCGAAAAGGAAAACAGTGAAAGTAAAAAATGTTTTATATACAACAGTTAGCTATACCTTTCATCTGCCTGTCTACATAGTCGCCGCTCCGACCTAGACATGTGTCGTAGTGCTGTACCAACTTTCCTGTATCCTCGTCATAGGAGGAAGCTGACTGTGCTTTCCGCCGCTTCTCTACGCTGGTCTGCAGTTCGTCGTCTGCGTTAAAATGTCTTCATAACCAGCGGTTCATGTGAGTGTTGATGGACATAAGAAGGGGCAAGTCCGCCTGTATGGTGAGTGACGAAACGCTTCCCATTGAAAACGCTGCAGGGGAGTCCTCGTTGCCGTACAGTGTGCGGCGGCCGAGAAGGAAACGCATGACAGGTACGTTATGTGGGGTTGCGTGAAATCAGGCGAAACCTCGCGGCAGGTAACCACACTTGACGGGAGGCACTACTGTTCTAGGCATCTATTACGCGCTCACTGTGTGCTCAGAGCTGAAAAGAGCGACGTGACGCGAACGACAGGCGAACTAGAGACACTGCCCAACACACCTGTGAAGAGCTTCATCGCGTTTTCACTGTCGTTTCCATTTCGAAACCTATGGGACATTACTTTCCGAATAACCCTCGTGGTATTACCCTAAATACTGAAGCGAGGTGACGTGCTCCAGATCTTCGCGTCTACCTTTGTAATCTGTCACTGTTGGCTTCTTCTCTTTCGTATGGACATCGTCTCGAATTTATCAACATTTAAGCAGAGCTGCCAATAACTAGGCTAACTGAAAACTTTCTCCAGGTCGTCTTGCATTTCCTAACGATCGTGCACGACGAACGTTTCTTGTGGACAACAGTATCCTCCTGTAGTACTCATGATACAGCCTGATAAAGCGTTTTTGTGTATTGAGAACATTAGTGATACTATGATGCTTCCTTGGTGCTCGCGCGACGATACTTCCGTTTCTTTTGAACTTTCGACGTCCAAAAAGAAGGAAGGAAGATTAGAGTTTAGCGTTCCCAAGAAAACGCAGTCATAACGGGGCATAAGTGCGGATTGCTGTGCCGGTACTGCGAACGGCTGAAAGCAAGGGGAAGCTACAGCCGTAATTTTTCCCGAGGGAACACAGCTCTACTGTACTGTTAAATGATAATGGCATCGTCTTGGCTAAAATAGCCCCCCTTCGGATCTCCGGGCGGGGAGGATGTCGTCATCAGGAGAAACGAAACTGGCGTTCTACGGATCGGAGCGTGGAATGTTAGTTAGATCTCTTAATTGGTGAGGTAGGTTAGAAAATTTGAAAAGGGAAATGGATAAGCTAGGTTTACCGATGACATCGTAATTCTGCCGGAGATAGCAAAAGACTTGCAAGAGCAGCTAAACGCAATGGACAGTGTCATGAAAGGAGGATATAAGATGAACATCAACATAAGCAAGACGAGAATAATGGAATGTACTCTATGCTGAGGGAGTTAGATTAGGAAATGAAACACTAAAGTAGTGTGTGTGTGTGTCTAAAATCTTATGGGACTTAGCTCCTACAGTCATCAGTCCCTAAGCTAACACACTACTTAACCTAAAGTATCCTAAGGACAAACACACACACCCATGACCGAGGGAGGACTCGAACCTCCGCCAGGACCAGCCTCACAGTCCATGACTGCAGCGCCTCAGACCGCTCGGCTAATCTCGCGCGGCCTTAAAGTAGTATTTCAGTTTTGTTATTTGGGGAGCAAAAAACTGATGGTGGTCGAAGTAGGGAGGATATAAAATGTAGACTGGCAATGGCAAGTAAAGCGTTTCTGAAGAAGCGAAAGTTGTTAACATCGAGTATAGATTTAAATGTCAGGAAGTTCTTTCTGAAAGTATTTATATGGAGCGTTGCCATTTATGGTAGTGAAATATGGACGATAAACAGTTTAGTCAAGAAGAGAATAGAAGCTTTTGAAATGTGATGCTACAGAAGAATGACAAAGATTAGATGGGTTGTTGTTGTTGTTGTGGTCTTCAGTCCTGCGACTGGTTTGATGCAGCTCTCCATGCTACTCTATCCTGTGCAAGCTTCTTCATCTCCCAGTACCTACTGCAACCTACATCCTTCTGAATCTGCTTAGTGTATGCATCTCTTGGTCTCCCCCTACGATTTTTACCCTCCACGCTGCCCTCCAATACTAAATTGGTGATCCCTTGATGCCTCAGAACATGTCCTACCAACCGATCCCTTCTTCTGGTCAAGTTGTGCCACAAACTCCTCTTCTCCCCAATCCTGTTCAGTACCTCCTCATTAGTTAAGTGATCTACCCATCTAATCTTCAGCATCCTTCTGTAGCACCACATTTCGAAAGCTTCTATTCTCTTCTTGTCCAAACTATTTATCGTCCATGTTTCACTTCCATACATGGCTACACTCCATACAAATACTTTCAGAAAAGACTTCCTGACACTTAAATCTAAACTCGATGTTAACAAATTTCTCTTCTTCAGAAACGCTTTCCTTGCCATTGCCAGTCTACATTTTACATCCTCTCTACTACGACCATTATCAGTTATTTTGCTCCCCAAATAGCAAAACTCCTTTACTACTTTAAGTGTCTCATTTCCTAATCTAATACCCTCAACATCACCCGACTTAATTCGACTACATTCCATTATCCTTGTTTTGCTTTTGTTGATGTTCATCTTATATCCTCCTTTCAAGACACTGTCCATTCCGTTCAACTGCTCTTCCAAGTCCTTTGCTGTCTCTGACAGAATTACAATGTCATCGGCGAACCTCAAAGTTTTTATTTCTTCTCCATGGATTTTAATACCTACTCCGAATTTTTCTTTTGTTTCCTTTACTGCTTGCTCAATATACAGATTGAATAACATCGGGGAGAGGCTACAACCCTGTCTTACTCCCTTCCCAACCACTGCTTCCCTTTCATATCCCTCGACTCTTATAACTGCCATCTGGTTTCTGTACAAATTGTAAATAGCCTTTCGCTCCCTGTATTTTACCCCTGCCACCTTTAGAATTTGAAAGAGAGTATTCCAGTCAACATTGTCAAAAGCTTTCTCTAAGTCTACAAATGCTAGAAACGTAGGTTTGCCTTTCCTTAATCTTTCTTCTAAGATAAGTCGTAAGGTCAGTATTGCCTCACGTGTTCCAGTATTTCTACGGAATCCAAACTGATCTTCCCCGAGGTCGGCTTCTACTAGTTTTTCCATTCGTCTGTAAAGAATTCGTGTTAGTATTTTGCAGCTGTGGCTTATTAAACTGATTGTTCGGTAATTCTCACATCTGTCAACACCTGCTTTCTTTGGGATTGGAATTATTATATTCTTCTTGAAGTCTGTGGGTATTTCGGCTGTTTCATACATCTTACTCACAAGATGGTAGAGTTTTGTCAGGACTGGCTCTCCCAAGGCCGTCAGTTGTTCCAATGGAATGTTGTCTACTCCCGCGGCCTTGTTTCGACTCAGGTCTTTCAGTGCTTTGTCAAACTCTTCACGCAGTATCGTATCTCCCATTTCATCTTCATCTACATCCTCTTCCATTTCCATAATATTGTCCTCAAGTACATCGCCCTTGTATAGACCCTCTATATACTCCTTCCACCTTTCTGCTTTCCCTTCTTTGCTTAGAACTGGGTTTCCATCTGAGCTCTTGATGTTCATACAAGTGGTTCTCTTATCTCCAAAGGTCTCTTTAATTTTCCTGTAGGCAGTATCTATCTTACCCCTAGTGAGATAAGCCTCTACATCCTTACATTTGTCCTCTAGCCATCCCTGCTTAGCCATTTTGCACTTCCTGTCGATCTCATTTTTGAGACGTTTGTATTCCTTTTTGCCTGCTTCATTTACTGCATTTTTATATTTTCTCCTTTCATCAATTAAATTCAATATTTCTTCTGTTACCCAAGGATTTCTACTAGCCCTCGTCTTTTTACCTACTTGATCCTCTGCTGCCTTCACTACTTCATCCCTCAAAGCTACCCATTCTTCTTCTACTGTATTTCTTTCCCCCATTCCTGTCAATTGTTCCCTTATGCTCTCCCTGAAACTCTGTACAACCTCTGGTTCTTTCAGTTTATCCAGGTCCCATCTCCTTAAATTCCCACCTTTTTGCAGTTTCTTCAGTTTTAATCTACAGGTCATAACCAATAGATTGTGGTCAGAGTCCACATCTGCCCCTGGAAATGTCTTACAATTTAAAACCTGGTTCCTAAATCTCTGTCTTACCATTATATAATCAATCTGATACCTTTTAGTATCTCCAGGGTTCTTCCATGTATACAACCTTCTATCATGATTCTTAAACCAAGTGTTAGCTATGATTAAATTGTGCTCTGTGCAAAATTGTACCAGGCGGCTTCCTCTTTCATTTCTTAGCCCCAATCCATATTCACCTACTACGTTTCCTTCTCTCCCTTTTCCTACACTCGAATTCCAGTCACCCATGACTATTAAATTTTCGTCTCCCTTCACAATCTGAATAATTTCTTTTATTTCATCATACATTTCTTCAATTTCTTCGTCATCTGCAGAGCTAGTTGGCATATAAACTTGTACTACTGTAGTAGGTGTGGGCTTAGTATCTATCTTGGCCACAATAATGCGTTCACTAAGCTGTTTGTAGTAGCTTACCCGCGTTCCTATTTTCCTATTCATTATTAAACCTACTCCTGCATTACCCCTATTTGACTTTGTGTTTATAACCCTGTAGTCACCTGACCAGAAGTCTTGTTCCTCCTGCCACCGAACTTCACTAATTCCCACTATATCTAACTTTAACCTATCCATTTCCCTTTTCAAATTTTCTAACCTACCTGCCCGATTAAGGGACCTGACATTCCACGATCCGATCCGTAGAACGCCCGTTTTCTTTCTCCTGATAACGACATCCTCTTGAGTAGTCCCCGCCCGGAGATCCGAATGGGGGACTATTTTACCTCCGGAATATTTTACCCAAGAGGACGCCGTCATCATTTAATCATACAGTAAAGCTGCATGCCCTCGGGAAAAATTACGGCCGTAGTTTCCCCTTGCTTTCAGCCGTTCGCAGTACCAGCACAGCAAGGCCGTTTTGGTTATTGTTACAAGGCCAGATCAGTCAATCATCCAGACTGTTGCCCTTGCAACTACTGAAAAGGCTGCTGCCCCTCTTTAGGAACCACACGTTTGTCTGGCCTCTCAACAGATACCCCTCCGTTGTGGTTGTACCTACGGTACGGCTATCTGTATCGATGAGGCACGCAAGCCTCCCCACCAACGGCAAGGTCCATGGTTCATGGGGGGGGATTAGATGGGTAGATCACGTAATTAATGAGGAAGTATTGAATAGGATTGGGGAGAAGAGAAATTTTTTGCTCTACCTGACTAGAAGAAGGGATCGGTTGGTGGGACACATTTAAGGCATTACACGATCACCAGTCTAGCATTGGAGGGAAGCATTGGGGGTAAAAATCATAGAGGTAGGCCAAGAGATGAATACACTAAGCAGATTCAGAACGATGTAGGCTGCAACAGTTACCCGGAAGTGAAGAGGCTTGCACAGGATAGAGTAGCATGGAGAGCTGCATCAAACTAGTCTGCCTGCCGCTGTGGCCCAGCGGTTCTAGGCGCTTCAGTCAGGAACCGCGCTGCTGCTACGGTCGCAGGTTCGAATCCTGCCTCGGGCATGGATGTGTGTGATGTCCTTAGGTTAGTTAGGTTTAAGTAGTTCTAAGTCTAGAGGACTGATGACCTCAGATGTTAAGTCCCATAGTGCTTAGAGCCATTAGAACCAAACCAGTCTCTGGACTGAAGGCCACAACAACAAAAACAACAGGGAGAGAAATCGGCCAGGCTATTTGTAAATGAAAATGGAGCGAGTTAGGAAAATCACGAAAACTTAAATCTGGATCGGCGGACGGGGATTTGAACCGTCGTTCTCCCAGATTCGAGTTCAGTGTGCTAACCACTGCCCAACCTTGCTCGGTTCTCCGTCCATTATAGCCTTCTGACTTCTACTACTCAAACATTCAACGAGTTAATAAAATATCTGTGAGGATACAGGATATGTACAGATCTTGGTTATTAATCGACTACGTGGCGCACTTGGTCGAATGGCCGTGCTTGTTAAGGTGTTGCTGCTGGCAACGGGGAGTGCGCCGGCCCGGATCGAATCTTCCCGTCTGACTAACGACGAGGGTCAGTTGCCGGCCAGCCTGTATGTGGTTTTTAGGCGGTTTTTCACATCTGACAATGTGAATACCAGGATGGTATCCATCTCAGTTACATGGTTGTCAAACATGTGGAAAAAAAACTTTCGCTCACTGTTACCTGAATAACACTACATGCAGACAACTGGGATACATAAATTCCGTCCCGGGGAATAGCTAGTTGGCGACAGGGAGGCCATCAGGTCAGCCCTAAAATTACGGCTGCCACTTCCGTTAACAACCATTCCGACTCTGAGACGATGCGGGACGAAGACACAAGAAAAAGAATCGGTTCAAAATGGCTCTGAGCACTATGGGACTTAACTTCTGAGGTCATCAGTCCTCTAGAACTTAGAACTACTTAAACCTAACTAACCTAAGGACATCACACACATCCATGCCCGAGGCAGGATTCGAACTTGCGACCGTAGCGGTCGCGCGGCTCCAGACTGTAGCGCCTAGAACCGCTCGGCCACCCCGGCCGGCGAAAAAGAATCGGCTAGGAGACACACTACCGAATACCTTTCAAAATATAGGAAGACAGAGTCTCCTTATCCACCTGCAGCTACGATTCGCAAGATATGTGATGCAGTTGTCTATACCAAAGTAGCAACACCAGAAGATAGAACTTGCAGAACGAACTGCAGAGAACTGATGAATGGTGCAGGCGATGGCAGTTGACACTGAACAAAAATAAATGTAACATATTGCGCATACATAGGAGATGAAATCCATTACTATGCAGCTACGCTATTCGTGACAAGCAGCTGGAGACAGCATCTACCGTAAAATATCTAGGCGTAACAATCCAGAGCGATCTTAAGCGGAATGAGAACATGAGACAGATAGTGGGAAAAGCAGATAACAGACTCAGATTCATCGGAGAAATCTTAAGGAAACGTAACTCAACCACGAAAGAAGTGGCTTATAAGGCGCTTGTTTGCCCGATTCCTGAGTATTGTTGACCTATCTGGGATCCGTATAAGGTAGGACTGAAAGAGGAGATACAGAAGATCCAACGAACAGCGGCACGTTTCGTCACGTTTAGCTGGTGAGAGGGCGTTACGGAGGTACTAAACAAACTCCACTGGCAGTCGTTACAATAGAGGCGATGTGCATCACGGAAAGATTTGTTATTGAAATTTGGGGACAGCACTTCTCAGGAGGAGTCGGACAACATATTACTCCCCCCCCCCCCCCACATACATTATGTGACTAAACGTATCAGGACACCCCCCAAAACATATGTTTTTCATATTAGGTGCATTGTGCCGCCACCTACTGCCAGGTACTCCATATCAGCGACCTCAGTACTCATTAGACATCGTGAGAGAGCAGAATGGGGCGCTCCGCGGAATTCACAAACTTCGAACGTGGTCAGGTGATTGGGTATCACTTGTGTCATACACCTGTACGCGAGATTTTCACACGCCTAAACGTCCGTAGGTCAACTGTTTCCGATGTGATAGTGAAGCGGAAACGTGAAGAGACACGTAAAGCGCAAAAGCGTACAGGCCGTCCTTGTCTGTTGACTGACAGGGACCGCCGGCAGTTGAAGAGGGTCGTAATGTGTAATAGGCAGACATCTATCCAGACCATCACACATGAATTCCAAACTGCATCAGGATCCACAGCAAGTACTATGATAGTTAGGTGGGAGGTGAGAAAACTTGGATTTCACGGTCGAGCGGCTGCTCATAAGCAACAGATCACGCCGGTAAATGCCAAACGACGCCGCGCTTGGTGAAAGCAGAGTAAACATTGGACGACTGAACAGTCGCAAAATGTTGTGTGGAGTGACGAATCACGGTACACAATGTGGCGATTCAATGGCAGGGTGTGGGTATGGCGAATGCCCGGTGAACGTTATCTGCCAGCGTGTGTAGTGCCAACAGTAAAATTCCGCGGCAGTGGTGTTATGGCGTTGTCGTGTTTTTCATGGAGGGGGCTTGCACCCCTAGTCGTTTAGGGTGGCAGTAACACAGCACAGGCCTACACTCATGTTTTAAACTCCTTCTTACTTCCCACTGTTGAAGATCAATTCGGGGATGGCGATGGCAGCTTTCAACACGATGGAGCACCTGTTCATAATGCACGGCCTATGGCGGAGTGGTTACACGACAATAACATCCCTGTAATGGACTGGCCTGCACAGAGTCCTGACCTAATCCTGTAGAACACCTCTGGGATGTTTTGGAACGCCGACTTCGTGCCAGGCCTCACCGACCGACAGCGATACCCCTCCTCTGTGCAGCACTCCGTGAAGAATGGGCTGCCATCCCCCAAGAAACGTGCCAGCAGCAGATTGAACGTATGCCTGCGAGAGTGGAAGCTGTCATCAAGGCTAAGGATGGGTCAACACCACATTGAATTCCAGCATTACCGATGGAGGGCGCCACGAACTTGTAAGTAATTTTCAGCCACGTGTGCGGATACTTTCGATCACATTGTGTAGATATACTGAAGTTTGCACAATCGCAATACAAGGCACAAAAATAATTTTCGTGTTGGCTTCGCTGTTAGGAATAAGCATTAGCCACTCATATTACAAAACATCTGGTTATCTAGACTGAAGAATGAGAAATTTCTGTTAGCTGCATGGCAAGCAGGAATGATAATTGTAAAACTGGGTGACGAGAACTAATGTATTATATGTATGCCTCTATTGATACAGCGTAAGGTATCTTTTTTTTTTTTTTAAAAAAAAGAAGCTATTTGATATAACAAAAGTAGCAGCGGCGTACTATGAACTAGTGACTTTTCCGTTAATTTACTACATCACAGTTAGCTGGTGTAAGCACAAGTAGTATTGGAGAAACTATATACTGTTAATTCTAAAACAGGATTTTCCTTTAATATATTTTACTTATGTGATTACAAAAGTGCAAGGTCCTGCTCTTTCAATTGCAACCAAGACTTCAATAAAGTGGGAAAGGTAATGTTGATCAGAACACTGGGAGGAGTTGTGGTGTAAATAACAATTGATTTACCCATCCTTAACTTCACATGACAAAAGACGGCTAAAGAAACGCCACACAAACATTTCTATCTGACAAACGGTTTCAATAATATGCGGTCTCTGGTGAACAAAGTGATCAGCTGGGGATCAATACACCACACTGACCAGAACTAATCGCTTTATCTGACTTCATAAATGTGAATCCGTGGTATGGTCCAAAACCCTACGCTACTGTCAAGGATCTATATTCCACTATTCCATAAAGAAGAATATGGTTCCAAAGAAGAGGGTGCTAACTAGCATATGTTGGAGCCCTAGGCAGGTCAGGGTGACACAGGATGACGCAGTCGCTGAGTGGAGTCACAGACAGCGATCTGTTATTAACGGCGCGCCCACAGAAATATGCAAATAGTCTCACATTCGGCTGATTCGCAATGCAGGTACTTCCCTATCAGCCTCTGAAACTCCGGTGGGTTCCAATGTGCAGGTGGACTCCTTTGATGGTCTGCCAAACCAATTTGACTCCGTGACACGACTATGCTTGATGGAATAAGTCAAACGTTTCGACAGCAGACTCAAGACAAATAAGTACACCCACACATCAGTCATTGTGTGCATGATGCAAGAAGCAGTACCTCTGACTCTTGTAAGTAGGCTGTTTATGTTTTCTTATTGGCAACGTTACGTAGCGCTCTGTATGAAAATCACTGGCTGTGCTGTGTGCAGTCTGTGGCTAGTTTGCATTGTTGTCTGCCATTGTAGTGTTGGGCAGTTGGCTGTTAACAGCGCGTAGCGTTGCGCAGTTGGAGGTGAGCCGCCAGCAGTGGTGGATGTGGGGAGAGAGATGGCGGAGTTTTGAAATATGTAAGACTGGATGTCATGAACTACTATATATATTATGACTATTAAGGTAAATACATTGTTTGTTCTCTATTAAAATCTTTCATTTGCTAACTATGCCTATCAGTAGTTAGTGCCTTCCGTAGTTTGAATCTTTTATTTAGCTGGCAGTAGTGGCGCTCGCTGTATTGCAGTAGTTCGAGTAACGAAGATTTTTGTGAGGTAAGTGATTTGTGAGAGGTATAGGTTAATGTTAGTCAGGGTCATTCTTTTGTGGGGATTATTGAAAGTCAGATTGCGTTGCGCTAACAATATTGTGTGTCAGTTTAAGCACAGTCTAGTGAAAATTACCGAACTATTAGTTTAATAAGTCACAGCTGCAAAATACTAACGCGAATTCTTTACAGACGAATGGAAAAACTGGTAGAACCGGACCTTGGGGAAGATTAGTTTGGATTCCGTAGAAATGTTGGAACACGTGAGGCAATACTAACCTTACGACTTATCTTAGAAGAAAGATTAAGAAAAGGCAAACCTACGTTTCTAGCATTTGTAGACTTAGAGAAAGCTTTTGACAACGTTTACTGGAATACTCTCTTTCAAATTCTGAAGGTGGCAGGGGTAAAATACAAGGAGCGAAAGGGTATTTACAATTTGTACAGAAACCAGATGGCAGTTATAAGAGTCGAGGGGCATGAAAGGGAAGCAGTGGTTGGGAAAGGAATGAGACAGGGTTGTAGCCTCTCCCCGATGTTATTCAATCTGTATATTGAGCAAGCAGTAAAGGAAACAAAAGAAAAATTCGGAGTAGGTATTAAAATTCATGGAGAAGAAGTAAAAACTTTGAGGTTCGCCGATGACATTGTAATTCTGTCAGAGACAGCAAAGGAGTTGGAAGAGCAGTTGAACGGAATGGACAGTGTCTTGAAAGGAGGATATAAGATGAACATCAACAAAAGCAAAACGAGGATAATGGAATGTAGTCAAATTAAATCGGGTGATGCTGAGGTGATTAGATTAGGAAATGAGACACTTCACCAAAGTAGTAAAGGAGTTTTGCTATTTAGGGAGTAAAATAACTGATGATGGTCGAAGTAGAGAGGATATAAAATGTAGACTGGCAATGGCAAGGAAAGCGTTTCTGAAGAAGAGAAATTTTTTAACATCGAGTATAGATTTAAGTGTCAGGAAGTCGTTTCTGAAAGTATTTGTATGGAGTGTAGCCATGTATGGAAGTGAAATATGGACGATAACCAGTTTGGACAAGAGGAGAATAGAAGCTTTCGAAATGTGGTGCTACAGAAAAATGCTGAAGGTGAGGTGGGTAGATCACGTAACTAATGAGGAGGTATTGAATAGGATTGGGGAGAAGAGAAGTTTGTGGCACAACTTGACTAGAAGAAGGGATCGGTTGGTAAGACATGTTTTGAGGCATCAAGGGATCACAAATTTAGCATTGGAGGGCAGTGTGGAGGGTAAAAATCGTAGAGGGAGACCAAGAGATCAATACACTAAGCAGATTCAGAAGGATATAAGTTGCAGTAGGTACTGGAGATGAAGAAGCTTGCACAGGATAGAGTAGCATGGAGAGCTGCATCAAACCAGTCGCAGGACTGAGGACCACAACAACAACAGTATAGTTGTTCAAAGGGGACGTTTCATATGGCGACCCTGCCAGGATACCTCACTGGAATCTTCTGATTTTTTCTAGTAGTTTGTGTAATTAGTGTAGATTTTGTTTATTGCTAGTGCGTAATTGTAGAGAGAATCTCCTTTGTAGTTGCAGTCTTTCATTGTTGTACAGTAAAACAGTTGTGGCATGCATGTAGATTTGCACCAAGTATTTCGCAGCTGCAATTAACAAGATATTATTTTCAGTGCTATGTTAGTGTGTTTTCTTATTTTGCTTTTCAAATTGTGTTTTTCTGTGTTATCGTGTGAACTATTGTGACAATAATGGCGTGTGAAAAACGTAATACTAGGCTCCAAAGTAATCTGAGAAATGACAGTGAAGACAAAAGCAGTGTGTTAGCGCCGCCGAGTAATGAATTAACTAATGTTCAAAGTAGTGATTTGGTAATTGTGCATATGGAAATGGAGTGGGCTGCAAATAATGGTGTAGACAGTAAAACAATTAGTGAACAGGGAAGCATTATCGATCGATCGGTCGGCAACAGCTTGCCTCAGGAATCCGAAATAACAAGACACAATCTCGCAAATACTGTAGATTCAGGTTTTGGGTTCTCACCGTTTTCTCAAATAAGTCAAGACACATTTTCTGCTTGTCAAAATGTGAATTTTGCCGGTGCAAATTCACTGCCGAAAAGCACTGACGAACATGTTTCAGACACCAGTGCATTGTTATTACAATTAGTACAACAAATAGGACAAACACAGCAAAGGCTTCAAAAGTTAGACACAATGGAAGAAAATCTTCAAAAGTTAGACACAATGGAACAAAATCTTCAAAGGTTAGACACCACGCTTGAACAAACACGTGAAGATTTAAGTACTGAGTTACATGAAATCGAATCGAAATGTCAAAAAGTCTGTAATGACGTAAAAACACAAATTTGTGAGCATTTCCAACCTATTTTCTCGCGGCATGAAAATACATTACAGAATCACGAAGCAGCCATAAAAGAACTGCAAACTATTGTTCATGAAAATCATGAGACCTTGTAAGCTAAGATTGACTCAGTTGCACCTACCAATTCGGTTACGCAACTTGCAAAAACTCAGGAAAACTTTAACGACACAGTAGATACGATTTCTACACAAATGGACACTCTGAAACTTGGTTCAGAAAAACACACTCAGGAAATAAGTTCACTATCGGAGAAAGTAGCCGAACTTTCGGATAAGTTCATTAACTTATCTACAAAGGTGGATGATGATCTGAATGACACAAGATCTGTAGCCTTCACTGACACAGAACAGTACGAACAAATTAGGAAATTCAAATAAAATCAGAATCAAATTAATACGCAACAACAAAGAGAAATCCGGGAAGTACAAGATCAGTTGTCACAGGTAATACAAGAATTACATATTTCAGAGGACACTCGCGCTCCAATACGGGAAGAGGGACATAGAAACACGGAACAGCCACAAAATAATAACACAGGGCACTTCGGAAATTATGAAAGAAGTTGGCAAGGTACACCGAATTTTGAGATGGAACCGCCGAAACGACATAACAATGACCGACATGCGACTCGCCGACATGATGATTTTGACTATAAGCTGTTCATTACTACATGTAAATTCAAAACATTTAAGAATTCCGGCAGCGACATTCATCCACAAGCGTTGCTTCATCAATTCTCTCATTGTTTTCCTCCCAACTGGTCATTAGAGCACAGATTAGAATTTATGTGTGGCTACTTAGAGAATGAACCAGCTGTAAGAATGCGATCGGTCATTCACGATTGTCACAGTGAAGGAGAATTTTATCATGCCTTCCTCTCAGCATATTGGTCTCAAGCCACACAAGACCAAGTAAAACATAGCATCATAATGATGAAACATTTCGAACAATCTGAATTTTCCAGTCTTGTGAAATATTTTGAAGACATATTGCACAAGAATCAGAACCTGTCAAACCCTTACAGCCCCTCAGAACTCATCCGCATTTGCTTAATCAAATTGCCTGAACATTTACGACATATTATTTTGGCAGGACGACATTGAAGCTTTTCAGGGACTCTTACAGGAATTAGAAATTGACACAGACAGTCGCGGGATGCGAAAACAGGAAAACAATCACTACAGGTCACATCCGTCACAATTCCGTGACGACAGAAACAATAACTGGACACGACAAGTCTATTCTTACAACGCAAATCGTGACCAAAACAGACACCGCCTATATGACAACCACTGGCAGAGTAATAATAGTTACAGAGAAAGATCGCATTTCCGTAGTAATGAATATGACAGAGATTACCATAGAAACAGACAATATGGGAACAAAAACGATTATTATCAAGGGAGACAGAATAACTTCAGACGCAACAGTTCAGTGTGCAGTTACGATTCCGGGAGAAATTCTCCACCACATGACCGACAAACAAGAAACTATGTAAACTACCGACAAAGCGACAGACCTGAATTCCATCAGAACTGGCGGGATTCAAACAGGGCAGGGAACTCTCGACAAGGTGAATTTGTAGAAGTTAGGTCTCCTAATCCTAATAACGACGCACGTCAACAAAGAGACAGACAATGACTTGCAGGCAGCCACGTGCGCCGGCTGGCTCAGGGAAAAATAACATAGACGCTAACCTTGAGAAAAATTTCAGCATTCCTTACCGACGTATACCACATGGTAATTGAAGTTGAAACACTGCGTACTAGGAAGAGTAAAGGTTTACACCACATTTCACATATAAAACCGCTTCTTGAGAGATAATTTGCTTTTTAACTTAGTCTTTGCTATAAAATTTTTCACTTCACGTTATTAGTACTCTTTGTCACACTTAGAAACTGTTAACATGCAACTATGTTTTAAAATGAACTATCCAGTCTAGAACCTAGGGAACATATTTAGACAGTATTACGAGTGCATTGTTATAGTGAACAGACGTCACAGTGTTATTGTGTGTGTACATTCTTGCTTGTTAGTTGCACGATTATGTAATGACTATAAGGCTCACATACTTAGAACATTTACCAGTACTGCTAATGAGATTTTAATGCAACATTTTGGTTTACTTGAAAATACAATCTGGATTTAAAGTACTTTCTGTGAGATACCAGATGACACAGTGGTTAGTTTATGTGACAGCTACACGATTTTATCACGACGCTACTAATGAGTGACAATTTACAATGTTGCTTTTGCGGTGTATCTGTTTTATATCTGCACAGTTTGTTCTTCTGGAAAGTAAAACATGTTTTAGTAGTAACTTTTCTGGTATAGCTACAAGGAGACAGCCTTTTCCGTAGCACAACAATACGTTACAACACAGTACTTTCTTCATCACAGCAATAAGCGTAATAACTAAGATATCTATACACAAAGCATTTCACTTTTGTTTATCATGAGGTAAGTACATTGACTTCTGCAGAACTTAGCTTCCGGAGGACAATAACTACGACACTTCCACAGAGATTATCTTACAGCAAGACGCACATTTAGCGCCACAGGACACGTATTTGAGTAATTAATTTTGTACTTAAATCATTTATTTTTAAAAATATTTGAAGTACAATGATACAAAGGTTTTCCGTGATACATTTCATTCCATTGCTGTAATCTGTAACACCTGAGGGTATAATTACATTTATCCTCAGGGGGGTACACGCCTACTTTGTGTACCATGTGTTCGCAAGCACAAGGAGCCCTAGCTAATATGGTATTTGCTTATACAACTTTACACATCGGTACCATATTTCTCTAACACACAAATTACACAGCTATCTGATCATTTAACTGAGAGATAAACTTTTTTTTTACTACATCAGTGACACATGTTTACGCAATTACACAGTTGTGTAACTTCACACTTACGAAATTGTATTTTGTCTGTACTTTGTGAACTGTTCATATTTTTTCGGAACCATTGTGATGCTATGATAGCTTTGAATGATGTATTTGGTAAGGAAGCATGATTGTAAAGTACGTTTGAGGTTGATGACACTATTGAAATGAGCAGAGAATTTTTTTAGGTTTTGAAATTATTGCAGAAAGCTACGACGTTTTTGAGATTTGACTGAGGTGTTATGATGTTATTATTACGACGACGATGTGTATTATGCTGTTGAGGTATGTTTATGACCAATAAGCTGATGCTATATGAGGAATCTGATTATGCTACTTATTTATTATGATGAAATATTGAAGAAGTGTCGACGAATATGTATATGTGTAATAAGGTAAGGAATAATGAGTAGTGGTTAGGGACTCTGGTTTGTGAAAAAGGTTGTTGGAAACCAAGAATCGTACTTTAAGAGTTATGAAATGTATGTAAATGTGTGAATGTATGACAATGCCGATGAAAATTTTTTGGACTCTGTTATATCAATAGGATTTTGTTTCTACAGATTTGTAACGCAAATTCTTGACCTGTGAAATTTTTTATATGAGACTGCCACTGTAGCGGAAACTGCTGTCGTAAATATTTCAGTAAGAAAGGTAAGTGACCTTGACGTAATGCGTTTTGGGCGCCCAGCTGAGAGGTAGTCGTCTGACAAAAGAAAGCCATTAGGTGGAGAGAAAAAAAAAGGCCATTATCCTCGCTATTGACATTCCTTTGTAGAAAGTATCGCAAATACGACACGCTCATTACTTGGAAAGAAACTTACATCTGCACACCTGATTATGACAAGTGTCTTTCTATGAGAGTTGAGGGAATTTCTACTAACTTATGAAATGTCACATGACTATTGACTGATATTTTTATGCTTTGGTTTGCGTAATTGCTTATTTCATTTGATATCTGGTTTCCAGCTGTGTTACAGCATTGGTTTTATAAAATAAAATTAAATGCATTTGCTAATGTGAACGCTTTCTGTCAACAGATCTATTAAATAATTATTTTATGATCCACATTCTTCGAAAAAGGAGCTCTTGGAATGGAAAGAACAATAAGAAGGGACTAATAACAGTAACTGCATATATAATTTTCTTTTCAAGTAATTGGTAATTTCTTTTGTAGAAATAGTTGTGGTGCACCACTTTAATTACATAGACATTAAGATGTGAATAGACATATCCCTTATCTGCATTGTTGTCTTTAGTCTACTATTTTTTGTGCTTGAGCTCTGTCATGTTTACATATAAGTTATTACATTTGCTGCTGCTGTTTGCCAGGCATAGTGCTACTACATTTCACTTTGTATTACTCTGTTAAGCTAGTTTTACTACTGATTTATTTTCCTTGTTGCTGCACATTGGCTCATATTAGTTGTAATGTTGCATTGCTTGGTAATTTAGATTTACTGTAGCTTGCTTTGACAATTTCCATTTTCTTTTCATTGCTGTTTGTGTTAATTTGTTATGTGCTGCTGCATTGCCTCGTCCATTGGTATATATATCTGAGCTCAGTAGATTTAAGTTAGCTTAAGAGGGGGTAGACTATATAAGAAACTAACTATGATGGATTGGAAGAAATGCATTGAGAAGCTATAAGAAAATGGTTTGGCCAAAAAAAGTAGTGTATGGTGGAGAAAAACTATTTTTGAAAAAGGATGTGAACAAAATACAGAAAGCATGCTTGGATAGGATTTCTTTTCTTTGGCTGGAGCAAATGTCGAAATAACAGGAACGATCTATGGAATGAAGTTTTGGGTTGGACAGCAGTACCAAATGTTACACTGAAAACAAACCCTGTCTTTTCCTTTTGTGTTATCCCACTATGTGTTTGTGTACCCTTGTGTATCTGTTTTCTTCCTGTCTCTGTGTAGTTTCATAGAATTTTTTCTTCTTCTAATACTAAGCTACATTCACTATGATGAGGAATTCTGTTATCCTCAAATATAATTGGCATTAATAATATGTTATTTACCTTGTAAATATGCTTAGACATTATTTATTCTGTTTTGTTTTAATGCTCATGTGTAAAGTTGATGTTTCAAAAGTTATTCTGATCTTTTATGTATTTACTTATGTCATAATTCCTGTAACAATGTTGTATATGTTATTTCGATTCTTTTATAAAGCCTGTATTACTACAAATGTTATCTGTATTGTTATGTTCTTTAATGATGTATTTTGTACCTTTGTAATTGTATTCTTATGTTATAAAATTGTAATTGACACCAGTTCATCAAATTAAGTAACTTGAAAGTTACATTTCACTTCACACGTTTCTGTTGGTCATAGTATATGGACAATATGTGAGAAGTAGGGACTGATAGTGTTTGCATGTGTGTTAATAATTCAGCAAGGGACTGGTTAACAGCATTGCTGGTTCTAAGGACAATTAGAAAAAAAAAACTTTGTGAGTGCACAAGTGGTGGTTTATGGACTTGCTATATTATCCGCAAGCTCTTCAATGGTGATTGTGCACCTGCACAGTCGCAACAGATGGCTGCTGGCCGTCTCTACAAGGACTACAGTGGGTCGGTTCTGTGATGACCTACCTATCAATATTCTTCAAAACGTCGAATGACTCTGCTGTGGGTTTGCTCTGTTGTGGCCCATTACCTGTCTGCATGTCAAGAGTCAGTACTGTCTTTCCGTTGGAAGGACAACACTACTTCTTCAAGACTGCATGGAAATCCACTACTTCCGTGTGCATTTTATTCTACTGCTCAGACTTTGAGAAAAACACTGCAATTTTACTCTGATGAATGATCAGGACTGTCTTTATGGACTGTGAGAAAATTTTAGCTCTTGACCAACATTGTATCAATAAGTGTGTGCATTTGATATCTTTGTTATTGTAATTATGAAAAATTTTATCAAATCATTATTGGCCACTGACCAAAACAATTTGTAAAATTTTTTGTGGGGAGCATGGGGGCTATGTAAGTAGGCTGTTTATGTTTTCTTATTGGCAACGTTACGTAGCGCTCTGTATGAAAATCACTGGCTGTGCTGTGTGCAGTCTGTGGCTAGTTTGCATTGTTGTCTGCCATTGTAGTGTTGGGCAGTTGGCTGTTAACAGCGCGTAGCGTTGCGCAGTTGGAGGTGAGCTGCCAGCAGTGGTGGATGTGGGGAGAGAGATGGCGGAGCTTTGAAATTTGTAAGACTGGATGTCATGAACTGCTATGTATGTAATGACTATTAAGGTAAATACATTGTTTGTTCTCTATTAAAATCTTTCATTTGCTAACTATGCCTATCAAAAGTTAGTGCCTTCCGTAGTTTGAATCTTTTATTTAGCTGACAGTAGTGGCGCTCGCTGTATTGCAGTAGTTCGAGTAACGAAGATTTTTGTGAGGTAAGTTTTTTGTGAAAGGTATAGGTTAATGTTAGTCAGGGCCATTCTTTTGTAGGGATTATTGAAAGTCAGATTGCGTTGCGCTAAAAATATTGTGTGTCAGTTTAAGCACAGTCGTGTATAATTGTTCAAAGGGGACGTTTCACGGTTCAGAAGGTGACTGGCACGGCCTCTAAGTGGCACACTAGCAACGGACACAAGTCTCACCGTTTAGGTAAAGACCTGCCGTTCTTTACTAGCGAAGCGCCAGAACAAGAGTGAGACCTTCTCTTTCTCTACAGCTTTCCTCCGCAGCTCGGTAGCATAGCACATTTACATGCTTAGACTACACCCACTTTAGCACGAGCCAATCACGAGCTGGAGCTTGGCACTTGAAGCTGGGAGATCGCCCCCTTGCTCTACATACACAGTCTGAGGTGTAGGGTTGATCTGTTATTCTGCGCAACGAATTAATCTGAGATGTACCCTTTACCCTGTGGCTCCTGTAAGATGCAATTTTCACCCCCATACTACTACAGAAGTCAGACAGACGCTCCTAACGTTCTAAAGAGAAATGCCTAAAAAACTTTCAGCAATAAATATCTTCTGGAGTTGTCCGCTGTAAGGAAATGACACAAAAATTCACAAAATTTCTTACGTAACTAGTGGGATACTTGGGTACTGGAGTAGTGCTAGTTAGTGTCAGAAAAACATGAAACTAACGAAAGTTATTATTTATTTTGCAAAAATTCTGAGAAATCACAATGGCACTTTTAGTTATGAACTGAACAAGTTATATCCTGGTTCTTTTCAGAATGTGAAGTTACCTTTCAACGATAGGATTCGCTAATGAAATTTATATACAAAGTTTAAGATGGTTGTTGACTTGGCAGAATGGCTGAGAGGCGTGCCTACTCAACTTGAATAATTATCCTTTAGAATGTTGCTAGGTACGGTCGAGGCTGTTGTGTGTGAAATGCAGTGAACTGTACTGTTGAGGAGGAAATATGGGGCTCGCAATAGCTGTAGCGCACAATACTGTAAGCTGCGATGACTGCTGTCTGCTCCGCTCGCTGCTGACAAATAAGTAACTCTCGTTCTGTCTGGATTGACCTTCACCAATCAAACTCTCCCTATGCCTTGATGAAGTCAAGGATTCCTATTCGCCCCTAGTCTAACTATTGGCGTGGTACACCGGTGAGGTAACCAGTCCACCGCAACGCCACTCAAAATTCGCTCGCAGGTGTTTAACTATAACTCTGTCCATTCACACCGCAGAATAAGTGTGTCGGCCAACACAGTGAACAATGCTTGATCGGAAGGGCTCAATATAGAGTAGCACTTCGATTTGCTCTCGACAGAGATGCTCTCCCAGTGAAGTACTGAGGAGAGACTTGTTCCTCGTTCCAAGAGCGACAACGGAATAGCGCCTCTTCCATTATTCCTTCAGCTCAAGGCGTCAGAAATATCGTCTGCCAATCAGCATTGCTCTTCTAAAACGGGAGAATGACGTTTCATTTAAGGTGACCAATCCAGAAACCTGTAGCATCGGCGTTTGGCGTTTGCTGTCTCCCTGTGTAAACCTCTGAAACTGTGTGCTATGTTTGTAAAGAATGCGTAGGCTGGGCGCTCCCACACAATGTAGTGGAATTTGCTTTTAAGCCTTACACGGGGTCATTCCCCGCTTTCACTCGGGTCCACGCTGTCCATTACATGGGCGGTTACCGGCCGACATAGGCTGGGTTGTCCTCTGAAGGGACTGGCGTCCCATTGTGCGGTTTCTCTCCCGAACTAAAAGCTTCTGTGACCGTTGTGTCTGGAATGTATGTGTGTACGCCAGCCTCGAGTATTTCCACCACGGTGCGCTTACTTATTAATTGCATATCGTTTACATGAATTCATATAACATTGACTTTATCTTATCGAGTTTGGGTTCGAATGAAGCGTCTTGATGTGCGGAATATGATTGTGAGGGCCGAATATGTAAGCAATGAAGGTCAGGAGACCACGACGTCTTACAACAGATTTGACCAACCAGCGACTTTAAAAATTAATTGGGGTAAAAGGAAAACGATTCAGCTTTGTGACCTCTTTCCTATGCGTTTACACCATGTCTTTGCTAACACCAAGACTTGGATGGAACCAGAGCCCTGCATTAAAAGATTGTTATTTCTGCTATTGCGCCCATTTCGATCTTTCCAAAGAATGGCCATAAACTCGCTAAAAGCGCCGTGTCTTCACAAATATGTTTTGTAGCAGGTCTGGGAGCCTGGGTGTCACTGCCCTGTCCCACAGAAATCCGCAGAAACGCACAGCCGTCTCATCTGCTTTCTCTACCTAACAAGGGCCCATCCTCTGCTTTATTGCCAGTCATCAATGCTCTGCTCACAGCTGCAGCGACTCCTAGGCGCTAGTCAGCCTACCTGTACGTGGCTGTCACCCAATGTGTCTGCACAATGAGACCAAGGGGCTTGGCAGTCTGCAGATGGTTTCGCAGAACAAAAGCTCCCCTTGGCTCTGAGCCACCGTACGCTTTTACTGCAGTCAGTTAACTCGGCACCCTCTTCCTTTGAAGGCAGGTAAAGCTTACTGCTATCCCTTCGCTAGAGCAAGAGCATTAACGACTGCCAACCATTTCATCATATGAATGAAGTCAGATCGTATCAAGTAATAAAGATCATCTTCCATAAGAACATTAAGCAGCATGACACCATATCAAAAGCGAGTGGCCTGCAATCTCTCAACAATTCACATCTTAATATTTACGTAAAATGTACTGGTATAGACAGTTATCGGTTTTTGCGTTATCTTGCCACTAAATGCAGAACATTCCCACAAGGAACCCTTTGAATGCGAGACCACAAGTTCAGTCTTTAAACAGGTTCATTTGAAAGCGTTGTGTTACCAATTATGGCAGGAAAAATATTAGGTGCTAATGATCTACCATGTGCATCAGGAGAGCTACAGAAAATGAGTAAATGATTGTCCGGGAGATGCAGAGAACAACTTTCTGTGGAATATATGTATTGCACTTCACACAATGAACATCGTCAACAATCAAGAAATGAAACTTCCTGACACATTAAACTGCATGCCAGACCAACCTCGAACTTGGGACCTTTTCCTTTCGCGGGCAAGTGCTCTACCATCTGAGCTACCCTAGCACGACTCAAGATCCCTCTTCACAGCTTCAATTCTGCCAGTACCTCGTCTCCTACTTGCCAAAATTTACAGAAGCTTTTCTGCGAACCTTGCAGAACAAGCACTCCTGGATGAAAGGACATTGCGGAGACATCGCTTAACCACAGCCTGGGGAATGTTTGGAAGGCAAGAGGCGGGGTACTGGCAGAGCTGAAGCTGTGAGGACAGGTCGTGAGTCGTGCTTGGGTAGCTCAGATGGTAGAGCACTTGCCCGCGAAAGACAAAAAGGTCCCGAGTTCGAGTCTCGGTCCGGCACACAGTTTTAATCTGCCAGGAAGTTTCATATCAGAACACACTCCACTGCAGAGTGAAAATCTCATTCTGGAATCAAGAAATGTTCAAAACAAACCATTGACTTGTACCAAGATCAGAAAATGAAAAATAGCACGCCACAGTGACACAAAGATTGGCATCATCAAGGTCAAAGGCGAACTCCTTTGGAGTTCAAACTGTGCAGGCCGTTCAACTAGGTATCCTCTCTTAAAGACTGCGTATCGAATCATATTTCTGTAACGGGGTGATGAGAACTGATGAAACTGAATGCGAAACAGCCTGTCGTGGAGTTAAGTCGTGAAAATGGCTGTCTTTTAAGGGGTAGCTGCAGATAATGCGATATGTTTTAGAGGCAAGGGGAAACAGACATCCAGAGACTGAATTTGTTCAGTGGTTCCAGGTGGAGTCAGTCCAGGAACCACTACCGTTTTACTTATATGTCAATGATATCTCGTTAGTGCCCTCCTGCTATAAATATTATTTCTGTAATAACAACTTCCAGTTTTATCCAAGTGCTACAGCTGTTGATATCAATACTACAGCTGATAAGGTAAATAATGATCTGTGGTCAGTTGTAAGATAGGAGCAAAACGTGGGACTTAAACTAAACGCAAGAAAGTTCTAAACAATTTATTCAGGAGTGTTTAGTTTGCTCTAAACGCGTATGATTTTTATACGCAGACCAGGAATCAAGCAAAAGCAAGTTTTGGCCTAAAGCAGTGCTCATACCATAGTTGTAGTTCTCTTACGCCCATCTTTCCACTCTTGCTTGCTGTGACGTAAATATTCCCTACCACCCTTGAAAAATCTCGCACAGGAGGAAGACTCGTAGGAGGCAGAGGGTCTTCAACTTCTCGCAGCACAATAAATAACTTTCCAGCCAATCTATCATCCAGATTAATAGTCGGTGCGATTGTATGCAAATGCGTTAAGACATTGATGTTATTTGATCTTGATACAACTCTCTTGGTACCTATAATTTACAGGGTTGCTTTCATATGCATTTACTGATCTAATCCCGATTTGTCGTAGATAAACTTGTTTATCTCATCTACAAATTTTCGTACCGATTCCTCAGTTTGCTGTGCATTGTCAAGTTGACGTATTGTTTGAAATTTCGTTAGCTTACGTCTTCCAATTCTGTAGCACTGTTTGAAGATATACAAACATCCATTGCTTCCCTTGAAATCACTGTAATCTATGTCGTACGCAATTTGATGAGCATGACGTAGTGTGTAACTAACACGCACATCCTGTACATTGTGTTGAGTATCCTTGAAACGTTCGAACACCAGTTTTTGTAAAAAGCGCGCCTGTCCTCCCTTGAATTACTGAAGGTTTTCTTATGCTCTGCACGGTCGTATTGCAGCGGACTTATTTGAAATCTGGTCATAATTGTCTTTCTACTATGCTGCGGATGATCTTCCATGTACGTAATTATTTTTTGCACCTGCTCCTTGAACAATTGTCCTCTACTACCTTTCACTGGAGACGGGACTTGTGGCTCCCTCTCCCACAAGGATGATGAACAACATGACTCGCCTCCTGTTTCAGTACCTCTTTCACTTCTTAATCACGTATCATCATCGTTGCACTCCTCATGTACGTTGTCGACACAGTAGTGCGTAAACGACAGCACACATTCCACTGACTCATCTTGCAGAAACGCGAATATTTCATCTCCCACTTTTTTCTCACTCTGCGAAATTACTTGGATACCTTTCTGACGAGATGCCAATTTCAGCAACTGTTCTAACAGATATACTGCAACGTTTCCTTTGTTTATTGTTGGTATCGTTCAGCTTGGTACCAACACCACTAACACTGTAGCACGATTGTGAGTTGCTCGTCCACTAAGCAGTTCAACTACACTCCGTAGCCTCATGCTGTGGTCACCATCACATATCTCCGTTACCACTCCCTGCTGCCTTTAGCAGCCAATATTGTGGTTGCGTGGTAGACAATATGTGGGGCGTTGAATGCCGTAAACATCATTGGCCTTTTGCGACCTCGCACTGAAGAAGTGCCTCGTCACTATACTTCCATGAAGGTGCTAATTTCTTATTTTTATCAGACTACATTCACTTACGCTGATAACTTTCAGTTCACTCGTTTCTGGATGAGGATTCCAAATATCAAATTTATACACGGGCCCTTCCCTATCATCTCTGAAAGAATGTTTCGTCACGGTAACATCCCGCAGAGCGTTCCCAATGTTAATAAGACTCATGAGGCGCCATCCTTGCGTTCAATTTGTTTCTGTCTCCTCTTGTACCACAATTTCTTTTATGTAAACTCCATCTGTACTGGAAGGATTCGTTTATGCAATAATCTGTCCCATAACATCACATAAGCTACATTTTCATCAGTTTATAAAATAAATAAGAGCTTAACTCGTTAAATAAAGTTAGCTCTCCCTCTATCTTTCCTTGAGTTAATACACGCTACCTGACCATACTATCCGGATAAAACTATGCAATGCGTAACTGAGCACTACATGTCACAAGAAACGGATCCGCCAGTACAAAAGGAGGCGGCGGGTATTGTGTTGTTAGCAGAGAGGTAGTGACAGCAAAATGAGTCAGTCAAGCGAGCTGAGTGCTTCGAACATGCACTGGTCTTTGAATATCACTTGAGTTACAAGTCCATCAGGGGCATTTCAATCCTTCTAAAGTGGCCCAAGTCAGCTGTTGTTGATGTGACTGTGAAGTGGAAACGCGAAGGAACAGTCATAGCGAAACCGAGACGAGGCGGGTCTCATGTACCGACGGACGGGAACCGTCGATTACTGCAGGAGTTGGTTGCGAAAAGCCGGTGAAGTTGGAGTAACGAATGACTAGCGAGTTCCAAAGTGTTGCCAGCAGTCCAGCTAGGACAATGACTGTGCGTTGAGAGTTAAAAAGAATGAGGTACAAGGTCCAGCAGCTTCGCACAAGCCACACATTTCTGCAGTCAATGGTAGCAGTGGTGTAGATGGATTAGGGAGGTGCGGTCCAGACCAGCTTCGTGGGGGTGACAAAACTTGCTAGGTTCTCTCTGGAAAGGATACAACTCTTCTGCTCTGGTTGGAGTGTATTCAGGAGTCGAAGCAAGATTTTGCGACCTTAATTTTAAGGGACTGCTTGCATCCTGTGCAAATCATTGTCTCAGTCTGTGTCGATTACATGTTCTTGCAACAGTTCCATTTTGTGTAACTTTTTTAGTACCTTAGAAAATTTTAACCGTTTTACGGAGTTTCTAGCCACAGATGGACGACTCATCTGAAAAACGTAGGAGTTACAGTTTAGAGACTTTCTGATACAAAGTCGGGTGCTCACTATGAAGCTGTTAAGTCTATGTTTTAGTGCTTTAAAAAGATTACCAATACGACTGAGCAATTGTCTGATTCGTCCCAAACTATAGAAACCAGAGGCAACGGCCTTGCCGCAAGTGTAGCACCAGTTCCCGTCAGATCACCGAAGCTAAACGCTGTTGGACTTGGCTAACACTTAAATGGGTGACCGTCTGGGTCTGTAGAAAGCTGTTGGCAAGTGGGGTGCACCCAGCCCTTGTGAGGAAAATTCAGGAGCTACACGACTGGGAAGTAGTGAGTGGCGCCGGTCACGAGAACTGGCAACGCCAGGAAGAGCGGCGTGCTGACCGCATGCCCCTCCGTATCCGTATAAAGTCACTTATCATTTGTACTGCTTCCTTAACAATCAATTAAAGTGTGTTATTTATAAAAATGGACTAGGTATTTGTTTCCATTCATAAAAACTTTTTACAAAATAGAAAATAGTTAACAGTATTTCGCGCGTAATTAGGCACTAGTATCAAAAAATTTCTTCTAAAAAAAAAAGAAAAAAAAGTGATATTTTTGTGCGAGAGGACGTGGTGACGAGTTAAAAGAGTGTATTAGATCCCAAACTACATGGCTACGGCACTGAATGATGGGCGACAATTGCGATGGTGTAAACAGCAGTGCCAGCGTACAGTGCATGATTTGAAACAAGTGATTTAGTAATGGATCACGCTATACCCTGTGGCGAATGCCTGAAGAATGTACCTGCGATCATTTGTAGTGCGAACAGTGAAGTCGGAGGAGATGGTGTTATGGTATGTGTGTGTTTTTCGTGATTACGTTGGGGTCCGCTTAGTGCGTTTAAGAAAACGCTAAATATGGAAGTATATGAACACATTTTACGGCACTGGGCACTGTGTACTGCGTACTTTAGAGGAACAGCTGAGAGACTACGACTGTATCAGCATGAGATCGCACCCTGTGATAAAGTAGGTCCTGCGAGGCAGTCCGCCCCGATAGCTGAGTGGTGAGCGTGACGGATTGCCGTCCTTTGGGCCCGGGTTCGATTCCCCGCTGGGTTGTCTTGATCATCATTTCATCCCCATCCGGCGTACAGGTCGCCCAATGTGGCGTCGAATGTAATAAGAAAGACCTGCACCGAGGCGGCTGCACGCCCAACGCTCGTTTCCATTTTCCTGCGAGGCAACATTCCTGAAAAGGACTGGCGTGTCCAGAATCCCGACCTGAACCCCTTTGGGATGAGTTGGCATATCGACTACTCTCCAGACCAGAGTGTCTAAGACCACAGCCTTCTCTGCTTTGTGCTCTTCAGGAAGAACTGACTCCCATTCCTCCACAGATTTTTAGGCACCACACCGAAAATATACTCAGCAGAGTTCAAGCCATGATAGTGGCGAAGGGTGGACTAATGATAGTCCCAATAGTTTTGATAGGATAATGCACCTATGTTAGCTAGCCTATGAACTCTGCGGGGTCTGTTATCAGAGCACTCGTGAAAACAAAATAAAACCCTGCGGCCACGTAACAGTCACAGGTAACGTCTCTGCGTGTACGACTGTCAGGCAGCGACTGTGCTCTGGTGGCACAGTGACGCGTTACACCGGAGAACTGTAACGTTTTCATCCCCGCTCTGCTGGCGGCGGCGCCGAGGCGACAGGCCCGGCTGTTGCAGTGGCTGCTGGCTGCTGGCTGCGCCGTGCCGTGCCGTGTCGTGTATCACGGCTGCGGCGCCACTGGGGGAGGGAGTGATTGATGCGCCGCCGCCGGCTGTCGTCTTTGGAGCGGCGCCAAGTTGACTCAAGGCGGCAGGCGGGCGGCAGGCGCTGCGCGGGCTGCCTACACGGCAGGCGCCCGGCCCTGCGTGCGTGTGAGTGAGGCAGTACCGGAGCGGCTGGACCAACCCAGGATCTGAGGCAGATCGTGAAGGAAGTGGTTTATCCATTACGTGTCGACACCGCTGCGTATACTATCTGTACAAACTGCATTTTTGTAACGACAAGTATTAAGGACATCTGGGATATTCTCAGACAGTTCGGTCTTTATCGGAGTAACTGCTCATAAGAGAACATACTGCCAGAAAAAAATGCAGCACCGTGCATAATTGTGTTCAGTGGCACTAGGGTACAATATCTGCATGCTGAGGGATTGTAGTGATAGTGATTCACTTGCTACGGTCATCAGCTATCAGACTGTTGTTGTTGTGGTCTTCAGTCCTGAGACTGGTTTGATGCAGCTCTCCATGCTACTCTATCCTGTGCAAGCTTCTTCATCTCCCAGTACCTACTGCAGCCTACATCCTTCTGAATCTGCTTAGTGTATTCACCTCTTGGTCTCCCTCTATGATTTTTACCCTCCACGCTGCCCTCCAATACTAAATTTGTGATCCCTTGATGCCTCAAAACATGTCCTACCAACCGATCCCTTCTTCTAGTCAAGTTGTGCCACAAACTTCTCTTCTCCCCAATCCTATTCAACACCTCCTCATTAGTTATGTGATCTACCCATCTAATCTTCAGCATTCTTCTGTAGCACCACATTTCGAAAGCTTCTATTCTCTTCTTGTCCAAACTAGTTATCGTCCATGTTTCACTCCCATACATGGCTACGCTCCATACAAATACTTTCAGAAATGACTTCCTGACACTTAAATCTATACTCGATGTTAACAAATTTCTCTTCTTCAGAAACGATTTCCTTGCCATTGCCAGTCTACATTTTATATCCTCTCTACTTCGACCATCGTCAGTTATTTTGCTCCCCAAATAGCAAAACTCCTTTACTACTTTAAGTGTCTCATTTCCTAACCTAATTCCCTCAGCATCACCCGACTTAATTCGACTACATTCCATTATCCTCGTTTTGCCTTTGTTGATGTTCATCTTATATCCTCCTTTCAAGACACTGTCCATTCCGTTCAACAGCTCTTCCAAGTCCTTTGCTGTCTCTGACAGAATTACAATGTCATCGGCGAACCTCAAAGTTTTTATTTCTTCCCCATGGATTTTAATACCTACTCCGAATTTTTCTTTTGTTTCCTTCACTGCTTGCTCAATATACAGATTGAATAACATCGGGGAGAGGCTACAACCCTGTCTCACTCCCTTCCCAACCACAGCTTCCCTTTCATGTCCCTCGACTCTTATAACTGCCATCTGGTTTCTGTACAAATTGTAAATAGCCTTTCGCTCCGTGTATTTTACCCCTGCCGCCTTCAGCATTTGAAAGAGAGTGTTCCAGTCAACATTGTCAAAAGCTTTCTCTAAGTCTACAAATGCTAGAAACGTAGGTTTGCCTTTCCTTAACCTAGCTTCTAAGATAAGTCGTAGGGTCAGTATTGCCTCACGTGTTCCGATATTTCTACGGAATCCAAACTGATCTTCCCCGACGTCGGCTTCTACTAGTTTTTCCGCTAACAGACTGTAACACCGAAAATGCCGAGAAAATACCTTCTGCACCATCCAAAACTTTCGCCGTTTAATATCCGTTGTTAACTTGTACTGTATTTATCATTCTGAAGCTGTAAGCTTTATTACAGAAACTATACTTAATACATAATCGATGTAATAGTGTATTTATTTCTGACGCTACGTAATTGCTTGTAATTATAATTAAAATATTGTAAATTGCTGAGTAATAGTCAAGAGAACTTTATTTAATGTATCGATAGCAACGACGAAATGGCAGTAGTGGTGCCGTTGTTTATCTTTGCGTATGGAGAGTCTCTGTCGCGTTGCGAGCAGAGAAGAGGCAGGGCAGCTTGAGTCATGGAAGAGTGAGGAAGTGTTTCTCGGGCGCTCCCTCCGACGCGGTGAGCAGCTATGATCGCGCCACTGTAGGCGCGTCTGATACGTTAACGTGCGATTATTGAGAGCACGGCAGGAGTGGACAGGCGGAGGAAGCTGCAATTCTAACTGCTGTCTGTCCCGTAATTACCCGTGGCTCTGGAGACGACTCGGGGTTCTCGAACAGCAGCAGCAACAGTAGCAGCTCATCATTGTCGTCGGCTACATTCTTCGTCGCCCGCACAGCTACAACATCGTAAGACTGTTAAGTCAAAAATTATAAACTTACGTAGGGATTACCCAGCAACATTTATTTCACAAAGTATGGCTGACCTGAATAATAAACTACAATAGTTAAAACTTGTAGGGCAACTGCGTTGTAGTTGTCCACAGAGGTGATTATCAAGCAGGGTCCCTTTTCCTATCCATGCAATCCCCGAGTGTCAAAAGAATATGAAAAGTGATTAACTATTTACTGTCAGTTTTTGTGTGTTTGCTAGTGACCACTTTAAGTCTAAATTTCCTCCTCACCAACTTTTCATTCTTGTATTGCATGACAGAGGCTACTGAAACTAATTTAAAATTTCACTCCCAATACTAATAACTAAAGATAAAGCACAAATTAAGAGTGCGCAACTTCATTTATTCTGTATTTAGCTGAGTGAGTGACTTCTGCTGGTTCAAAATGGTTCAAATGGCTCAGAGCACTATGGGACTTAACTTCTGAGGTCATCGGTCCCCTAGAACTTAGAACTACTTAAACCTAACTAACCTAAGGACATCACACACATCCGTGCCCGAGGCAGGATTCGAACCTGCGCCCGTAGCGGTCGCGCGGTTCCAGACTGTAGCGCCTAGAACCGCTCGCCGTCACTTCTGCTGGCTTGGTATGTATTTTATTGTTCTTATTTCAAAAGTAAAATCAATCGCTCATTTGCTTAAACCAAATTCAACTGAATCTTCTAGTAATCAAAAGTAAACTGCTTACCTTTTTCTGAATTTTGCTTTACGTTACACTGAGCTTAGTGAAAGTTATTTTTTGTACATAAAAAGTTGAAGGTAAGCCAGTCCTTTATTTAATCAGTAGTTTCATTTAATTTTAGTTTCAAAATTTAGTTTTCAGACTAAGTGATTGAAAACTCAGTATCTTCTGATTGATTTATTTTCTCTTGAACTGTTGTGCCGTGGAAAAGTGTGACAACCTTCTGTTGGCACGCCAATGATTATTTGCTCAAATTTCTTTGCCATTGCCTTTCCCAAAATTTTCCAGATTCATTGTCCTAGTGGGCTGGCGACCGTTTAGTTATCCCTTCTTTTTAGTTAATCAGTGTTTTCTTTGCGTTATCAGTTATTTTTGTAGTAAACATTACGTGGTACCCTTTTTCCCCCTGTGCTGTTCGTGAGAGATTGCACAATATAGCACCCATTTCAAAATTATCATCAGTATTTAGCTTAAATTTAGAACAGATTCTTCCTTCAGAAGAGTCTGTTGTACACTTTCCTCCAACTAACCAGTGTTATGCTCCTTCGGTAAAGATAACTTTCATCACTGTAAAATTTCATTAGGCATACGCGATCACGGTCAGTTATATCGCAGTGCAGTAGGCAGATTAGGAACGGGGAGGTTACAAGACAACGCTCCGTTTTGACTCTTCACGCAGTAACGGTGCTGAGTTTAGAGCTGAACAGTGTCTGCAACTTTCATGCTACGGTACAAACGTACCCCACCGACGAATTCGTTCTCCTGCTGCACAGCTTCAGCCACTTCAACGGGGTCTTACTGAGGGCATGTGTGAAGCTGGACGGACGCATCGAACGATTGCTGATCATGTTGGATTCAATGTATCGATATTGTGTCACTGCTTTCAACAGTGACCCGTGGAACATTCCCACGTCTGTAGCCCGGATTCTGGATTTCCGCATAGTAGATCAAGATCAACGAATTGTTCGAGCAGTGCTTACCAACTGAACGTCATCGGGGGCCGAAATCCGGGCACATGTTGCACCTGCTGTGACATCAGGGACCAATGGGAACCGTCTGCTTGCTGTGATATGAAGATCACATGTCTCTCTGGCAAGTCTACCACTAACAAGACACCATCAAGCAAGGTAACTCTGGTGTCGTGAAAGAGTCTACTGGAGAATGGAATGGCACTCCGTTGTCAGTGATGAGAGTAGGTTCTGTGTGTGTGCGAGTGAAGGACGTAGACCTGGTTACATGTCTCTTTAAGGATGCATTCGCCCACGACACACGGGTTCCAGCCCAATCTTCACTGAGTGGGAACCACCAGTTACAGCTCGAGGTTTCATTTGGTGTTTGTGCCGGCTAAAGTAACCAGTGCCCGCTACACTGCACGGGCTATTAACTCCGTGCTACTGCCATCTCTTCAACAGGAAAGGAGTGTGCTTTTTTGATAGAACAATGTACATCTACTTAGTGCTGCTGCTGCAACATAAGGGTCTCTTCGTGATGTACAGAAATTCCCCTGGCCAGCAAGGTCGCCAGATCTCTCTGCAATTGAACACTTATGGGTCATGAAAAAGTGGGAACTTTCTCGTTCTCCAGGGACTGCGAGAACGATTGGTGAATTACAACAACAGGTACAAGATGCTTGGGACAGTCTGTTGCAGGATGCGATTCGGCACCTTTATGATCGTTTGTATGCGGGAATACACACCTGCGATGCCGCCAGAAGGGGATACAGTGTGTACTGATTCGGCTGTTTTGACACTCTTACTATGACATGTATATATCATTTGGTCTGAATTTGTTACCATATACCCCAACAATGATGGGCTACTTGTCACCTCACTCGTCAACAAAATGACCTTGTCCTCAAGGCTACTGAATTTTTTCTGCAGTGTCGTTTATGTCCCGTACTTTGTCCTTGTTTGGTTCACGACTCTCTTTGTCTCTGTAACTGGTCAGCCCACTACTTTTTCAGTACTATTTCCACTCTACAGTGGCAGCACATGAAAAATACTGGAAAATTCAGTGTCCCTGTACGTCGTATGCATACAACTTTTGTATATGTCTTGCTTAGAGACTGCAACTTCGCCACAATAAGTCAGTTATGAAAATTCTTTAAAAGGAAGGGAAAGCTAGTATCATCTGTTCTACAACGCTTCTCTGTTCAAACTGGATACATTCTGAAAACTATTTGGCCTACAGAGTCCTTTACATACGCTGTAATTGATTTACAATTGAAATAACTGTACTGTTCCTTCCTTCGGGGCTCGCTCACCTCACAGTTTAGGTAACTGGGAAAGTTGTGTGACGCATTCTCATCGACAAATTTAAATCATTACTGCTCACCGTAAAGTGCACTTTAATAAACAGCGCCAATAATGAAGATCAGTTCTATACCCGTAAATATCAGCACTTTTCCACGCGGTATTAAACACGTACTGTATTCCTAAAAACAGTAAATAGGGTATCTGAGAACTTAGCTTTACTTTTACAACATAGTTTAGAAATAAAGCGCCCATACTACTCACAATGAAAAGTTTTTTAACACCACGCAAAAGGCTGAACACAAAGAGACGTGGAGACAGTCTCTCACCGCAGACTCAAGTCCTTCTCTTGTGGTTCACACGGGCAGATTTTGTTCACTTTCGCGGACGGAGTAACGAACGCCATGTTCTTACGAAGTAGTGCCCACAGCTGCGTCTACTAACCCTGTCCTTTGCAGTCATCAAAACTGATCTTTGCCTTCCAATTTTGGTCGTGACGGGCTTACCTAAGTACTATGAGAGGATCCTTCCAGCTTGCATTGTTGCTGAAATGTTATTGAGACAGTAATAAAAAGTTCATACCACATGATTAATTCCAAATTGCTACAACGGATCAGAATTTCAACTTGTGAGCCATAACCAAAAGACAGATATTCTACACAAATTCTACAGCATTTTACATAGTGGTAGGTTCCACCGTAATTACTCATTCAACAACGCAGAAAAGGAAAAGTCAATGAAATCAAAGCATATTATATGTAAAATTGCAAGTTTCAGCCAAACTGGGACTTACTGTCTCTCGTTCCTGCCACTCATAAGAAACATAGAAATACGCGCAATCACACAAAAATATTTACTTCACCTTTTTCAAATTTACCACACGCATCTCTTATTCAACTACTACAGCACAGAAACAGTAAAGTTATTGTAAAGACAAATACTACTATTTTTGAATGACTGCACAATGAACGCGACATGATGTGGGAGCATAGGGCGCCGTATCAGGTCATTTTCTCTGGTGTTTCGGCAGATATTTGCAATTTCGTTTTTGTAGTGTGTAGCCCAAACAATCTTCATCACGTATTTCATGCGACGCCTAGTGTCAACAGAAAGCGTCGGATTGTTTCCCGTCATACACAAAACGTTTTTTAAAGCGCAATTGCAAGTGCCCATTTGATATAGTGGTCGCAGATTAGTTATAGGCGACATTCATTTTATAGAGATGTATTAAGAGAGACTGCAAAACAGGAAGAACAACGAATACTCCAGCAGCGGCTGAGTAGCGCTGCTGCATGACTCTAGCAGACAGCGAGGAGCAGGGTGACATGCGGGTAGCTGTCTGAGTACTGGTTATTGTTCGTGTTTTACTGTCCCCGACAGTACATAACACTAGTATCGCACTACATTAATTCGGGACCACCTGATGGAATGGGGCCTCGTGATGCCTGCGTGTTGTGTGATGTCCTTAGGTTAGTTAGGTTTAAGTAGTTCTAAGTTCTACGGGACTGCTGGCCATAGGTGTTAAGTCCCATAGTGCTCAGAGCCATTTGAACCATTTTTTATGGAATGAGTTCTTAAAATTCCAGTTTAAAAATCGTTTTGTTTGCAATGGAAAACAAACCGACACTTTTCATCGGCACTCAGCGTTACATGAAATCGTATGAAATACACGACAGCCTTGTGACTTAGTCGCTCTGCATAGCGAATGGTTACAGCTTACACGTATTGCCACAGGGTCATGAATATAATGACCTGGTTACATACACGTATGATGTACACTACTGGCCATTAACATTGCTACACCACGAAAATGACGTGCTACAGACGCGAAATTTAACCGACAGGAAGAAGATGCTGTGATATGCAAATGATTAGCTTTTCCGAGCATTCATACAAGGTTGGCGCCGGTGGCGACACCTACAACGTGCTGACATAAGGAAAGTTTCCAACCGATTTCTCATACACAAACAGCAGTTGACCGGCGTTGCCTGGTGTAACGTTGTTGTGATGCCTCGTGTAAGGAGGAGAAATGCGTACCATCACGTTTCCGATTTTCATAAAGGTCGGATTGTAGCCTATCGCGATTGCGGTTTATCGTATCGCGACATTGCTCCTCGCGATGGTCGAGATCCAATGACTCTTAGCAGAATACGGAATCGGTGGGTTCAGGAGGGTAATACGGAACGCCGTGCTGGATCCCAACGGCCTCCTATCACTAGCAGTCGAGATGACAGGCATCTTATCCGCATGGCTGTAACGGATCGTGCAGCCACGTCTCGATCCCTGAGTCAACAGCTGGGGACGTTTGCAAGACAACGACCATCTGCACGAACAGTTCGACGACGTTTGCAGCAGCATGGACTATCAGTTCGGAGACCATGGCTGCGGTTACCCTTGACGTTGCATCACAGACAGGAGCGCCTGCGATGGTGTACTCAACGACGAACCTGGGTGCACGAATGGCAAAACGTCATTTTCTCGGGTGAATCCAGGTTCTGTTTACAGCATCATGATGGTCGCATCCGTGTTTGGCGACATCGCCGTGAACGCACATTGCAAGCGTGTATTCGTCATCGGCATACTGGTGTATCACCCTGCGTGATGGTATGGGGTGCCATTGGTTACACGTCTCGGTCACCTCTTGTTCGCACTGACGGCACTTTGAACAGTTGACGTTACATTTCAGATGTGTTACGACCCGTGGCTCTACCCTTCATTCGATCCCTGCGAAACCCTACATTTCAGCAGTATAATGCACGACTGCATGTTGCAGGTCCTGTACGGGCCTTTCTGGATACAGAAAATGTTCGACTGCTGCCCTGGCCAGCACATTCTCCAGATCTCTCACGAATTGAAAACGTGTGGTCAATGGTGGCAGAGAAACTGGCTCGTCACAATACGCCAGTCACTACTCTTGATGAACTGTGGTATTGTGTTGAAGCTGCATGGGCAGCTGTACCTGTACACGCCATCCAAGATTTGTTTGATTCAATGCCCAGGCGTATCAAGGCCGTTTTTACGGCAAGAGGTGGTTGTTCTGGATCTATGCACCCAAAATGCGCGAAAATGTAATCACATGTCAGTTCTAGTATAATATATTTGTCCAATGAATACCCGTTTATCATCTGCATTTCTTCTTGGTGTAGCAATTTTAATGGCCAGTAGTGTATATGGTCTATGTAAAATGTGGCTTCGTATGTGGAACAGTAATTTTATTTGTTTGACACATCTAATGTGATTAGTAATGTGAATCCATATGCGCTTGAAGATGCCATCAACGTCGAAATCGGCCGATCGCACAGTTAGTAAAGAATATTACAGCCTACTATGGACTGGAACTTCAATTTTGCACACCGTGTATGTATTTCTCAAGTGTTCCAATTCTGTTTCAATTTATTCAAAGACGTACCTGTGTAAATGGTTTTCCGATCGCTCTTCCTAATTATATACTGTTGTGTGAATGTAGGAATGCATTGCTCTATGTTTCTGAGCAAAAAAAATGGGCCGGGTTTGGTGCGCGCCAGAGCGATGTGATTGTTGCAAAGTGTTGGACTGCCAGAGGAATGCGGTCGCGGAGATATGCGGACATTAGGGTGTGCCTGAGGTTTACGGAGACCACCTTTGTTACCTAATGGCCTTCTTCTTCAGTGGCGCGCAGTTTAGAACAGTTCATTGCTGGTGCCACATCGTGTATAAACAAATAGGGATAAAACTCTTAAATATATACGAATTTAGATTTTTTATGTAACTTGAGTTCTTGTAGAATTTTTACAGTAATGCCAATAATCTTTGATTTTGTCTTGCTGAACGCAATTTCACAATGGATGCTTGCCATACTAAGGTGGCTGTAAATGAATTTTAATGGACAAATTATAATGGGTGGAACGGATGCAAGTGCTGTCTGTGGCGTTATACCAGTCCTCCGTAGGCAGACTGCGATAGTAACTATCGTCAAATACACCTCTTAATACTGGATCTGCGCTCATACATTCTCCCGCGTGAAATAACCGTACATCTTTTCGTTAGTTCTTTGAAAAAGACTTGGAGTGCACTGTTTACATACGTATTAGAAATTATGTTGCGGCATAAACATATCATACAGTAATGTATGTTGCACAAATTGCACACCAAATTCCTGTTTCCAAATCACGCAGACCCTCTTGATATAATTGATAATTTTTAGAACTCAGCCGCCAATTGTCCGCCAGTTCCCGTTCTCATATAGATGTATCCACGCTTCGTCTTTTATGAACAGATTTGCAATAGGCAGTTGCACTACTGACGTCGAAAAACAGTATCTGAATTCTTCAGTCGCTGCATTGCCGACGCTTTGTAAGGTTTCAGTTTGGTTTGTTGAACAACTCTGTGAACAGGAGTTACTGGAAAACCAGTGAAAAGTTCTAAACGGCACAAGATATGAAATGAACGCTAACAGAAATAAACAAGAGTAATGGAAAGTAGTTCAATTAAATCCCGCGATGGTGAGGGGATTAGATTAGCAAACAAGACGGTAAAAGTGGTAGATTATTTGCGAAGTAAAATAACAGGCGATGGCCGAAGTAAGGAGGATATAAACTGTGCAATGGCAGTGGAAATGACAGCCTTTCTTAATAAGAGGCATTTGCTAACATTTAAAATTAAATGTTAGAAAGTCTTCTCTCAATATATTTTTGTGTGGAAGTGAGACGTAGACGATACAAAGTTCACGCAAGACGAGAATGGAAGCTTTTGAAATGTGGTGACAGAGAAGAATGCTGAAGATTAGATGGGTAGAACGAATAATTAATTACGGACGGAAAAGACCCACCGTGGCTTAACAGCGCAATTCGGAGAATGCTCAGGAAGCAAAGACAGTTGCACTCGCAGTACAAGAAAGATCGGGAGAATCAGGACAGGCAAAAGTTAGTAGAGATTCGTGCTGCTGTAAAAAGAGCTATTCTCGAAGCATATAACCACTACCACCGTCATACTTTAGCAAAAGATCTTGCTGAAAACCCAAGGAAATTCTGGCCTTACGTAAAATCGGTAAGCGGGTCGAAGGCTTCCATCCAGTCACTCACTGATCAGTCTGGCCTGGCAACGGAAGACAGCAAAACGAAAGTTGAAATTTTAAATTTAGCATTTGAGAAATCCTTCACGCAGGAGGATGGTACAAACATACCGCCGTTTGAGTCTCGTACAGATTCCCGTATGGAGGACATAGTGATAGACATCCCTGGGGTTGTGAAGCAGCTGAATGGGTTGAAAATAAATAAATCGCCAGGTCCTGATGGGATTCCAATTCGGTTTTTACAGAGAGTACTCTACTGCATTGGCTCCTTACTTAGCTTGCTTTTATCGCGAATCTCTTGCCCAACGTAAACTCCCGAGCGACTGGAAAAAAGCGCAGGTGACGCCTGTATATAAGAAGGGTAGAAGGACGGATCCTCAAAATTACAGACCAATATCCTTGACATGGGTTTGTTGCAGGAATCTCGAAAATATTCTCAGTTCGAATATAATGCATTTCCTTGAGACAGAGAAGTTGCTGTCCATGCATCAGCACGGCTTTAGAAAGCATCGTTCCTGCGAAACGCAACTCGCCCTTTTTTCACATGATATCTTGCGAACCATGGATGAAGGGTATCAGACGGATGCCATATTCCTTGACTCCCGGAAAGGGTTTGACTCGGTGCCCCACTGCAGACTCCTAACTAAGGTACGAGCATATGGGATTGGTTCCCAAGTATGTGAGTGGATCGAAGACTTCTTAAGTAATAGAACCCACTACATTGTCCTCGATGATGAGTGTTCATCGGAGGTGAGGGTATCATCTGGAGTGCCCCACGGAAGTGTGGTAGGTCCGCTGTTGTTTTCTATCTACGTAAATGATCTTTTGGATAGGGTGGATAGCAATGCGCGGCTGTTTCCTGATGATGCTGTGGTGTACGGGAAGGTGTCGTCGTTGAATGACTGTAGGAGGATACAAGATGACTTGGATAGGATTTGTGATTGGTGTAAAGAATGGCAGCTAACTCTAAATATAGATAAATGTAAATTAATGCAGATGAATAGGAAAAAGAATCCCGTAATGTTCCAATACTCCATTAGTAGTGTAGCGCTTGACACAGTCACGTCCATTAAATATTTGGGCGTAACACTGCAGAGCGATATGAACTGGGACAAGCATGTAATGGCAGTTGTGGGGAAGGCGGATAGTCGTCTTCGGTTCATTGGTAGAATTTTGGGAAGATGTGGTTCATCTGTAAAGGAGACCGCTTATAAAACACTTATACGACCTATTCTTGAGTACTGCTCGAGCGTTTGGGATCCCTATCAGGTCGGTTTGAGGGAGGACATAGAAGCAATTCAGAGGCGGGACGCTAGATTTGTTACTGGTAGGTTTGATCATCACGCGAGTGTTACGGAAATGCTTCAGGAACTCGGTTGGGAGTCTCTGGAGGAAAGGAGGCGTTCTTTTCATGAATCGATACTGAGAAAATTTAGAGAACCAGCATTTGAGGCTGACTGCAGTACAATTTCACTGCCGCCAACTTATATTTCGCAGAAAGACTACAAAGATAAGATAAGAGAGATTAGGGCTCGTACAGAGGCATATAGGCAGTCATTTTTCCCTCGTTCTGTTTGGGAGTGGAACAGGGAGAGAAGATGCTAGTTGTGGTACGAGGTACCCTCCACCACACACCGTATGGTGGATTGCGAAGTATGTATGTAGATGTAGATGTAGATGTTAGGTGTTGAGTAGTGTTGAGGCGTCAGGAAATTTATGGTACAAGTTGACTAAAAGAGTGTATCAGTTAATAGGACACATTCTGCGGCATCAAGGAATCGTCAGTTTAATAATCGAGGGATGTGTGAAACTTAAAAGTTGTAGAGGGAGGCCGAAGCTTGACTGGAGTAAGCAGATTAAAACTCATATAGGTTGCAGTAGTTTCTTTTATTTATTTATTTTTCGCTTTGGGCAGCATAGACCATCGCTGAACAGTAGTTACAAAAGTGCTATATTAACATAATTTTGATCTCCACAGTAGAACAATAAAATAAGTTCTATGTAGAAACATAAGTTGTTAATGTAAAATAAAAACATATTAAGCGACACTTACAGCATGAATATATTTTGAGAAATGCATATTAATTTTGCTGTATCGAATTTTACGTATTTATTCCTACCGGTTTCGGGTTTCAGCCATCATCCAGGGACTATGCCAAGTAGACAGAGAGGAACAATGGAATCTTCTCCAGTGCCTTAGATCATGTAAGGTCATACTTTATTTTTATTGTTTTGATATTGATGTTTCCCCCGAGTTTGACCATATGTGGCTATAATTACTACAGCATAGAGGGTTCTAAATCTGGTTTTCACTAATTTTTCTATTTCTGTAATTGTTAATCTCTTGTTAATGTTGGCCAGTTATTGTATTGGTTCATCAAATACTGATATCTTTACTGACTCTACACGGGTAGGTCTTCCTGATGATTTCCACGCTGCGAACTCTTGTTACATGTTTGTTTTGTGTCTGGAATCGGTATATGATGACAGTTAAAGATCCATGTGGCTCATGCTATGTCATTACAGACACAATTGAGTTATGATTTGTCCTACATAACACTCTGCTTCCTCGGTATATGAGAATGTACCTTGTCATGGAATTGTTATTATGTTCCCATAAAAATGGTATACACTTTCTTATATAATTCCTAGTGAAGAGACGAAATTACTGTATTTCTCTGGTGTTTGGCACTTAATATCGCTTATGGAGGGACTATCCTATATGGTGGTCACTCCCAGAAATATGTCTAGGTGCTTGATATTACTGCTCGTTCCCCTTGTATAGTGACATCCTGCTGCCTGCATTCGTATGAGAATATGGGCATTAGATGTTATGTATGTTACAGAATCGGTGTGATTACAAAGTTGCTGGTATATTTATGTATGAATGTCTTTCGATATTCCAATTATTTTCGGAAAGTTTTTTGTACCGGTGTTTATCCAAGCATTCCATGTTTGTCTATCACATACTGAATTACACTTCTTCTTTCTGTGTCACTTCATTTACGATGTAATACTCATCCAACATATAAAAGCATGAATTTTATGTGGTATATGATTTTTGGTACTTCTTATTTCTCAACAATAAGTTGCACCATATACAATAAAAACAATTTTGGTTTCGTACCAGACGGATGTACTTTGTTCTTATGCATAATTTTGTAACCTTAAACTTTACTTCATTTTGGTACTCAATATAATGAGTTATTTCACATGTATTCATGATGATAAATTGCAAATCATGTTTGTTCCTTGGATTGTAATATATTTGACGGGTACACTCTTTGCTGTGGCACCACTTGTTTACTGCTCTTCTACAAGCGTCCTTGACGCTCTGTCTCTGAATCTCAGTTGAATGAGGCACAATATTTCACTGGTAGCTGTTGATGTGTTTCATAGTATGCCCTACAATATGACATTCGTCTGTAGCATGACGTATGAAATGGAAAAGTCGTATTGTTTTTGCTTTGTAAGGACAGTACTTCTTTCCGATTATCTTAGTGTATGATTTTTGAGTGCTTAACGGCTATGGATTGTGTGGTTTTCATTGGTGACATGTATTGTTCCTTTCTGTTTGTTTAGTATAGTCCCTGGATTATGGCTGGAAAACAAAACCGGTCGGAATAATTGTGTAAGATTCAGTACAGCAAAGTTAACATGCATACCCTAAAGTACAATAAAAACACTAGAAGACGAGCACCAGACGGCCAGCTGTTATAAAAGTTAATATTAGTTCAAAAACTAGAACAATAAGTGTTAAGTACAAAGATAAGTTTTTTATATACAGGGTGTATCAAAAAGAATCACACGGTCTAAAAAAAATCATAACTATTATGTTATTTGAGATGTGTGCGTGAACAAGGTACTGTTGGAAGGAACAAACTCTCGAGTTTTACGTGGGTCCCGCTAGGTAGCAGCATCTGGAAGTGTGAGAATTTTTAAATCGAATGATTACTGAACAATGGATAGGTCACACTGGACTAAATGATTCAAATGGCACTAAGCACTATGGGACTTAACGTCTGAGGTCATCAGTCCCCTAGACTTAGAACTACTTAAACCTAACTAACCTAAGGACATCACACACATCCATACCCGAGGTAGGATTCGAACCTGCGACCGTAGCAGCAGCGCGGTTCCGGACTGAAGCGCCTAGAACCGCTCGGCCACACCGGCCGGCCGCACTGGACCAAATGATTCAGCCTTACATTACTGACCTCCAACGTCAGCGGACCAAACTGTATCTGATTATTTCTTGTGGACCTTTATAAAAAGACTCTGTTGATGTGCCTGCGTTACCTACAACAATGAATGAACTATGACATCGCGTAACAGCAGCTGCGGAAGTTGTAACTCAAGACTTGCTCGTTGCGGTGTGGGAACAATTTGAATACCGCACTGACATATGAGGTGCATCTCAAGGCGGGCATATTCAACACCTATGAAAAGGTATAACTAAAAACTTTTTGAGTTTACCGTTCATCAAACAACAAAATTCATTGTATATATTTATTAGTTTCAGAAATATAGACGTGCCAAATGAGACGATTCTTTTCGATACATCGTGCAAATTAAAAAAAAAGAAAATAAATAAAATTACGACCCAGTTTTCAAACCGCGCCGGTTCCAGGGGAGAATGACATCCACAGCAACTTATAATAGTAAGCTGGACAACGGCGTAGTTTGCCAAAATAAGTTCTTAATGCAAAGAAAAACACAAACAGACGTTCCAGGTTTCGAACCGCGCTCGTTCCACGGGAGGAAAGGATTCACAGATGGTATACGTCAAAGCTGGGTACCGGCATGTTCTAAATAGTTCACGAGCAAATTATACCTAAAGCGCTATTCAAAAAGAAGGAGCAGCTTTCAAATATTTATTGCTTCCAAACTGTGGAAGATGGAAACACAGTTCCAATGTGCAGCACTGTGTGTTAATCGACAAATATGAAAACGGTGGCTCAATTCCTGCCGCACACGAAGCAGTTGGTCTCTCGTTATCGAATTCACAGTTTCAACAATGCGATATCGCAGACTTTCAGGAGTGTCAGGCATAGGGGGGATGAAAACGCAGTCTTTTACGTCACCCCACAGAGAATTTCTCTAACCAAATCCGTTGAAAGTTTCTTGTTAAACTTCTAAACTCGTTTCCAGAATGAGATTTTCACTCTGCAGCGGAGTGTGCGCTGATATGAAACTTCCTGGCAGATTAAAACTGTGTGCCCGACCGAGACTCGAACTCGGGACCCGAGTTCGAGTCTCGGTCGGGCACACAGTTTTAATCTGCCAGGAAGTTTCATATCAGCGCACACTCCGCTGCAGAGTGAAAATCTCATTCTGGAAACATCCCCCAGGCTGTGGCTAAGCCATGTCTCCGCAATATCCTTTCTTTCAGGAGTGCTAGTTCTGCAAGGTTCGCAGGAGAGCTTCTGTAAAGTTTGGAAGGTAGGAGACGAGGTACTGGCAGAAGTAAAGCTGTGAGTACCGGGCGTGAGTCGTGCTTCGGTAGCTCAGTTGGTAGAGCACTTGCCCGCGAAAGGCAAAGGTCCCGAGTTCGAGTCTCGGTCGGGCACACAGTTTTAATCTGCCAGGAAGTTTCTAAACTCGTGTTTGTAATTATTTACACTCGTATTTGTAAGCCTCCAGTTGGTATCTGAGAAATGTATAACACTTATTTTGATATCGAAATACGCGAATCTCAGTGCAGGGCAACAGAATTGTGAAAAATTGAATTTTGAACGGAAGTATGTGAAGCTCACGCTACACGATGCTAATTCCAGACAAATCAGTACATCAAACAATTTGCTTGCGAGAAAGCAATCCGTTTTCAATGCAGTTTACATATGCTATTTGACTGCGAAGTAATTGATACAGATTAAAATACTGGCCCTGTATATTGTTAATCTTTATCTTAGTCTTGTAGACAGTCACTGTAGCAGAAATGTTACTGTAATCACAGAGCATATGAACATAAAATTTAACGCATCCGACTTTCTGTTAAAACTGCTTGAAAACTCGCAAGATAGCGCTTTCCTGAAATCTTTTACTGATACGAAATCTCTGAACTGATATGATATTATTTTCACAAGTACACTCTGAAAATAACGGTACCTTACAGTGGACATGTTTTCTGATGATAATTGAATCTGTTGGCCAACCTGTGCGCACGGAACGATCTTTTGCCCTGGAACCTGCTACTATTAGGAATATTGATCTGACTGTCCAAAACCAAATTTCATTTACCGTACTTGCGATGTCCAATGCAAGACGCTGTCTCACCAATTTTCACAAATATACTTCTGGAGCACACAACTCGCGATGTGCAATGCGAATATACAATACACATTCATAGAGGTGAAGAAGGAAGAATGAGGAAAAAACTTAAGTGATAAACCACAACAAAGATTCCGAGTGTAAAGATGCATCCTTAAGCAGTGACGACAATACGCATTTTATAAAGGTCACACGCCTATTCAAGTTAGTAAAATATATGCTAATAACTGTCCTGTGTAGAATTACCTTCCTTAACACTTGTTTCAACTGAAAGACAAAACCATATGTTGTACTAGTAAATTTCTAGTGCAGTCTTCAGCCATACGCAATGTCCTAACACTAAGAAAGTACACAGCTAAAGACCGCGTTTTTCATCCCCCGCTAGGACTGACACTTTTGACAGTCTACGACGTCGAATTATTGAAGCGATAAAGAGAGAGTAGCTGCTTCGTGTGTGGTAGGAAATGAACCACCGTTTTGATATCTGTCATGCAACGCATAGTGTTGACATTGAATGTATAAAAATATGAACTTTCGTCTGTCCAGGAACGTTGGAATTGTGTTCCTGTCTTTAGTAGTTTGGAAGCAACAAATGTTTGAAATCAGTTCCTTCTTTTTGAATAGCCCCGCATATTTATCAAACCTTTGAAGTAAAGCAGTTACACTTGTAGGGAGGGAGAGCCCGTCGCAAATAATTGTTAGTACGAAACCGTCTGGCGGCCGAGTACTTGGTACTTAATATGAGGTGTTTCAGATCCGCCATCGGCGTAGTATCCTATCACAGTTTTCAGGAGCGATGACATAAATGGTGGGGTAACGCCGGTGTTCCCAGCCTTATGCGGATGAGAGGGACCACATGACGTCACCGTGGTGAACTATCGCCGAGAAAATACGTTCGGCTCTATGGCCGCCATATGGCCGCCCTTGTAGAGCTGGGAAAAGTGCCGTTTACAATTCAAGTCGCCACGTTCAACCACATACCGGATGTGTTCGGTCGGGTTCAGATCTAGCTAGTTGGGGGCCCAGCACATCAGTTAGAACTCGCGACTTTGTTGCTCGAACCGCTCTCTCATACTCCTGGCCTTGTGACATGAAGCATTATCTTGTCGAAAAATACCACTGCCGCCGGGAAACATGATCATCGAGAAGGTGTGTACGTGGTCTGCAACCAGCTCACGATACTCCTTGGCCGTCGTGGTGCCGTGCGCGAGCTTCGCTGGACTCATGGACGCCCACGTGAATGCTCTCCACAGCATCATCGTTTCCGTCCCGCAGGACAGACGTCAAGTAGCTGCTCCCCTGGAAGACGACGGATTCGCGCCCACCCATCGAGATTCGTCAGATCGTGCAACGGTCTGCCACTGCGCCAACGTCCACTGCCATGGTCACGTGCCCATTTCAGTCGTAGTTGCCGATGTGGTGGTGTTAACATGGACACATTGGCACATGCATGGGCCGTCGGCTGTGGAGGCCCGTCGTTAGGAGTGTTGGGTGCGCTGTTGTTCAGACACCATTACAGTCTGGCCAGACGTTAATTTCGCCACAGTTCGCCGCCTGTCCTGTTTCGCCAGTCTGCCCAGCCTACGACGTCCGGCATCTGTAATGAGGCGTGGCCGCCCATCCCCACGGCGTCTGGACGTGGGTTCGGCTCGGTTCCGCCACGTGTTGAAGGCACTCACCGCAGCACTCCTCGGTCCTCGGGCACCCGACAAGTCGTGCAGTCTCAGAGATGCTCGTGCCGAGCCCCCGGGCCATCACAATCTGCCGTCGATCAAACCCTGATAGATCGCGCGCCTTCCCCATTCTACACACGAACAGCACGCCCACTGATATCATATACACTGTGCGTGTGTCTGACCAGCAGTCATTGCTCGCCAGTTGACGCTGCTGTCGCCTGAACGGAATTGTACCGATAGCAGGTCGGTGGTCTTAATGTTCTGGCTGATCAGTGTATGTTCAAAGCAAAAACGAGGTAAGGAGGTGAATGAGGGGATAAAAAGTTTTTTGAAAATATGTCGTTATTAAGGCGATTTTGAAGCTAGAACGACGAAAATTAGTAATTATTTTCTCGATCGGAAATCAAGAAATACGTATTTCAGCATTTTTGGAAGTTTAACCCCTATGTGGGTGAAGTAGTTGGTGAAATTCTTGGAAACAATTATGTATTAGAGAACTACTAAAATATTTAAAAGCTACGTTTTTGAAGATTAGTGCTTGGCTTCTTGGTCACAAATGGAAAAAAAAAAATGTGTTTCAGTATTATTGGGAATTTAGCCCCTATGGGAGTGAAACAGGGAATGGAAATTCTTATGAAAATTTTGTATTATAAAATAATTTTTTGAGTTAAATCTAAGAAAAAGTGTATTTGGCTTCTTGGTTACTAAAGGAATACGTGTTTCACTGTTTTTGGAAATTCAACTCTGAACAGTTGAAACAGGTGGTGAAAACTGTTATGAAAATTTGTAAATATTAGATTTCAGCTATCAGTCGTCCTTTTTCATTTGCAGATCTAGATTTCAGCTAGAAACTAGCCATTCTGAATGCACTATAATTTTTGATCAACGCATGTAATGCCTGTTGGTCGGGCTTGTATTCAATGAATACAATGAACTGTGGATGAAGGCCGACCAACAGGCATTACATGCATTGATCAAAAATTATAGTGCATTCAGAATGGCTAGCTTCTAGCTGAAATCTACATCTGCAAATAAAAAAAGAACGACTGATAGCTGAAATCTATTATTTACAAGTCATTACAGTCGCTGAGTGCAACAGCCTTCTGAATGGAAGGCAACCTGACTATTATGAAAATATTTTGTTGTTTTATAACATTCTTAAAGTGTGAAAACTCCCTTAACCAAGACCTCTGAGTAACGGGTAAATATTTCAGATCTTGGAGATTAATTCCTAACCCAATAAAGTCAGAAGTTATACTGTTTCATTTAAACAACCAACAGGCAACCCGATCCCTTGACGTTACCTCTGCTGGTAGAAAGATAAAGCATAACCCAAACCCAAAATATCTTGGTATTAAATTGGATAGATCGCTTACATTCAAACCACAGCTAATAGATACTGCTGCTAAGATACGTACAAGAAATAATATTATTCAAAAGCTCGCCAATACTAACTGGGGAGCTGATGTACATTCTCTGAAGATTTCTTCTGTAGTGCTGGTATACTCTGTTGCGGAATATTGCAGCCCTGTTTGGCTTAACAGCAGCCACACGTCTAAAGTGGATATTCAACTAAACAATACCATGAGAACCATAACTGGGACCATTAAATCCACCCCACTACCTTGGCTCCACCACATCTTAGGCGGCAAACCGCCTTAGTTAATGAATGGCGTAAAATCTCCTCCAATACCAACATTCCAATCCATCAGGACATTGCCCCAAATCTTTCCCGACTAAGATCTAGAAGACCACCATGGAGAACAGCTCAAAACCTTATGTCTACGTCTTACGATGCTATGGATTCATGGAAAAATGAATGGTCTCAGACCGGACTATTCAAGAACTGCAACGAAATATCACCTGGTGGAAACCTACCTGGTACAGACCTGCCAAGAAGAACTTGGGTTATACTCAAAAGACTCAGAACTGGTCATGGCAGAAGTGGCGAGATGCTCTGTAGATGGGGCATACGCGATTCACCACAGTGCGATTGTGGACATCCAGAGCAAACGATCCAGCACATCATTCAGGAATGCCCTAAACGTGCGTTTAAAGGATCCATTCGAGAACTTTTGCATGCTCCCCTGCAGCCGTCAAGTGGATGGAAAACCTAGACATAGAACTTTAAAGAGACTCTATAGATTCCATATACAGTAGAGCGTCGATTATCCGAAGTAATTGGGGGACATAGGTGTTCGGAAAACTGGTTTGTTCGGATAATCGAACTGTACATGTTTATTTGCCAAAAAGAAGTATTGTGCAGTAAATTTATTCATAAAAACAGGCATGTCTTTTAGTATTAGCAACTTCAGTAGGAATATATAGTATGTAGCACAGTTTATTAAACAAAAATATATACATATTTCGTACGCATTTTGCATGAACAATACGCACAGTATACAAAATTAACGTTTAAAAAAAATCCTTTATTCTGGTCTGTCTAAGCAAGCCTACACGTTTACGAGCAGCTAAGTCACGTACTTTTTTCATTACAGATATCCGAAACTGGTCACTTTCATCTTGGGCTTCAAACCATGGCAAGGCAGTATATAAACAAGTGAACGCCTCAGAAGCTGTCGGTATACTTTCATCTTCACTTTCTGGAGCACTGACTGACGAGATGCTGGCGGCGCCATCTTTATCAGTGACGACATTTACAATCTCGCTGTCCTGCACGATTTGGAATCCTGCATCTGCATCATCGATATTCATCCATTCATGAACGTCTTCTTCATCACATTCCTGGCAATCTATTTCTTTTAGCATACCGAGAATTTCGGACATATCATTCTGTTCGTCATTTTCAATCGTACCTTGTGAATTTTCTTGTATGTTCAAAATTTTATTCCAGGCTTTCTTCAAATTCTCTTCCTTTACACTATTCCATGCTGCGCTGATCATGTAGGACGCGTCTTTCAAGTCGATATTCTTATGATTTCTTAAGAGACTTTCTTCTCCATCCTCCTCTCTTTCTAACAATAACTTACGCAACAATTCTTTCCTGTAATATCGTTTGAAAGTCTCAATAACGCCTTGATCCGTGGGCTGTAATAAGGTAGGTTACGTTAGGTGGAAGAAATATTACCTTTATGAACTCGTCTTTTTCGTTTAAAATATCACATGACGGATGAGTTGGTGCATTGTCAAGGAGAAGTAGTGTCTTCTCCCTCTTCCCATTCTTTAGCTGATGAGCTTTTACAGAGGGTACGAAAACGTCCAGAAACCACTTCATAAAAAGGCCCCATTTTTTCCGCCAGCGGTGGAACAGTGCGGCGACTACTGTGGGAAACTTGGTTTGGGAGCGAGGGGGATGTTTGACTGTAGGGTGGGAGAGTAACAGGTGCCAGCGAGTACAGAGTTCGGTTAAGCGGTCGTTCGGTTGACCGACGTTCGGATTATCGACGCTCTACTGTATGTGATTGCTGGATGACCTTATTGCAACAATTTCTATATGATAATTTTATCTTATCTATGACAAGATACCTTATTGTAACAACCTGTGTACGCCTACTTTATACTTAATTGAGTGTCCATAAGACGAGACCTTATTTATGTGTTGTAATGTATGTTGATTTTATCTTTATCGGCCTGTATGTATTTAAACATGAAACCACTTGTACTTGAAAACCACATACGCTAAATAAATAAATAAAGTTAAATCTATGAAAAGTTTTATTTGGCTTCGTGTAAATACTAGTTAGGGGATGAAAGTTTCTTTGGAAATATCACTGTATGTAGTGGAAAGGCTGGATTACCGGATATCTCCAACTCTCGGTGCGAGAATTGCCGTTCAGTCGGAAGTAAATTCGAGAACGTTTTTCTACGACCTTTATTACCGTACAAAGTGTAGAAGATGTTGCAATTTGTGAACAACGTAAAAAGTCGATTAAAGGAAAAAAAAAGAAAGAGAAACTGTGCAGACTGTACAGTCAATGCGAGCGAAACAGCAGGCCAAAGCTAGTGTCTACTAAAAGGTGTCCGGACTGCTTTGATCGGTGAACCCTCCGACACGAGTGGGTTGGCTGCAGAGGGAGGGCCTGCGACTAAACGGCGGCCCTCTGAAGCCGGTGCCAGCCCACGGACTGGCGGCGATGTCCGCGCCGGCCGGCCGCCTCTGGCTGCGGGGTGTCGCCGCTAATGAGGACAAGCGGCTAATTACCCGCAGCCACGTGTGCGCGGGGGCATTCCGGGCCCGCAGCCAGCTCCTCGCCGCGCCGCGCCTCCTAACGGCCAATTTGTTGCGCCATCCATCAGCGCGCTGCGCATACCGCCCCTCCTCTCCTGCGGCTGACGCCCGGGCTAGCTGGCCAGCCAGGCCACGACTGCACGGACACCTCGCGGCGTTTCCGATCGCTCTGCTGACGCTGGCTGCCGACACGTACGACTAAATAAGGCCCTGGGTACAGCGGCACACAGACATCGAGGCATCCCGTGGACGACCGGCATCGGCCGATGTCGGCCGATCCTTTCGGATCAGTACTCTAGTAAGTGGACAGTACCGGTGCAAAAGATCACAACGGTCGACTTCGGATGACGATCGGCGAAATTAAAAACGCTTTGTTCTGTTTGGTCGAAATGGCCGACGATCCCACGCACAAAACACGAATCATCAAAATTTTTTTTTCGTTCACGATAGAATGCGTTTGCGGCATCCTGAGGATCAGAAATACACTACTGGCCGTTAAAATTGCTACACCAAGAAGAAACGTAGATGATAAACGGGTATTCATTGGACAAATATATTATACTAGAACTGACATGTGACTACATTTTCACGCAATTTGGGTGCATAGATCCTCAGTAATCAGTACCCAGAACAATCACCTCTGGCCGTAATAACGGCCTCGATACGCCTGGGCATTGAGTCAAACAGAGCTTGGATGGCGTGTACAGTTATAGCTGCCCGTGCAGCCTCAACACGACACCATAGTTCATCAAGAGTAGTGACTGGCATATTGTGACGAGCCAGTTGCTCGGCCACCAATGACCTGACGTTTTCAGTTGGTGAGAGATCTGGAGAACGTGCTGGCCAGGGCAGCAGTCGAACATTTTCTGTATCCAGAAAGGCCCGTACAGGACCTGCAACATGCGGTCGTGCATTATCCTGCTGAAATGTAGGGTTTCGCAGGGATCGAATGAAGGGTAGAGCCACGGGTCGTAACACATCTGAAATGTAACGTCAACTGTTCAAAGTGCTGTCAATGCGAACAAGACGTGACCGAGACGTGTAACCGATGGCACGCCATACCATCACGCCGGGTGATACGCCAGTATGGCGATGACGAATACACACTTCCAATGTGCGTTCACCGCGATATCGCCAAACACGGATGCGACCATCATGATGCTGTAAACAGAACCTGGATTCATACGAAAAAATCACGTTTTGCCATTCGTGCACCCAGGTTCGTCGTCGAGAACACCATCGCAGGCGCTCCTGTCTGTGATGCAGCGTCAAGGGTAACCGCAGCCGTGGTCTCTGATCTGATAGTCCATGCTGCTGCAAACGTCGTCTCGAACTGTTCGTGCAGATGGTTGTTGTCTTGCAAAAGTTCCCATCTGTTGACTCAGGGATCGAGACGTGGCTGCACGATCCGTTACAGCCGTGCGGATAAGATGCCTGTCATCTCGACTGCTAGTGATACGAGGGCGTTGGGATCCAGCACGGCGTTCCGTATTACCCTCCTGAACCCACCGATTCCGTATTCTGGTAACGGTCATTGGATCTCGACCAACGCGAGCAGCAAGGTCGCGATACGATAAAACGCAATCGCGATAGGCTACAATCCGTGCTTTATCAAAGTCGGAAACGCGATGGTACGCATTTCTCCTTCTTACACGAGGCATCACAACAACGTTTCACCAGGCAACGCCGGTCAACTGCTGTTTGTGTACGAGAAATCGTTTGGAAACTTTCCTCATGTCAGCACATTGTAGGTGTCGCCACCGGCGCCAGCCTTGTGTGAATGCTCTGAAAAGCTAATCATTTGCATATCACAGCATCTTCTTCCTGTCGGTTAAATTTCGCGTCTGTAGCACGTCATCTTCGTGGTGTAGCAATTTTAATGGCCAGTAGTGTATAATAAGACATATGTCTTGTAATCTACGCTCTGTGTAACGTTAGGAGTATGTAGGTGAATTATTCGTTCGGCAAGGGCTGGTACTGAGCTGATTCTGCTTGCTTGTCTGGGGTACTAGAGGCGGAACGAGGAAGTAGCACGACTGTCCCGGGCGAGACCAGGGACAGAGACAAGCAGTGCGTAGCCGGAAATCTGGAAAATCCCTAAGCTGAGTATTTTGACGGCTGCCTTTGTACGGGAGATGCTCCCAGAAATGGAGGAGTGTAACGCCATCTTAAACAGGGCTAAGACACAGCTCTTTGAGATTCGACGATAAATCACAGTAAAGTATTAACGCAAATCTGAAGACATCGACAGTCTCAGGAAAATGAGGTGATTTCAATGACACAACAATATTTCAATACATTAATACCACAGAAGTTAATATTTCACAGCGAATAAACACTTACACATTGAAGGAACAGATGATGATGCAGTAGGCAAATTTCGCTTAGGAATAAGAAATGAGAGAGGTGAACGACTAATTAGTTTCTGTAAAGAAAAGTCATTAGCAGTGGGTAACACATTATTGGAACACCACAATAGGAGACGTTACACATGGATATCAAATCTGAATATGGAAAGATATCAGATGGAGTACATCCTGGTTTGAAGAATGCTAAAGCTTATCCAGGAGCGGATATAAATTCAGACCACAACCTAGTAATGGGAGAAATACAAGTGAAGTTGAAAACAGTCTGGAGAGGTAAAGCAAAGGAAAGACTAAACATAGAAAGGCATCAGATTTGGAGAACAGATTTATGGAAAAATATCAAAGAGATAGTGTTGACGAAAGTGTTAATGACAAATGGATAAAAATGAGGGAAGGACTCATGGACTCTGCCAAAGAAGTACTAGGAATTAGAGTATCCCAAAGCACCAGGAAAGAATGGATAACAGAAAACATGTTGAAAAAGATGGAAGAGCGGAAAAAGTGGAAAAGTGTAGAAACTCAAGAATGCAAAAAGAGGCACAGGAAACTGAATAATGCATTAAGAAGAGAAACTGAAGAACCAAGAGAAAAATGGATGAAACGGAAATGTGACGAAATAGAGAAAATGGAGAAAGAGGGAAAGCATGAAATGATTTATAGACTGGCTAGTGAGATAGTTTTTGAACGTAAAACAAAGAGGAATAACATGGAAATAGAAAGAGCGGATGGTACTGTAGCAGAAGAACCATAGGAGGTTTTGAACAGATGGCAAGAATATATTGAATGCCTGTATAAGGGGGATGAAATGCAAAGCGAAATTAGCGTTGAAGAGAAGCAATATGTGCCGGAAGATGGAAAGGGACTCACCATCTTGGAAGCAGAAGCAGAAGAGGCGCTGAAGGAGATGAAGAATAGGAAGGGATGTTTAATTGATGATTTGCCAGCAGAACTGTTGAAGAGTCTGGGAAACAAGGCAAGAAAAGAAATAGTCTACCTCTGTAACAAGAAATATGACAAAGGGGAATGGCCTGAGGACTTCCTTGCAACAGTTATGATACCAACAGAGAAACACTAAAAAATATGAAGAGCACCGGACCATCAGTCTAATTTCTCATGCAGCCAAAGTCTTGCTGAGAGTGTTGAATAGAAGGCTATATGGAAAAGGCTTGGCAAATGTTTTGTCTAGAGTGTGACACTATATGTGGCAGAAACATGGACGCTGAGACGAGAGGACGAAAAAAGGTTAAAAGCATTTGAGATGTGGATGAGAATGGAGAGAATAAGCTGGATGGAAAGAGTGAGTAATGAAAGAGTATTGGAAAGGGTTGGCGAGAGATGATGTCTGCTGAAGGCTGCAAGAGAAAGGAAAAAGAACTGGTTGGGACATTCATTGAGAAGGGAGTGCTTGCTAACACATGCTTTGGAAGGATTGGTTTGTGGGAGAAGACTGAGAGGAAGAAGGAGATACGAGGTGATAGACGACATAAATGGAAGAGGAAATTATGCAGACCTGAAGAGAATGGCAGAAGACCGGACAGCCTGGAGAACTACCATGTGAAAACTTGCCTTTTGACAGAAAACATGATGATGATGATGATGATGATGATAAATGAACCTTTGAATTAACAACTTTCAATCACCTCATGCGATTTCAGCAAACGATATCCCAGATGATAGTACTAGACCAGAGCATACCAACCTTTTCAGCTGGCGGACCCCTTCTTCAGTCGAAAATCCATGGCGGACCCCTAGTCAGTCAGGAGCTCAGTAACGCCAAATTTCAGAGCGAAACCCATGGGAACTGAAAGCTTCTTAATGCAGGTGCCATGTTCCCAATGACCGACCCCCCCCCTTCCCCCCCCCCCAAAGTATCAATAGTCTTTTGTTTAGAGGTGAATGAAAACAACTTGAAATTAACGACCCAATTGGAATTGTCACTGTATCCAGACACTTACTAGTGGATTTACTCCCTTTGTTCAGCACACTATATCTTGATTAAAATTACTTGGTAACTGAAATTTCACACGATGGAACTGTCTTCCTCCAAGAGCAATCAACGTCACGTCCAAACTGTTCGCTGTTGAGAAGCTGTCGCTTATGGTCTGTTCACTTCCACTATTTGGCTACTATTATGTAAGGAGCATGCATATTTCGTAACAGTCGTGTGTGTGTGTGTGTTTTCGTAAAATCCGAAGAAAAATGTTCAAATGTATGTAAAGGCTCCCTTTGATCGTCCTCCCTCCTCATTCATTTCAACTGGAAACTTCCCTTGTGAAGGCGATGGAGAAACTGCACCCTTCTTCAGTGATCCTGACTTCAGCCACCGATTCATGTTAGAAGTAATAAACTGGTCAAAAATCGACTTATGAAATAGGTAGTGCACAAGTTCAACATTTAATGATGCCTGGGGCCGCATACGTGCCAGCAAGCGCTGTGACTGGTCGACAAAGATGGCTCCACGCATGCGTAAAATGTTTCAGCGCATCTAGCGCCGTGAGCCGGCGCACAAACGACCCCCGTATTGTTGCGAAACAGTCGATCAGAGAAGCCGCATTCTCCGGCACTAAACTGTGTATGCGTTCTCACTTAGGAACCGCAAAGGCTGCTTGGTGATACGACCTGAAGTAAAAGTATACATGTTTTTCACACGAAAAAAAAAATAGTGATGAATTTGATTTTCACATTTTTATTCAATAATTTTACTCATTATTTTACACGATTTGGTGAAAGGTGGCCGCGGACCCCCTAGAAACGTTGGGAAGCCCTGTATTAGACTACAGGTATCATCTCTGAAAGCTGTGTATCTGTATCTACTTCCTTTATATATTTACAACGTCTTTTTCATCTGTTTCGTTATGTTAATGTTTGTCAAAAAATACGTATCCACCATACTCACACAGAAAATGGATACAGTATGAATACATCATACTTTGTCACACTTTAGTATTTACTTAATGAACAGTTTACCATTTTGCCAGTAACGTTATTTAAGTGTTGGTTGCAAGTGCTATTGAAAACCACAGTACGAGCAATCCTTTATTTGTAATCATTGTGCATGATCTGATTGTGACTAAACATTTATAACTTTTCTTTATTTAAATGTTCTTCTAATATCTTAGTTTAGTCTGGCAAGTGGCCATGTTCATTCAAATTACATCTGTACAACCTAACCCGGCCGGAGTGTCCGAGCGGTTCTAGGCGCTTCAGTCTGGAACCACGCGGCCGCTACGGTCGCAGGTTCGAGTCCTGCCTCGGGCATGGATGTGTGTGTCGTCCTTAGGTTAGTTAGGTTTAAGTAGCTCTAAGTTCTAGGAGACTGATGACCTCAGATGTTAAGTCCTATAGTGCTCAGAGCCGTTTGAACCATTTTTGTACAACCTAAGGACGATGCAGTTTTCGTGCAGATACGCTTCAAGTAATGGAAAAGCAGACAACGGAAGAACACTATAGGAATCAAGTGGAGACTGCGACTCTTTGATCGAAGAGCTCAAGGGAGCGAGCGATTTGGGCACTTTTATGTTGAGTTCTTGAAGAAGGCAGACCCGTCTGAGGTAATATGCGTGATTCAGTTGCATAAATGACTGATTCTGAGCAGTGAATGGCCAGTACATTACTATAACTTCTAAAGGGACTTTATACTTCGAGAGATCTGAAGGTGTTCCAGAATAGGACTCTTAATTTACTATTCTTTGTATCACATGTGTTAATTTGAGACTCATCACGTCTAACAGTGAACTCTTGTGAGCTGTTGAATCTTTCATTTATTGTGATTGTGAAATGAACGTAGTCTCTGATGACTATCCAGTCTCGGTATTTTGCTACCATTGTTGTATCACTCTCAACGTAAATTTACTGCATTTGCTAAACGTATTTTCTGTCTGCATTTGAACTGAATATTGTAGAATCATTTCCCATTTATTTGAGATGTCCTTTCATACATAAACATTATTCAACATAATTCTCTGTCATCTACATCAGTTACAGAGGTTTAGAACAGAACCCTTGTTGTTAAATTAATCGTATTACTTTTATTTTGTATTTACATGTATTTTATTAATTCGCAATTTTAGCCATTGTATAGACTATTTGAGTGCAGGATCACAGCTACAGGTTATTATTTGCAGCAAATTAGCTGCGGGGCATGAAAGCAGATGCGTCTAGCTCAGTCCTAAGACTACATCAAACTATTCAGCAGAGCCATGCATAGACCAAGGGACGAGCAATATCAGGCAAATTCGCAACTCATTTGTTTGTGTGGGATGGTGTTAGGCAGAGCAACTACACAGCAGTAGTCAGTAAGCACAATTGCATCTGAAATTGCAACTTCGTTGGAAACCACAAGTTTTTCAAACATAGGACTTCAATAAAAATCAGTTGAAGGACACAATATGTTATGTATGATATGTTGTGGCTGTCAAGCCAGTTCATCTCACTCATATTTTTAAAACACTAACGGTCATGTAGGAAAAATATGCGCTGGAAATTTTTCGATTACATTATAACTCAAAAAATTATGTGCTCACGTGAGAAACTTCGTCTATGTAAATATTTATGCTTAAAGTTGTTGCGCTGGATCCTTTTTGGGTTGTAGTAGATGGATATACCCATCTAAGAGTTACCACTATTGCTTACTGGTGTTTTTATTAGAGATGGGTGATCCATTCCTGGACTGAGTCAAAGAGCTAGATCCTTTCACAGAGTGAAAGGAAAAAGGAGCGATAACTCTTCATATTCAAAAAGCCTCTACAGTGACATAAGTGTGCAGAAGGAGACTTCTAGGACATACTGCCGCAATAGCACTGCTGAATTAGTCACTATGACATAAGCTACAGTGCAGAAAATACTCTATCTGCAATGTGTTATGTATGTGCCTAAGCGCCTCACAGCTGTGAAAAACTGTTGTTTGCCATGAACAGACGTTTTATTTCTACTTGTAATCTGAAAAGACACCTTGCAAAGAGCTGTCATGTGGCCCATTCGACACTTGACTGCAGGAGACAATGCTCTGGCAAGCAGAAGCACTTTGCTCCGCTACAGCTCCTGACTCAGCACGGAGTGATTCGCAGGCAGGCAACTTGTGAGTCACTTCGCTCTCGGCTCACTCACTGGTCTGGCTCCCAGCGCCTGATCGTTGCTCCCGGCTCTGCATGGTGGCTCATGAGTCACTCTGCTCTTGGAGGTCTGGGCCCAGTCACTGATTCAGCTCACAGTGGTCTTGGCTCATTCACTGATTCAGTGTGCAGTTTGACTCGAACCTGTGACTCACCACCCCTTATTCGAATTCGTCTACATGTGATGTTGTGCATGGTAACAGTAATCATACGTACATAACATTATTAAATATTGCATATACTGGGTGAGTTTTTTGCCTTGAGGGAATGAAATATTTCAAAAACTATGCACTGGATTAAAAAATGGGAAAATACGTATTCAATAGTTGTAAAAATGACCAACCCTCCCTACCTCCAGGTGATTGGGCAAGAGTAACTTTGAAATTTTGAATAGGAGCACCAAATTTTTATTATAGAACCGGATTCTATTGGAAAAACAAGTAACTTTTATTTAAAACACTTTTACCATTGTGTGATAGATGGCACTGTAATCAACAAATAACACAATTGAGTTCCCAAACTATATGATCTCGGCCGAGCGAGGTGGCGCAGTGGTTAGCACACTGGACTCGCATTCGGGAGGACGACGGTTCAATCCCGTCTCCAGCCATCCTGATTTAGGTTTTCCGTGATTTCCCTAAATCGCTTCAGGCAAATGCCGGGATGGTTCCTTTGAAAGGGCACGGCCGATTTCCTTCCCAATCCTTCCCTAACCCGAGCATGAGCTCCGTCTCTAATGACCTCGTTGTCGACGGGACGTTAAACACTAACCACCACCACACCACCACCTATATGATCTCGAGACAAATGCATTGAATCAACAAAAGAAAACCAGACATCATATGTAATTGTGAAAAAAAGTTGATGCATGTCCTCTCACCTCTCACCTACAGGAAGCTCGTTTGAGGTGCGTCCTCTCACCTCTTACCAACAGAGTTCTTTTTTCTAAGAATTATTTCCCAGTAAGTGCTCAAAAATGTGGATGCACTTGTTTATCCACACACGGTTTGATTTGACACAATCGAGAAGTGTTTCTGATGAAATCTACTGACATTCATTGGTGATACGCTGTATCATGTTTTCACACTTTGTTGGCCCCACAAACAAAAGACTGGAGAACTATGATCTGGCGATCTTGCAGGCCAAGACAGTGGACCGTCTTTTCCGACACACTGATGACTGTACACATGGCCTAATACTTTTCAAGCTGCTAGAGTATAACGTAGAGTATAACAACCGTCATGTTGAAACCACATTGTTTGTCTCACGTCAAAAGGGATGTCTTCAAGCAATACTAGATTATCGTCGTCCAAATGTCGCTCGACATTTATCATTTAAGGTGCTATCAATTATTCCACACCAAACATTTACATTCTACGAACTCTGATGTTCAGCTTGGCAGGGTTTTTCACATTCCAATAACGCGTGTTGTTTAGATTAGTCATACTGTGGTTCGTGGAGGTCGACTCATCAGAGAACAATACTCGAGCAAAAAATGGGGATCTCTCTGCATTTGCTTAAGTGATCCCTGGAAAGAAGTTACTCGGTTCTGGAAATCATTGCCATGAAATTCCATATGGAGAGCAGTTAGAAACGTATGACAAAATGGTTCAAATGGCTCTGAGCACTATGCGACTTAACATCTGAGGTCATCAGTCCCCTAGAACTTAGAACTACTTAAACCTAACTAACCTAAGGACATCACATACATCCATGACCGAGGCAGGATTCGAACCTGCGACCGTAGTGCTCGCACGGTTCCAGAGAGTAGCGCCTAGAACCGCTCGGCTATTCCGGCCGGCGAAACGTATGACATTTTCTATGTTTCGAAATTCGGCATACGGCAGTCTGAATAATTGCCGACTGCAAATACGGGAATTATGATACACTGCTGCTAATATCGCAGTTTCGTTATTCTCTCCAGCAACTGTTCTTCCGTTAACTGGAATACTCTCTTTCAAATTCTGAAGGTGGCAGGGGTAAAATACAGGGAGCGAAAGGCTATTTACAATTTGTACAGAAACCAGATGGCAGTTATAAGAGTCGAGGGGCATGAAAGGGAAGCAGTGGTTGGGAAAGGAGTGAGACAGGGTTGTAGCCTCTCCCCGATGTTATTCAATCTGTATATTGAGCAAGCAGTAAAGGAAACAAAAGAAAAATTCGGAGTAGGTATTAAAATTCATGGAGAAGAAGTAAAAACTTTGAGGTTCGCCGATGACATTGTAATTCTGTCAGAGACAGCAAAGGACTTGGAAGAGCAGTTGAACGGAATGGACAGTGTCTTGAAAGGAGGATATAAGATGAACATCAACAAAAGCAAAACGAGGATAATGGAATGTAGTCAAATTAAATCGGGTGATGCTGAGGGGATTAGATTAGGAAATGAGACACTTAAAGTAGTAAAGGAGTTTTGCTATTTAGGGAGTAAAATAACTGATGATGTTCGAAGTAGAGAGGATATAAAATGTAGACTGGCAATGGCAAGGAAATCGTTTCTGAAGAAGAGAAATTTGTTAACATCGAGTATAGATTTAAGTGTCAGGAAGTCGTTTCTGAAAGTATTTGTATGGAGTGTAGCCATGTATGGAAGTGAAACATGGACGATAAATAGTTTGGACAAGAAGAGAATAGAAGCTTTCGAAAAGTGGTGCTACAGAAGAATGCTGAAGATAAGGTGGGTAGATCACGTAACTAATGAGGAGGTATTGAATAGGATTGGGGAGAAGAGAAGTTTGTGGCACAACTTGACTAGAAGAAGGGATCGGTTGGTAGGACATGTTTTGAGGCATCAAGGGATCACAAATTTAGCATTGGAGGGCAGCGTGGAGGGTAAAAATCGTAGAGGGAGACCAAGAGATGAATACACTAAGCAGATTCAGAAGGATGTAGGTTGCAGTAGGTACTGGGAGATGAAGAAGCTTGCACAGGATAGAGTAGCATGGAGAGCTGCATCAAACCAGTCTCAGGACTGAAGACCACAACAACAACAACAACAACAACAACAACAACTGTTCTTCGATGGTTCCTTTGTCATCGTTGTATAATTCACTCGATGGTGAAATGTCGAATAAGTGTGATCGACATTCCTGCCACTTTCTCCATAAATGTAAACTATTTCAGTTTTTTCATCTATCGCAAAAACAGCCTGCATTCTAACTAATAACGCCGTCAGGCTGTGAAGGAACGTATTTAATAAATTAGGGACGACATGCACGAGTGCGATCAAGTCAGATAATGAATGAATGAGTCTTTCGAAATACCTATATGGAGAAAACTGCAAAACACTGAGTCATTAGCAACATGTATCTCTTACTTTTGTCTGTGATCGAATGCATTTTTCTCGAGATAATACTGTTTTGCAATTAAATTATGTTATTTTTCGATCGTCAGATAGCATTTTTAAAAATATTGGATACGAATATTTCCGTTTTTTAATTCGTTGAGACATACTGTTACCTCAAGATAAAAAATGCACAGTGAATGTCAGCGAATTTATACGTTACAGAACACCCTGCGAGCACATCTGTTCTCATTTTAAGTTTTTGCCGTTGTAAAAGTGTATTTACATTTTTATATATAACGTATTTTTAAATTCTGCAGGATATAAGCCAACTATGTCTCATTCGCACAATAGAGTTTCAGATGATATGTGGTATCATTTTGCCAAACTGGATAAAAAGAGAAAAATGGCGTTACTACTAGGAATAGCTTCATGTTCTTCTGGCTCCTCGTCAAACTTGAAGACAAGTCTAAAATTCAAGCACCCTACATTACGTCTGCAACGATGTGGTCAAGAGTCCCATCAAAATGGTGATCAACCAGTGATTCTTCTCAAAAAATTCGAGAAATTGTTTCTCGTTGGTTACGCCCATCCTTGTCTGCTACCATTTCAGATAAACCCTTCAATCCAGGAAATTAAAGAAAGTCTCAGTCTGTTTCCAGCCTGACATTTTGATTCCAATCTGTTCCTGTATGATACCGTCACGCCCAACCGATTTTTGTTTGCGACAACTCGTGAGTAAATCTGTCAATGCTATAAAGACGACAACATTAGACAAAATATTAATTCCTTTTACTGTGGGCCACAGCTTGTATATATTTTTTTGATGTCACATCAACTTTTAGCTGTTACTGGTTTCTTTTCACTATTGCAGTTCCTACATTTGTGCCACTTTCAGAAATCTACAAAGCACAAACAACGAAATGACAAAAAAAAGTGAGCTCAATAGTATGTGCAACCAATTTTTACCGTTTTTTAACATTCATGTACTTACGAGATTTAATGTTTGGCACGAAAGTAGGTTAGAAACAACATTATTATAGGACTGCGTTACTTCTGATGGTAATATAGCCATTGGTTGTTACTTACAACAATAACGCATTTATTATTGATGGCCAACGATAGGTGGTGTAGATGATAAGAGTCAATTAAAGTTGTAGTTTCCAGAGTGCATCTAATCTGAAGAAAGACATACTGCTCAAAATATTTCAAATTGGGTAGAGGATGTTATGACAAAATATAATTTCAAGTTTAAAATCACTGTTATAATAGTGGACAATACTTCAAATATGAAGTCAGCTCACATGCTTTTGAACCTTCCATGTGCCCCATATTTTGCACATTTCTTACATCATATTATTGAAGAGTAAATACAAAAATTAATAGAGAAAACTGTTCATGAGGTAAAGAAAGCAAGTATGTTTTTCAGTATCCCTTCTTTTGCCTTAAGAAAACTTGCTGAAATACAAGGAAATTAAAAGAAAGACCAAGCAACAACCAGTTACCACCATGTTGTTGTTGTTGTTGTTGTGGTCTTCAGTCCTGAGACTGGTTTGATGCAGCTCTCCATGCTACTCTATCCTGTGCAAGCCTCTTCATCTCCCAGTACCTACTGCAACCTACATCCTTCTGAATCTGCTTAGTGTATTGATCTCTTGGTCTCCCTCTACGATTTTTACCCTCCACGCTGCCCTCCAATGCTAAATTTGTGATCCCTTGATGCCTCAAAACATGTCCTACCAACCGATCCCTTCTTCTAGTCAAGTTGTGCCACAAACTTCTCTTCTCCCCAATCCTATTCAATACCTCCTCATTAGTTACGTGATCTACCCACCTTATCTTCAGCATTCTTCTGTAGCACCACTTTTCGAAAGCTTCTATTCTCTTCTTGTCCAAACTATTTATCGTCCATGTTTCACTTCCATACATGGCTACACTCCATACAAATACTTTCAGAAACGACTTCCTGACACTTAAATCTATACTCGATGTTAACAAATTTCTCTTCTTCAGAAACGATTTCCTTGCCATTGCCAGTCTACATTTTATATCCTCTCTACTTCGAACATCATCAGTTATTTTACTCCCTAAATAGCAAAACTCCTTTACTACTTTAAGTGTCTCATTTCCTAATCTAATCCCCTCAGCATCACCCGATTTAATTTGACTACATTCCATTATCCTCGTTTTGCTTTTGTTGATGTTCATCTTATATCCTCCTTTCAAGACACTGTCCATTCCGTTCAACTGCTCTTCCAAGTCCTTTGCTGTCTCTGACAGAATTACAATGTCATCGGCGAACCTCAAAGTTTTTACTTCTTCTCCATGAATTTTAATACCTACTCCGAATTTTTCTTTTGTTTCCTTTACTGCTTGCTCAATATACAGATTGAATAACATCGGGGAGAGGCTACAACCCTGTCTCACTCCTTTCCCAACCACTGCTTCCCTTTCATGCCCCTCGACTCTTATAACTGCCATCTGGTTTCTGTACAAATTGTAAATAGCCTTTCGCTCCCTGTATTTTACCCCTGCCACCTTCAGAATTTGAAAGAGAGTATTCCAGTTAACGTTGTCAAAAGCTTTCTCTAAGTCTACAAATGCTAGAAACGTAGGTTTGCCTTTTCTTAATCTTTCTTCTGAGATAAGTCGTAAGGTTAGTATTGCCTCACGTGTTCCAACATTTCTACGGAATCCAAACTGATCTTCCCCGAGGTCCACTTCTACCAGTTTTTCCATTCGTCTGTAAAGAATTCGCGTAAGTATTTTGCAGCCGTGACTTATTAAACTGATAGTTCGGTAATTTTCACATCTGTCAACACCTGCTTTCTTTGGGATTGGAATTATTATATTCTTCTTGAAGTCTGTGGGTATTTCGCCTGTCTCATACATCTTGCTCACCAGATGGTAGAGTTTTGTCATGACTGGCTCTCCCAAGGCCATCAGTAGTTCTAATGGAATGTTGTCTACTCCCGGGGCCTTGTTTCGACTCAGGTCTTTCAGTGCTCTGTCAAACTCTTCACGCAGTATCTTATCTCCCATTTCATCTTCATCTACATCCTCTTCCATTTCCATAATATTGTCCTCAAGAGCATCGCCCTTGTATAAACCCTCTATATACTCCTTCCACCTTTCTGCCTTCCCTTCTTTGCTTAGAACTGGGTTGCCATCTGAGCTCTTGATATTCATACAAGTGGTTCTCTTCTCTCCAAAGGTCTCTTTAATTTTCCTGTAGGCAGTAGCTATCTTACCCCTAGTGAGACAAGCCTCTACATCCTTACATTTGTCCCTGCTTAGCCATTTTGCACTTCCTGTCGATCTCATTTTAGAGACGTATGTATTCCTTTTTGCCTGCTTCATTTACTGCATTTTTATATTTTCTCCTTTCATCAATTAAATTCAATATTTCTTCTGTTACCCAAGGATTTATATTAGCCCTCGTCTTTTTACCTACTTGATCCTCTGCTGCCTTCACTGCTTCATCCCTCAGTGCTACCCATTCTTCTTGTACTGTATTTATTTCCCCCATTCCTGTCAATTGTTCCCTTATGCTCTCCCTGAAACTCTCTACAACCTCTGGTTCTTTCAGTTTATCCAGGTCCCATCTCCTTAAATTCCCACCTTTTTGCAGTTTCTTCAGTTTCAATCTGCAGTTCATAACCAATAGATTGTGGTCAGAATCCACATCTGCCCCTGGAAATGTCTTACAATTTGAAACCTGGTTCCTAAATCTCTGTCTTACCATTATATAATCTATCTGATACCTTTTAGTATCTCCAGGATTCTTCCAGGTATACAACCTTCTTTTATGATTCTTGAACCAAGTGTTAGCTATGATTAAGTTATGCTCTGTGCAAAATTCTACAAGGCGGCTTCCTCTTTCATTTCTTCCCCCCAATCCATATTCACCTACTATGTTTCCTTCTCTCCCTTTTCCTACTGACGAATTCCAGTCACCCATGACTATTAAATTTTCGTCTCCCTTCACTACCTGAATAATTTCTTTTATCTCGTCATACATTTCATCAATTTCTTCATCATCTGCAGAGCTTGTTGGCATATAAACCTGTACTACTGTAGTAGGCATGGGCTTTGTGTCTATCTTGGCCACAATAATGCGTTCACTATGCTGTTTGTAGTAGCTAACCCGCACTCCTATTTTTTTATTCATTTTTAAACCTACTCCTGCATTACCCCTATTTGATTTTGTATTTATAACCCTGTAATCACCTGACCAAAAGTCTTGTTCCTCCTGCCACCGAACTTCACTAATTCCCACTATATCTAACTTTAACCTATCCATTTCCCTTTTTAAATTTTCTAACCTACCTGCCCGATTAAGGGATCTGACATTCCACGCTCCGATCCGTAGAATGCCAGTTTTCTTTCTCCTGATAACGACGTCCTCTTGAGTAGTCCCCACCCGGAGATCCGAATGGGGGACTATTTTACCTCCGGAATATTTTACCCAAGAGGACGCCATTATCATTTAATCATACAGTAAAGCTGCATGTCCTCGGGAAAAATTACGGCTGTAGTTTCCCCTTGCTTTCAGCCGTTTGCAGTACCAGCACAGCAAGGCCGTTTTGGTTAATGTTACAAGGCCAGATCAGTCAATCATCCAGACTGTTGCCCCTGCAACTACTGAAAAGGCTGCTGCCCCTCTTCAGGAACCACATGTTTGTCTGGCTTCTCAACAGATACCCCTCCGTTGTGGTTGCACCTACGGTACGGCCATCTGTATCGCTGAGGCACGCAAGCCTCCCCACCAAAGGCAAGGTCCATGGTTCATGGGGGAAGAGTTACCACCATAAAGGCTGGGAATTGTACAATTTGGAAGGTTTTCGATGATGCCATCAGTCATTCTCCTAGAAGTCACGAACTGGTACCTGCAGCGATTGTTACATATACATATACGAGACTCGAAGTACCGTTTCGTTACTGCCTGAAATGTTTTATTACTCAACTGCTTTTTTCCCCGCAAGCAGTTCGTGCACGCCTCGTGTGGAGTCGCTGTTTTCGTAGCCCTGCTGTCCGTTATCCTCGACGGTCTCTGAGCAGACAGCCTATGTTCTTCCCCGAATTTTTCATGGTCTCCTAGATAGTTTCGTATTCGTCTGTCGAGTTAATCTCAGCACAGTGAGTCGCTTGTGACATAAAGTGCCGAATAGATCGTCAGTCACCATGCTTTCCATTCCGCGTGCTACTCACTTTCCATTCGGGCGGAGTCGGCAAGATTTGCAAACTTCATTTCCTTACAAACAGATACGACTCACGTATGTAATAGACGGCTTGAATCACTTGCTTGAGAACCGTATGCCTCCAACATCACGTAGTTCGACCTACCTATCATTTTTACATATTTTTCAGTTCGATTACAAAATTAAATTGTGATCTGAAGTGAGTGGAGTGATTAATTCTATTTCACGACTAGATATACTGCTCGGTCAATGACCTTGCCAGTGTAGTAACACCGGTTCCAGTCACATCACCGATGTTAAGCGCTATCGGGTTTGGCTAGCACTTAGATGGGTGACCGTCCGCGTCTGCCGAGCGTTGTTGGTAAGCGGTGTGCAGTCAGCCCTTGTGAGGCAAATTAAACAGCTGCTTGGTTGAGAAGTAGCGGCTCCGGCCTCGTAAATTGACAACTGTGCTGACCACATGCCCCTCCGTATCCCTATACATTGACACCTATTGACTGAAGATGACACAGCGGTAAATTGGTACCATGGGACCTTCTGAACCCGTTCGGAAGGAGATTTATACTCTTCGCATCAGTTCACATTATCGGTAATTTAGTACATTTCTCGCTATGTGGTGCAAGCATCGTTGAAGAGGAAGAAGCAAGCAGCTATTTCTTATTTATCTTTTTTGACAGAAGAATCAGAAAACAAATCAATGTGTACTCCACGCCGACAATCATATTCGTTCACAGGAAAGTCCACAATAAATTTGAACAAATAAAATTGCTATTTTATTTTCACAGGACCTGCAAAACCACTTGCTTCTAACTACCGTTTGCCTTGTCTTTGCGGGCTTTCAAAATAATGATGAAATGGTGACGGCCCTCAACTTCGTACTCTCAGACTGAGAGTAGAAATATTAAAACTTTTGGCTCGTTTCGTTGTCTAGGGGCTGCTATACGTAGTTGCCGCATTACAGGCCAAATACTACTGAGTCTACAGTATACAATATACAGGGTGTTACAAAAAGGTACGGCCAAACTTTCAGGAAACATTCCTCACACACAAATAAAGAAAAGATGTTATGTGGACATGTGTCCGGAAACGCTTAATTTCCATGTTAGAGGTCATTTTAGTTTCGTCAGTATGTACTCCAACGTGGTCAAATTGTAAATTTTCACAATCAACATGTGTGGGCTGACGAGAATCCGCACGCAATTGTGCAATCACGTCATCAACACAGATTTTCTGTGAACGTTTGGGCAGGCATTGTTGGTGATGTCTTGATTGGGCCCCATGTTCTTCCACCTACGCTCAATGGAGCACGTTATCATGATTTCATACGGGATACTCTACCTGTGCTGCTAGAACATGTGCCTTTACAAGTACGACACAACATGTGGTTCATGCACGATGGAGCTCCAGCACTTTTCAGTCGAAGAGTTCGTATGCTTCTCAACAACAAATTCGGTGACCGATGGATTGGTAGAGGCGGACCAATTCCATGGCCTCCACGCTCTCCTGAACTGAACCCTCTTGACTTTCATTTATGGGGGCATTTGAAAGCTCTTGTCTACGCAACCCCGGTACCAAATGTAGAGACTCTTCGTGCTCGTATTGTGGACGGCTGTGATACAATACGCCATTCTCCAGGGCTGCATCAGCGCATCAGGGATTCCACGCGACGGAGGGTGGATGCATGTATCCTCGCTAACGGAGGATATTTTGAACATTTCCTGTAACAAAGTGTTTGAAGTCACGCTGGTGCGTTCTGTTGTTTCCATTCCATAATTAATGTGATTTCAAGAGAAGTAATAAAATGAGCTCTAAGATGGAAAGTAAGCGTTTCCGGACACATGTCCACATAACATATTTTCTTTCTTTGTGTGTGAGGAATATTTCCTGAATGTTTGGCCGTACCTTTTTGTAACTCCCTGTATACATGACTCGAATGGTCGGATGTTCCTATCACTCGGCAATTGCAAATTTAGAACGTAACAAAGACGTTTATAAATGAAAGATTGCAATTTAATAAAATCTGCAGGTACTTTCTTAACGACTTTAAATGATGTCGATGGTCCAGCAATTAAATAAAATGCAAGTTGAATAATAGGGAAACAATAGGTTCCTACTCCACGTAATTAGTTATGAACGAGAACATAGCTCGCGAGATATTCACTTCCAAACCTGTACTACGTCTTCACTGCAGAAGCCACGGAGATCTCACAAGTACGCAAGTTGTCAAAAAAAATGGCTCTGAGCACTATGCGACTTAACTTCTGAGGTCATCAGTTGCCTAGAACTTAGAACTAATTAAACGTAACTAACCTAAGGACATCACACACATCCATGCCCGAGGCAGGATGCGAACCTGCGACCGCAGCGGTCGCTCGGCTCCAGACTGTAGCGCCTAGAACCGCACGGCCACTCAGGCCGGCGCAAGTTGTCACTACGAAATGTTTCCATCACTCGCGATCACCCGCAAACTGCTCCACACTCTGCAAGTCTTTTCCCACGACTCTGCGCCCGTCGCCGTACTGTCCCAGACTCTCCGTGTCCTGTGCGAGTCTCCCTCGCGCCCCACCGTCCAGAACTCCCCGTGTCCTCTCTCGACGCGATGCTGCTCTCCCACTACCATACAGTCTCTCCACGTGTACTTTTTGGAACAATCGCTGTGATTGGCTAGAGCGCTCCCACCCTGTCTCCGAGCCAACACACACTCACAAACATAATGAAACACATTCGAAATACTGGATTTACATTTAAATAACTTGAAATTAAATAAATATTCCTACGGCTGGACCATAAACACGCTCTAATACACATTATTAAATACATAAAGAATTAAATAAACATATATCAAAAGAATAGAAACAAAGTATGCCTGTAGCCTAATGTCTCTGTGCTTTCTAAACACAGTAAATAATTGACAAATTTCTTTATGAATAGTTTATCTCGGATGTAATTAAAGATGTAGACGAATAAATATATTTATAAGCATGCTGCCACCGTTTTTTCGTGTCACTGTGGAGTATTTATGGCCTGACGCGATCAATAGCAATCAGCCACTTTGACCTCCAATAACTCATGTAATTTTCAAGTTTCATGCCTGTAATTTATACCAATTTAGGTTTACAGCAATAGCTTCCTAAAGAAACGTCGATCGACAAAATCGGAGGAACCGTTTAGATTTTGGAACTTCGTTGCTGGGTGTTACTTGTATAATTTATTGTCAGATACTAAACTTTAACAAATATATTGAAAATCTGATTACACCATCAGAATCGTCGTACAAATAATGGTAATGTACATGTTCCTTTTTGAGGTGTCATGATTCATCAGGCTGTTATTAATTTCCATACGAACTGTGAAATGTCTGCCATTAAGGTCCGCCGTGTCTGGCACTCCCGGCGTGTCTGCTTCATCGACACAGCGTCACCACGGAATTCCCAGCCACGCGGCCGGACCACGCGCTGCGGCTGCCCCTCTAGCACAGCTAACGTCCTCACCACGTGGTGGCAGACGGGCCCCGGCTTGCGGAGCGGCCCGTGCGGCCACGCCAACTCCGAACTCTGAATATTCTCAGGGCGCCACAACTCGCCCGTTGCCTTACATCTTCGAGCCAACAGTATAAATATGCTCGGGAAAATGACACCCCTCCGTTTATTGTAGAATCTGAAAGCCCTTCTATGAAAATGTGAAGGCGGACAAACCTCTCAGGGTATGTGAAAGTACCTATGAAAGTTGTATGAGGAAAAAACCTAGTTATTAGTCCTGAAACTGATTGTCAAAGTCCTAAAACTGATTATCAAATACCACCAACCTCTTTCTGTTGTAGAAGTTTCAGGCTTTACTGAAATAGTACTTTAGCAGGAAACAAATTACACAACTGATCGAGATATTTGGGGAGTACTCATTTCCTTGGTGTTCTTCAATGCGCCAGCAGCTAAAAACAGCAATTTTTTTTGTCGCTGCTAACCTATGATACAAAAACTACCGCGTTCGACAGTTTGCCTCCAGAAATAAGAAATCATATCTGACGTATAAAAATAAACCACGATATCTGATGTGACAAAATAGCCATTAAGCGCATCGCTACATAGGTGTGCAAAACTGAAAGATGAAAGTAGCTTTCGCATATGTGTCACTGCCAAGAAACGTAGCTCGATGTATGTTCGACCGTACATAGGAAGAACTGCTGTAGTGTAGTACAGAAGGTAAGTGAAAGAAATACGCAATGAGACGAACAGTAATGACGCTTGTACCCAAAGACAATACTTACACGGAACTCACCGCGATTCGTGATGGTCCTCAGGACAGTACAAAAGGCGGGACGTGGCTCTTACTTAAGAGGGTGTGTGATCACTTCGGACGGCAGTGTTCTCCAACGCGCCCCCACGCTGGCCACAGGGTGTGTAAAGAGTTCCACCACTCTACCAGCGGACTGACAACTGCTGAGGGGTCGCTGGTGCAGGTGGATGTGCTGCAGTAGCTCTCCCCAATCTGTGCCATTTGTGCCAAATGGAATTTAGGTCGAGGGAACGGACAGGTCAGTCCATTCACCTCAGTTTCGGTATTTCGCAAAAAATGATCTCTCGTTGTAAGTTTTATCACAAGTTTTTAAAAATCTTAACTTGCGATTTTTGTGGATAGAGCGGGGTGAGGGGAGGAGGAGGGTGAGGAGGGTGGGAAGAGGATCTTGTGTGCTGAATGGGTTCGTCCAGGCACCTAAAAATTTAGAAATTAAACGCTCGCCTGGACCAGCTCTCAGGCAAGTGCTGAAAACTATTCTGTGCGAAACTTAGCTGGCAACTTTCTGGGACCCGCAGGATTAGCCGCGCGGTCCAGGGCGCTGCAGTCATGGACCGTGGGGCGGGTCCCGGCGGAGTTTCGAGTCCTCCCTCGGGTATGGGTGTATGTGTTTGTTCTTAGGATAATTTAGGTTAAGTAGTGTGTAAGCTTGGGGACTGATGACCTTAGCAGTTAAGTCCCATAAAATTTCACACACATTTAAACATTTTCAGCTTCCTGGAATTTTTTGTCGCATTCAACATCCATAGTTTTCATGTAACTTTAATCTCTGAAAGTTAGCAGAGAACTATCCTAATTGGTGTATGTAAAAATATAAACTTTATGAAATAATTCTTACTGGTTGAATCACATTTTACAAATACCTATTAGCAGGATACGTTTCGGCAAAGTGCTGCCATCATCACTACCGTTACATTTACATGTGCATTAAATTAATCTGAACTGCGTTGAGGATTATTTGCTGGGTGTACCAGAGAGGTGATGTTCCGAAATTTGGCCCTGTACAGAAAGACTCTTGCTGTAGTTTTTCTTTTTTCTTTTTTTTTTTTAGTATACAGCTTGTTGCTGCATGACGATATCGTTTCATTAATGTACTTACCTGGTTTTTTTTGCTAAAATTGTATGTCTGGCACAATGAACACAGTAATAAACACGTCACCATCATATGGTACTTTCACATTCAGATGTTTACATTCCAAAGACTTATCTTATCAGATACACTTATTTCAATTGCTAAGTCAGTAAAAACTATGAAAATACAGCCTTTTAATATAATTATATTTACGTCATGGCACATATCTAAATAGTGTAATTATCTGGCATTTATTGGTTAATCAGTGATGCTGAGCCGGCTGGGCTGGCCGAGCGGTTGTAGGCGCTACAGTCTGGAACCGCGCGACCGCTACGGTCGCAGGTTCGAATCCTGCCTCGGGCATGGATGTGCGTGATGTCCTTAGGTTAGTTAGGTTTAAGTAGTTCTAAGTTCTAGGGGACTGATGACCTCAGAAGTTAAGTCCCATAGTGCTCAGAGCCATTTAATCCACTTGTTAAGTCCCATAGTGCTCAGAGCCATTTGAACCATTTTGAAGTGATGCTGAGATAATATCTATTTTCCTTTTTCATTTCAGTGGCACAGCCAGCAAATAATCTTTATCAAACTTCAGATTAATGTAACCGAAATGCACCAGATGTTGGGAGCATGATGCGGAAACTCGTCCAGTGAAGAAACATAAGAAAAAGTTGTAAGTAGGCTGTTTAGGTTTTCTTATTGGTAACGCCACGTAGCGCTCTGTATGAAAATCACTGGCTGTGCTGTGTGCAGTCTGTGGCTAGTTTGCATTGTTGTCTGCCATTGTAGTGTTGGGCAGCTGGATGTTAACAGCGCATAGCGTTCGGCAGTTGGAGGTGAGCCGCCAGCAGTGGTGGATGTGGGGAGAGAGATGGCGGAGTTTTGAAATTTGTAAGACTGGTTGTCATGAACTGCTATATATATTATGACTATTAAGGTAAATACATCATTTGTTCTCTATCAAAATCTTTCATTTGCTAACTATGCCTATCGGTAGTTAGTGCCTTCAGTAGTTAGAATCTTTTATATAGCTGGCAGTAGTGGCGCTCGCTATATTGCAGTAGTAAACGAAGATTTTTGTGAGGTAAGTGATTTGTGAAAGGTATAGGTTAATGTTAGTCAGGGCCATTCTTTTGTAGGGATTATTGAAAGTCGGATTGCGTTGCGCTAAAAATATTGTGTGACAGTTTAAGCACAGTCATGTATAAATTTTCAAAAGGGGACGTTTCATATGTCGACCCTTAGCTGAGGTTGCCTCACTGGAATCTTCTGATTTTTTTCTTGTAGTTTGTGTAATTAGTGTAGCCTTTGTTTATTGCTAGCGCGTAATCATAGGGAGAATTTCCTTTGTAATTGTAGTTTTTCATTGTTGTACAGTAAAACAGTTGTGACATGCATGTAGATTTGCACCAAGTATTTCGCAGCTGCGCTTGCAATTAAGTAGACATTATTTCCATTGCTATGTTATCTTACTTTGCTCTTCAAATTGTGCTTTTCTGTGTTATCGTGTGAGAAATATTGTGACAATTATGGCGTGTGAAAAACGTAATACTAGGCTCCAAAGTAAACTGAGAAATGACATTGAAGACGAAAGCAGTATGTTAGCGCCACCGTGTAATGAATTAACTAATGTTCAACATAGTAATTTGGTAATTGTGCATAGGGAAATGGAGCGGGCGGCAAACAATGGCGTAGGCAGTGAAACAGGTAGTAAACAGGGAAGCATTATCGATCGATCGCTCGGCAACAGCTCGCCTCAGGAATCCGAAATGACAGGACACAATTTTAGAAATTCTGTAAATTCAGGTTTTGCGTCCTCACCGTTTTCTCAAATAAGTCAAGACACATTTTCTGCTTGTCAAAATGTGAATGTTGCCGGTGCAAATGCACTGCCGAAAAGCGTAGAGGAACAGATTCCAGACACTAATGCATTGTTATTACAGCTAATGCAACAAATGGAACAAAATCAGAGACAAACACAGCAAAAGCTTCAGAAGTTAGACACAATGGAACAACACCAGAGACAAACGCAGCAACAGTTGGACACAATGGAACAAAATCTTCAAAAGTTAGACACAGTGGAACAAAATCTTAAAAAAGTTAGACACAGTGGAACAAAATCTTAAAAAGTTAGACACAATGGAACAAAATCTTCAAAAGTTAGACACCACGCTTGAACAAACACGTGAAGATCTAACTACTGAGTTACATAACATCGAATCGAAATGTCAAAAAGTCTGTAATGACGTAAAAACACAAATTTGTGAGCATTTCCAACCTATTTTTTCGCGTCATGAAAATGCAATACAGAATCACGAAGCAGCCATAAAAGAACTGCAAACCATTGTTCATGAAAATCACGACACCTTGCAAGCTAAAATTGACTCAGTTGCATCTACCGATTCGCTTACGCAACTTGCAAAAACTCAGGAAAACTTAAAGGACACAGTAGATACTCTGAAACTTGGTTCAGAGAAACACACTGAGGAAATAAGTACACTATCGGAGAAAGTAGCCGAACTTTCGGATCAGTTCACTAACTTATCTACAAAGGTAGATGATGATCTGAATGACACAAGACCTGTAGCCATCACTGACACAGAAGAGTATGAAAAAATTAAGAAATTCAAACAAAATCAGAATCAAATTAATACGCAACACAAAAGTGAAATTCGGGAAGTACAACATCAGTTGGCACAAGTAATACAAAAATTACATATTTCAGAGGACACTCGCGCTCCAACACGGGAAGAGGGACTTAGAAATACGGAACAACCACAAAATAATAACACAGGAAACTTCGGAAATTATGAAAGAAATTGGCAAGGCACACCGAATTTTGAGATGGAACCGCCGAAACGACGTAACAATGACCGACATGTGACTCGCCGACATGATGATTTTGACTATAAGCTGTTCATTACTACATGTAAATTGAAAACATTTAAGAATTCTGGCAACGACATTCATCCACAAGCATGGCTCCATCAATTCTCTCATTGTTTTCCTCCCAACTGGTCGTTAGAACACAGATTAGAATTTATGTGTGGCTACTTAGAGAATGAATCAGCTGTAAGAATGCGATCGGTCATTCACGATTGTCACAATGAAGGAGAATTTTATCATGCCTTCCTCTCAGCATATTGGTCTCAAGATACACAAGACCGAGTAAAACATAGCATCATAATGATGAAACATTTCGAACAATCTGAATTTTCCAGTCTTGTGAAATATTTTGAAGACATGTTGCACATGAATCAGTACCTGTCAAACCCATACAGCCCCTCAGAACTCATCCGCATTTGCTTAATCAAATTACCTGAACATTTACGACATATTATTTTGGCAGGACGTTGCAAAGACGACATTGAAGCTTTTCAGGGACTCTTACAAGAATTAGAAATTGACACTGACAATCGCGGAACGCGAAAACAGGAACACAACAATTACAGGTCACATCCGTCGCAATTCCGCGATGAAAGAAATAATAACCGGACACGACAAGGCTATTCTCACAACACAAGTCGTGACCAAAACAGACACCACCCGTATGACAACTGTTGGCAGAGTAGTAATAATTACAGGGAAAGATCACCTCTCCGCGGTAATGACTCACAGAGACAATCAGAGAAACAGACAATATGGGAACCAAAATAAATATTATCAAGGGAGACAGAATAACTTTAGACGCAACGGTCCAGCGCGCAGTTACTATTCAGGGAGAAATTCTCCACCACGTGACCGACAAGAAAGAAACTATGGAATCTACCGAAATGACGACAGACGATATGATCGTAACGACAGACCTGAATTGCATCAGAACTGGCGGGATTTAAACAGGGCAGGGCCCTCTCGACAGGGTGAATTTGTAGAAGTTAGGTCTCCAAACCCCAATAACGACGCGCGCTAACAAAGAGACAATAGGCAATGACTCATACCCCTGGCAGCCGCAAAACGTACGTATGAAACTAACGACGCAGCTGCCGTGGCTAGTAATTACGTAAAAATGGGAGACATTAGGGACATCTTACTCCAGGAACACGACGTAAAACATAACAACATTGCATATCCTGTGATACACATTACAGTAAATGACGTAAAATTTACGGCAGTACTTGGCCCTGGCAGTCCCATTTCAGTAATTAGTGAAACAGCCTTTAGCAAATGCAACAAATCGAACGATTGCCCCACACTTCCGTTACGTAAGATTAAATTACAAGGTGCAATCTTTGGAAAAAGTGTAGATGTACGCCAACAAACCAACTTAGAATCCTTTTGTCAAAGCCACAGTTTCTGTATGAACTTTCTTATTGTTCCATTATTGTCGACGGAAATTATACTGGGAGTAGACTTTTTGAATGAATACAAAGCAATCTTAAACTTTCACGATGCTGAAATAAGTTTAGAAAAAGAAGGTAAGTCAGTAGCTTTGAAGTGATTCTTGAGTTTCTCCCGGCGTATTTCATAATCAAAATATCCACGGGTGTACTGCCGGTTCACAGTGTCCAACGGGCACAATATTTCGGCGATCATACATGTCGCCATCATCAGGTGAACTGACGGACTGAGCTCTTGTGAACGTGCCGGCACGGAGATCCGTACGCTAAGGCTGCTCAGAGGGAACTGGGTTCGGTCGCGGCGGCGGCCGATTTAAATACCCTCCGCCCGCGGCGCGCTCCCTCCGCCGTCCGCGCCCCGCGCCACGGTCGCGCGGTGGAACAGATTGCGACGGCGTCTGAGATGACGTCGGTGTGATGGCTCTGTCCGCCGAGGTCGTCACAACTATACGTTTGCTCGATTTACTCTCGATCAACCCAATCGCTGGTTCCCAAGCCTTGCTAAGATTATAGCCACAGTCACGGTTTATGAGGTCGTCATTGGTGCGAATTTCGATGGCCTCTCTAACAACGCTGTCCCAGTATCTCGACGTCTGTACCAGAACCCTCGTGCGGTCATACTCCATGGCGTGATTTTCCGACAAACAATGTTCAGCGACCGCCGACTTGCTCGGATACATCAGTCGAGTGTGCCTCTGGTGTTCACGGCATCGATCCTCGACGGTACGCATCGTCTGACCAATATACGACTTGCCACATTGACACGCAATCTGGTACACGCCGGCCTTCCTCAAACCGAGGTCATCTTTGGCGCTCCCCAACAGTGCACGAGTTTTATTTGGAGGACAAAACACAGTTCCGACCTGGTGTTTCTTCAGAATGCGGGCGATTTTCCCCGAGAGTGTGCCTGTGTATGGAATAAATGCAGTGCCTACCTCCTCCCTCGTGACTTCATCCATCTCAACAGGTTGTGCTGCAGTGGTTGGGCGGAGAGCACGTTGAATCTGCCACTCTGAGTACCCATTTTTTCGAAATACAGTTCTCAGATGTTCCAATTCCTGGGGTAGACTCTCTGCGTCAGAGATAGTGCGCGCCCTATGTCCTAGAGTTTTAAGTACCCCATTCCTCTGTGATGGGTGATGGCAGCTGTCTGCGTGCAAATACAGATCAGTGTGCGTTGTCTTCCGATACACCCCATGACCTAGGGTGCCGTCAGCCCTTCTCTTGACCAGGACGTCAAGGAAAGGTAATTTACCCTCCGTTTCAGTTTCCATAGTGAATTTGATGTTGGGGTGTATGGAGTTTAGATGTGTAACGAAGTCAAGGAGTTTATCCATACCATGTGGCCAGATGACGAAAGTGTCGTACACGTAACGGAAAAAGCAAGTAGGTTTCCATACGGATGACGACAGGGCTTCCGCCTCGAAGTTCTCCATGTACAAATTCGCTACCACCGGTGAGAGTGGGCTACCCATGGCGACTCCCTCCGTTTGTTCGTAGTATTCTCCATTAAAAAGAAAATACGTGGAAGTCAAGACATGCCTAAAAAGTTCAGTGGTCTTCTCGTCAAACTTCTGACTAATCAATTCTAGTGACTCTCGCAGGGGTACCCTCGTGAACAAGGAAACGACGTCAAAACTCACCATGATATCTGACTCACCCAACGTGAAGCTATCAAGGCGTTTAACAAAATCCACGGAATTACGGATGTGATGAGGGCATTTACCCACATAAGGACTTAATATTCCCGTCAAGTATTTGGCCAACAAATATGTAGGTGCCCTGATGTTGCTGACAATGGGGCGTAATGGTACCCCCTCTTTGTGAACCTTCGGGAGTCCCTATAGTCTAGCCGGTACGCAGATTTACCGGAGGGTGACGCTAAGAAATTGTTACCCCAAGGGCCAGTACCGCCTAGACTATATGGACTCCCGAAGGTTCACAAAGAGGGGGTACCATTACGCCCCATTGTCAGCAACATCAGGGCACCTACATATTTGTTGGCCAAATACTTGACGGGAATATTAAGTCCTTATGTGGGTAAATGCCCTCATCACATCCGTAATTCCGTGGATTTTGTTAAACGCCTTGATAGCTTCACGTTGGGTGAGTCAGATATCATGGTGAGTTTTGACGTCGTTTCCTTGTTCACGAGGGTACCCCTGCGAGAGTCACTAGAATTGATTAGTCAGAAGTTTGACGAGAAGACCACTGAACTTTTTAGGCATGTCTTGACTTCCACGTATTTTCTTTTTAATGGAGAATACTACGAACAAACGGAGGGAGTCGCCATGGGTAGCCCACTCTCACCGGTGGTAGCGAATTTGTACATGGAGAACTTCGAGGCGGAAGCCCTGTCGTCATCCGTATGGAAACCTACTTGCTTTTTCCGTTACGTGTACGACACTTTCGTCATCTGGCCACATGGTATGGATAAACTCCTTGACTTCGTTACACATCTAAACTCCATACACCCCAACATCAAATTCACTATGGAAACTGAAACGGAGGGTAAATTACCTTTCCTTGACGTCCTGGTCAAGAGAAGGGCTGACGGCACCCTAGGTCATGGGGTGTATCGGAAGACAACGCACACTGATCTGTATTTGCACGCAGACAGCTGCCATCACCCATCACAGAGGAATGGGGTACTTAAAACTCTAGGACATAGGGCGCGCACTATCTCTGACGCAGAGAGTCTACCCCAGGAATTGGAACATCTGAGAACTGTATTTCGAAAAAATGGGTACTCAGAGTGGCAGATTCAACGTGCTCTCCGCCCAACCACTGCAGCACAACCTGTTGAGATGGATGAAGTCACGAGGGAGGAGGTAGGCACTGCATTTATTCCATACACAGGCACACTCTCGGGGAAAATCGCCCGCATTCTGAAGAAACACCAGGTCGGAACTGTGTTTTGTCCTCCAAATAAAACTCGTGCACTGTTGGGGAGCGCCAAAGATGACCTCGGTTTGAGGAAGGCCGGCGTGTACCAGATTGCGTGTCAATGTGGCAAGTCGTATATTGGTCAGACGATGCGTACCGTCGAGGATCGATGCCGTGAACACCAGAGGCACACTCGACTGATGTATCCGAGCAAGTCGGCGGTCGCTGAACATTGTTTGTCGGAAAATCACGCCATGGAGTATGACCGCACGAGGGTTCTGGTACAGACGTCGAGATACTGGGACAGCGTTGTTAGAGAGGCCATCGAAATTCGCACCAATGACGACCTCATAAACCGTGACTGTGGCTATAATCTTAGCAAGGCTTGGGAACCAGCGATTGGGTTGATCGAGAGTAAATCGAGCAAACGTATAGTTGTGACGACCTCGGCGGACAGAGCCATCACACCGACGTCATCTCAGACGCCGTCGCAATCTGTTCCACCGCGCGACCGTGGCGCGGGGCGCGGACGGCGGAGGGAGCGCGCCGCGGGCGGAGGGTATTTAAATCGGCCGCCGCCGCGACCGAACCCAGTTCCCTCTGAGCAGCCTTAGCGTACGGATCTCCGTGCCGGCACGTTCACAAGAGCTCAGTCCGTCAGTTCACCTGGTGTTGGCGACATGTATGATCGCCGAAATATTGTGCCCATTGGACACTATAGACCGGCAGCACACCCGTGGATATTTTGAGTAGCTTTGAAATTTGAAGATTGGCTCTCAAACCATGACGAAGAAATTAATCGGCTTTACCTCCTGTTAGACAACAGTTCGGAATTTTCGACGGAACTTGATACTAACAATCACTCTGCAAGTACTGACAGGGATGATATCGACGGCGCATTTGATACTAATGAGTTAATTCAGAATAAAATTCAAACAATTCAGAATTGTAATGACACTGATAGGGAGGACCTTTTTGAGATTTTACAAGCACATTCCATAGTTTTTACTCACAAACAGGAACAATCGAGGGATTTCAATACCAATTTCGTGTTCGGGAGCATACCAAATTTTGTGTTAGACCATACGTAATTCCGGCGCATTATAGGGACCGTGTTAGAACGGAAGTACAATCTATGCTTGACGAGGGCATTATTGAGCCCGCAGTAAGCTCATACAACAATCCATTACAAGTTGTTGAGAAGAAAAATGGATCGATCAGGCTTGTCTTAGATTCGAGACAAATCAATACTATCATCATTCCTGAAACAGACAGGCCGCAAACGTTGGAAGAACTTCTTCAAAATTTTAATGGTGTAAAAGTGTTGTCTTCCATTGATCTCAGATCCAGCTTTTATCAGATCGAACTTCATCCAGAATGTAGAAAATACACATCTTTCCTTTGTTTCGGCATTTGTTATCAGTTTCGGTAACTTCCTTTTTGTTTGAACATTTCTTCGGCAGCATTCATTCGCGGGCTAAATTCCATGTTACCTGAGTTCTTAAAATGTCACATCACCTTATATGTGGACGATATTCTAATAGCAGAAGCTTCATGGGAACAACATAACCGCATCCTCAACAGTTTGTTACGTATTTTTGCAGAATCTGGAATTACAGTTAACTTGGAAAAGTCTGAATTCGGTAGGTCAAAGGTGAGGTTTTTGGGACATATTATTTCTTCAGAAGGCATTCAGCCGGATCCTGAAAAGTTAGAAGCAATCAGAGCCATTCCAGTTCCAGCCACAAAAAGACAAGTCCGCAGTTTTCTAGGTCTCGTAAATTTTTACCGTCGTTTTCTGAATATGCAAATTCTAGTTACACCAAAACTTTGTTCTCTGACTGGAAAAAATACTATTTGGAACTGGGACGAACAAGCACAGATGGAATTCAATTCTTTGAAAGAATCGCTACTTAATGCGCCAATACTAGCTCGTCCAGATCTGTCACAAGATTTCTGCCTTAGCACGGATTCTTCTAAAGTCGGTCTTGGTGCCCATTTATTTCAAGAAGCCACAGAAAATGACAGTACTGTTCAGAAAACCATTGCTTTTGCTAGCCGAGTGCTAACAAAATCTGAAAAAAATTATTCCGTTACTGAATTAGAAGCTTTAGCTATCGTTTGGGCATTTAACAAATTCCGTTTCTTTCTTTCTGGTAAGCACGTAAAAGTATACAGTGATCATCGTGCATTACAATTTCTTATGACTTCAAAATTAAATCATGACAGGTTAAGCCGTTGGGCATTGTTTCTGCAAGAATTCCACTTCACAATAGTCTACATTCCCGGCAAGGAGAACATTGTTGCGGACGCACTGTCACGCACACCGGCTGGGCTTGAGAAAAGTAACACAGAAGGCAACCTCGAGAAAAATTTCAGTATTCTTTACATTCAGAAAGTCGCCTTTGAAAACTTCATCACCACATCTTTAAAGGACATAGCTCATGAACAAGATAAAGATCCGATTTGGAAAGACATCAAAAGTAAATGGCATGAAAAGCCGCACACTCAGATTCGGCATTATTATCTGGTTAGAAACAACATACTGTTCAAACGCTGCACTGTTGATGACAAGCTATGGGTACTTTGCATTCCTGACCATTTTGTTAATAAGCTCATTTGGTACATTCATTTCAGCTATGCACATTTTGGTCCACGAAAATGTTATCATATTCTTTGGACGACTTGTTATTTTAACAATATGGAAAAGAGAATTCGAAGAGTCTTGTCTATTTGTAAACTTTGTCAAAAGGCGAAACCATCTACTATCTCACATCGTGCTCCGTTGTTTCCTATTATTCCTTCTAAATTAAAAGAATTTGCTGCTGTTGATCTCTTGGGACCCCTTGTCAGAACATCGAATGGATTTTCGTACGTTCTAGTCGCTGTTGAACTTACTTCAAAATTTGTTTCTTTCACTCCGTTACGTAAAGCCACTGGACGGTCTGTATCCAAAGCCTTTATTAAAAATTTCTTACGTGAAGTTGGCCACGTTGCTAAAGTCATTTCAGATAACGGACCGCAATTCAGATCTGCTGTTTGGTCACGCATGCTTCGGAATCATAAAATCAAACCTGTTTTTATTTCATTGTACTCACCACATTGTAACCCGTCTGAAAGGATTATGAAAGAAATCAATAAGCTTTGCAGACTTTATTGTCACAGAAAGCATCAGCATTGGGACAGATATTTACACTTATTTCAAAATGTGCTGAATGAAATGCCTCATGATTCCACTGCTTTACCACCCACTCTTGTACTGAGGAATGAAGAACCACCGAACAGAATCAGAGAGCTTGTACCTTTCCTGAATACACGTAAACTTCGACACAAGGACATAATTGATTTGGCTATTAAAAATATAAAATCTGCAGCAGACAAAAGGAGAAAACTACACGGTAAAGCAAAAGCAAATAAATTATACATTGGTCAGAAAATTCTCATTAAAGCTCATTCATTGTCACATAAGAAGAAACACTTGAGTCACAAATTCTTTCTAGTTTACAATGGACCTTACAGAATCCGACGTATACCACATGATAATTGCGTTGAAGCTGAAAATCTGCGTACTAGGAAGAGTAAAGGATTGCACCACATTTCACATGTAAAACCGTTTATTGAAAGATAATCTGCTTTTTAACTTTGTCTTTGCCATAAAACTTTTCACTTCACATTTCTAGTATGCTTTGTCAGACTTAAGAAACTGTTAACATGCAACAATGTTTGAAGTTAAATATCCAGCCTAGAACCTAGGGAACATTTTTAAACAGAAATTACGAATGCATTGTTATAGTGAACAGACTACACAGTGTTGTATTTGTACATTCTTGCTTGTTAGTTGCACGATTACGTAACGACTATCAGGCTTACATACTTAGGACACATACTGGTACTGCTAATGAGATTTTAATGCAACATTTTGGTTTACTTGAAAATACATTCTGGATTTAAAGTACTTTCTGTGAGATACCAGACGACACAGTGGTTAGTTTATGTGACAACTACACGGTTTTATCACGACGCTACTAATGAGTGACAATTTACAATGTTGCTTTTGCGGTGTTTCTGTTTTATATCTGCACAGTTTTTCTGCATTATTCTGGAAAGTAAAACATGTTTTAGTAGTAACTTTTGTGGTACAGCAACAATGAGACAGCCTTTTTCGTGGCACAACAATACGTTACTGTACAGTACTTTCTTCATCACGCCAATAAGGATAATAACTACGATATCTATACGCAAAGCATTTCACTTTTGTTTATCATGAGGTAAGTACATTGACTTCTGCAGAGCTTAGCTTACAGAGGACGATAACTACGACACTTCCACAGAGATTATGCTGCAACAAGACGCACAGTTTAGCGCTACAGTACACGTATTTGAGTGATTAATTTTATACTTAAAATATTTATTTTTAAAGATTTTTGAATTACAAAGAAAGTTTTCTGTGATACATTTCATTCCATTGCTGTAATCTGTAACACCTGAGGGTACAATTACATTAATCCTCAGGGGGGTACACGCTTACTTTGTGTACCATGTTTGTGGCAAGCACAAGGAGCCCTAGCTAATATGGTATTTGCTTATACAACTTTACACATCGGTACCATATTTCTCCAACACAGAATTACACAGCTACCTGATTATTTTACAGAGAAACAAATATTTTTTTACTACATCAGTGACACATGTTTACGCAATTACACAGTTGGGTAACTTCACACTTACGAAATTGTATTTTGTCTGTACTTTGTGAACTGTTCAAATTTTTTTTGGACCCATTGTGATATTATGAGAGCTTTGAATGATATATTTGGTATGGGATCACGATTTTTAAAGTACATTTGAGGCAGATGACACTTTTGACATGAGCAGAGAATTTTTTTTAGGTTTTGAAATTATTGGAGGAAGCTACGACGATTTTGAGAGTTGACTGAGGTGTTATGATGTTATTATTACGATGACTATGTGTATTATGCTATTGCGGTATGTTTATTGTCAATAAGCTGATGCTATATGAGTTATTTGAGTATGCTACGTATCTGTTATGATGAAATATTGAAGAAGTGTCGACGAATAAGGTAAGGAATAATGAGTAGTGGTTAGGGACTCTGGTTTGTGAAAAAGGTTGTTGGAAACCAAGAATCGTACTTTAAGAGTTATGAAATGTATGTAAATGCCTGAATGTATTACAATGCCGACGAGAATTTTTTGGATTCTGTTATATCAATAGGATTTTGTTTCTACACATTTGTAACGCAAATTCTTGACCTGTGAAATATTTTTATATGAGACTGTCACTGTAGCGGAAACTGCTGTCGTAAATATTTCCATAAGAAATTTAAGTGACCACCTGCACGTAATGCGTCGTGGGCAGCTGCGCGACAGTCGCCTGGAAAAAAGCCATTAATGTGTGCCTTTCAGAGGCACAGGTGGAAAAAAAAAAACAGGCCATTATCCTCGCTATTGACATTCCTTTGTAGAAAGCATCGCAAATATGACACGCTCAAACTTGAAAACATATGATTATACTGTGGAGCTCTTAATTTATGATATTTACTAAAATGCCTAATGAAACGATGAGAAACATTTCACGGCTATTGTCTTGCTAGTTGAGAGAAATGCCATATGGCTTGCTCTATGTATTTATTTACTCATTTTGTTTCATATCTAGCTTCTAGCTGCGCTGCAGCATTGGTTAAAATAAAATTTAATAGATGTACTAATATAAATATTTTATGCCTACAGATCCACTAAATAATTTTATGATCTACTAAAAAAAAAAAAAACGAAGGAGCATAAAAAGACATTTCCCTTCACAGGAATTGCATACGGAATTTTCTTTTCAACTACTTGGTAATTTTTTTGGTAGAATAACTTCTTGTGGTGCACCACTTTAATTACATAGACATTAAGATTTGAATATACATTTCCCTTGTCTGCGTTGTTGTCTTTAGTGTAATATTTTTTCTGCTTGAGCTATGTCGTGTTCAGATATACGTTATTGCATTTGCTGCTGCTGTTTGCCAGGCATAGTGCTACTAAATTTCACTTTGTATTACTCTGTTAAGCTAGTTTTACTACTGATTTATTTTTCTTGTTGCTGCACATTGGCTCATATTAGTTGTAATGTTGCATTGCTTGGTAATTTAGATTTACTGTAGCTTGCTTTGCGATTTTCCATTTTTTGTCATTGCTGTTTGTGTTAATTGTTTTGTGCTGCTGCATTGCCTCGTCCCTTAGTTTAGCATGTGAGCTCAGTAGATTTAAGTTAGCTTAAGAGGGGGTAGCCTATAAGAGGATGAGTAGCGATGAATTTGAAGAAATGCACTGAGAAGCTATACGAGAAAAGTACAGAAAGCAGGTATAGATAGGACTTTTTGGAAATAATGAAGAACAAAGGGAGATCTCCGAGAAGTAAAGAAAGTTTTGTTTGCAAAATACAGCAGTAAAACAAACCCTGTCCTTTCCTTGTGTTATCCCACTACGTGTTTATGTACCCTTGTGTATTTATGTTCTTCCTGTCCTTATATGTTTATCTGATAAGACTTATGTTGTAGAATGTTTCTCATACACAGCTACATGAATTATGATGAGGAATACTGTTATCCTCAAATATAATTTGCATTAATGATATGTTATTTACTTTGTAAAGATGTTAGACATTATTAATTATGTTCTGTTTTAATGTGCATGTGTGAATTTGATGTTTCAATAATTATTCTGATCTTTTATGTATTTACTTATGTCATAATTCCTGTAACACTGATGTACACTCCTGGAAATTGAAATAAGAACACCGTGAATTCATTGTCCCAGGAAGGGGAAACTTTATTGACACATTCCTGGGGTCAGATACATCACATGATCACACTGACAGAACCACAGGCACATAGACACAGGCAACAGAGCATGCACAATGTCGGCACTAGTACAGTGTATATCCACCTTTCGCAGCAATGCACGCTGCTATTCTCCCATGGAGACGATCGTAGAGATGCTGGATGTAGTCCTGTGGAATGGCTTGCCATGCCATTTCCACCTGGCGCCTCAGTTGGACCAGCGTTCGTGCTGGACGTGCAGACCGCGTGAGACGACGCTTCATCCAGTCCCAAACATGCTCAATGGGGAACAGATCCGGAGATCTTGCTGGCCAGGGTAGTTGACTTACACCTTCTAGAGCACGTTGGGTGGCACGGGATACATGCGGACGTGCATTGGCCTGTTGGAACAGCAAGTTCCCTTGCCGGTCTAGGAATGGTAGAACGATGGGTTAGATGACGGTTTGGATGTCCCCTCGACAATCACCAGTGGTGTACGGCCAGTGTAGGAGATCGCTCCCCACACCATGATGCCGGGTGTTGGCCCTGTGTGCCTCGGTCGTATGCAGTCGTGATTATGGCGCTCACCTGCACGGCGCCAAACACGCATACGACCATCATTGGCACCAAGGCAGAAGCGACTCTCATCGCTGAAGACGACACGTCTCCATTCGTCCCTCCATTCACGCCTGTCGCGACACCACTGGAGGCGGGCTGCACGATGTTGGGGTGTGAGCGGAAGACGGCCTAACGGTGTGCGGGACCGTAGCCCAGCTTCATGGAGACGGTTGCGAATGGTCCTCGCCGATACCCCAGGAGCAACAGTGTCCCTAATTTGCTGGGAAGTGGCGGTGCAGTCCCCTACGGCACTGCGTAGGATCCTACGGTCTTGGCGTGCATCCGTGCGTCGCTGCGGTCTGGTCCCAGGTCGACGGGCACGTGCACCTTCCGCCGACCACTGGCGACAACATCGATGTACTGTGGAGACCTCACGCCCCACGTGTTGAGCAATTCGGCGGTACGTCCACCCGGCCTCCCGCATGCCCACTATACGCCCTCGCTCAAAGTCCGTCAACTGCACATACGGTTCACGTCCACGCTGTCGCGGCATGCTACCAGTGTTAAAGACTGCGATGGAGCTCCGTATGCCACGGCAAACTGGCTGACACTGACGGCGGCGGTGCACAAATGTTGTGCAGCTAGCGCCATTCGACGGCCAACACCGCGGTTCCTGGTGTGTCCGCTGTGCCGTGCGTGTGATCATTGCTTGTACAGCCCTCTCGCAGTGTCCGGAGCAAGTATGGTGGGTCTGACACACCGGTGTCAATGTGTTCTTTTTTCCATTTCCAGGAGTGTATATGTTTATTTCTATTCTTTTGTAAAGCCCCTATTACTACAAATGTTGTCTGTATTATTATGTTTTAAATGATGTATTTTGTACCGTTGTTATTGTATTCTTATGTTATAAAATTGTAATTGATACCAGTTCATCATATTATTAACTTGTAAGTTACATTTCACTGCACACATTTCTGTTGGTCATAGTATATGTACAATATGTGAGAAGTACGGACTGTTAGTGTTTGCATGTGTGTTAATAATTCAGCAAGGGACTGGATAACAACATTGCTGGTTCGAAGGACAATTCCAAAAACTTTGTGAGTGCACAAGTGGTGGTTATGGACTTGCTATATTATCTGCAAGACTCTTTAATGGTGATTGTGCACCTGCACAGTCGCAACAGATGGCTGCTGGCAATCTCTACCAGGACTACAGTGGTCTGTTCTGTGATGACCTACCTACCAATACTCTTCAAAATATCGACTGACTCTGCTGTGGGTTTACTCTGTTGTGGACCAATACCTGTCTGCATGTCAAGAGTCAGCACTGTCTTTTCGTCGGAAGGACAACACTACTTCTTCAAGACTGCATGGAAATCCACTACTTCCGTGTGCATTTTCTTCTACTGCTCAGACTCAAACACTGCAATTTTACTGTGATGAACGATCAGGACTGTCTCGATGGACTGTGAGAAAATTGTAGCTTTTGACCAACATTGTATCAATAAGTGTGTGCATTTGATATCTTTGTTATTGTAATTATGAAAAATTTTATCAAATCATTATTGGCCAGTGCCCAAACAAAATTGTAAAATTTTTTGGGGAAGCATGGGGGCTACGTAAGTAGGCTGTTTAGGTTTTCTTATTGGTAACGCCACGTAGCGCTCTGTATGAAAATCACTGGCTGTGCTGTGTGCAGTCTGTGGCTAGTTTGCATTGTTGTCTGCCATTGTAGTGTTGGGCAGCTGGATGTTAACAGCGCATAGCGTTCGGCAGTTGGAGGTGAGCCGCCAGCAGTGGTGGATGTGGGGAGAGAGATGGCGGAGTTTTGAAATTTGTAAGACTGGTTGTCATGAACTGCTATATATATTATCACTATTAAGGTAAATACATCATTTGTTCTCTATCAAAATCTTTCATTTGCTAACTATTCCTATCAGTAGTTATTGCCTTCCGTAGTTTGAATCTTTTATTTAGCTGGCAGTAGTGGCGCTCGCTATATTGCAGTAGTTCAAGTAACGAAGATTTTTGTGAGGTAAGTGATTTGTGAAAGGTATAGGTTAATGTTAGTCAGGGCCATTCTTTTGTAGGGATTATTGAAAGTGAGATTGCGTTGCGCTAAAAATATTGTGTGACAGTTTAAGCACAGTCATGTATAATTTTTCAAAAGGGGACGTTTCAAAGTGACGGAAACAGAAAAAAATATTTCATTACTTTATAATACCGTTTGTGACCACAACCAGTTCCATACAAAATGCATAAATTTATTTAAAAATAAATGCTTCTAATAAAATGTTCTATTGGGAGGGGGCAGCATGGCCCCCATGATGCTCTCCTCCCCCCTCCCGTTTCCCTTGTATCTGTACCTGTGTCAGAAGTGGATCTTCACAGGCGAAGGAAGCTTTTTGTAATAAAAGAGGTCTTCTGGTTCCAGGTGTTGATACGGAAATTTCCTAGATGTATACATCTGGAATACGGCACTGTATGGAAGTTTGAGGCACCGTGTCACGGATTGCACGACCCCTCTCGCCGGAGGTTTGAGTCCTCCACCGAGCCGGCCGGAGTTGCCGTGCGGTTCTAGGCGCTACAGTCTGGAACTGCGTGACCGCTACGGTCGCAGGTTCGAATCATGCCTCGGGCATGGATGTGTGTGATGTCCTTAGGTTAGTTAGGTTTAAGTAGTTCTAAGTTCTAGGGGACTGATGACCACAGCAGTTAAGTCCCATAGTGCTCAGAGCAAGCCAGTCCTCCGTCGGCCATGGGCGTGTCTGTTGTTCTTAGCATAAGTTAGGTTAAGTCGTGTGACCTCAGCAGTTTGCTCCCTTAGGAATTCACACACACACACACACACACACACACACACACACATACACACACACACACACATTCCCAGGTTCCAATGCCATACATATAAGGTGTTTTACTGGTCAGGATGGGTGGTGGTGTGAGAGTGAGGTTGTTAGGAGAACCAGGTGCTTTGATTTGCTTAACTTTATTCAAATCATGTCATATACGTACTCTGTTGCGGTCGACGTCCCTGCAGCCTACTGACTCGTACCCAACACACAAGCCCAATGCCGAAGTCGGGTGGCTGACGACACCAACAGATACACCCGAGCCCCGGCCAGTACAAAGACCCACTTTTATTCTGAGTGGACAGCGCGACCTGGCAGTGCGTACTCAGCAGGGGCGGAAACGTGCATTCCGCTCTCGAGGGTGAACGCTGGTTTGCCTGCTTCCTCGTTTCCTTACACCACCCTCTCCAATAAAAGTGAACTACCAGGTGACTCATCAAAACAATTCTCTACTCAATAATTCCTAATATTCTTCTCTTCCTCTAACCTATCTACCTCTTGTATATCTCTTTCGCCCCACTCTATCGTCTTATCTCTCTGCTCGATGAGAATAATTCACAAGCTGCAAGAATATAACGAGAAAATTCCCAACTAGCAATAGGACTGACATTCATAAATAAAAATATGTTTACTTTCATATACATAGTCATTACTATTATTATTATTATTCTTGATTGTTATAATTATTTTTTTGATTGTTATAATTATCATTGTACTACTGTTGTAATCTCTATTTTCTTCCTTTAACATTAATACTGTATAACACGTTATATTTCCTTAATGTTCTGTAGAAACTGTAATTCGTTCAATGTGAGTATGCCTGGTTAGGTGCCGGCCGAAGTGGCCGTGCGGTTAAAGGCGCTGCAGTCAGGAACCGCAAGACCGCTACGGTCGCCGGTTCGAATCCTGCCTCGGGCATGGATGTTTGTGATGTCCTTAGGTTAGTTAGGTTTAACTAGTTCTAAGTTCTAGGGGACTAATGACCTCAGCAGTTGAGTCCCATAGTGCTCAGAGCCATTTGAACCATTTGAACCTGGTTAGGTGTAAGAGAGGGCCTGAAGGCCCTAATCTTGCCAGGTAAAATAAATGAATAAATAAATAAATAAATAATATCGGTACACTTGATTCGCAAATGGTGCTAAGCCAACTATAATGTCAGTGCGGTAACACATTTGGATTCAGGAGGTACGGAGGGCGTTGATCGCTTTAGTACAAAAAAAAACCAGAGGTCTGACACCACCTGCGCTTATCCTGTGTCCAAAATACTCTACTTCAGGTACAGCAAAATGACATTTTGACATTGACAAGGAAAGATTTGCGTTGCCCAGTGTCTCAAATAAAGCATGCAATCCTTCAGCGTGCTGTTGCACGTCTGGGCTGAAAATGATAACATCATTGAGGTAAACCATACACTGAGTGGAGGTCAGTCCTCTAAAGACAGTATCGATCAGACGTTGGAGTGTTGCTGGCGCATTCCGAAGACCGAAAGGAAGATGGTTATACTTCTACATACCACTAGGTGTCATAAATTAAGTTTTAGCCCGATCGTCTAGATGCAGAGTCAGTTGACTGTACGCACTGTTTAGGTCACAAGCAGAGAAGATCTTGCGTGAACCAAGATAATCCAATGAGTGTACAAGATCCGGTAATGGATGAATATCTGGTAGCAGCGCAGCATTCAGGTTCCAGTAATCAACACAAAATCGAAACTTCTGTTCTCCCGTATGCGATTTCTTCTTCGCGGTTACGATGGGCGATGACCAGGACGGATCTGGCGGTTTTCTAGGTTCAATGAGCGCGGCTTTCAGTCGTTCTTTAATCATCTCGTCGACTAAGGCTTGTTGGCTATAGAGAATTCTGTATCATCGTTGAGCGATGGGTACTGTTACCTCCTGTATGTATCCCGTGTTGAACTAATGGAGTTGCTGGAAGATTATCCCGCTCACAGAAAAGATCAGAGTAGCTAAGTAACACTGGTGAAATTATTTACCGATCCTCCGGCGATAAGTGGTTTAATTTAGTAACCAGTTCTCGTTCGACTGATCCGCGTGCTTCGTCAGTTGCCTCTTTTATACTGACACTCGGGGGACAATAACTTGTTACCTGCAAGTCTTTATCCTTGGTAAGGACTTTTATCACGTCTTGTAGATCTGTGTTCGATACTGTTGCCACAATAGTTATGCGTGGTAATTCTGGTTCTGCGTTATTCCTGCTAACAATGCTTACTGGGACACGCAGTTTTCCACTCGGTTCGTCCTTAATGACACTGGAAGTTCTTTCTACATAGAAATGCCTCTGGTGTAGCAAGTCGCCTTTACTGATGGCTCTGTTAAGAACAGATTGCTTCCCTGGCACTTCGATATCTTCACGTCGTCGATATATAGCGTTTTTCTGTCCACAGGGGATGCGCTAATTTTCCATCAAATGTACGACGACTCGGAACGGTTTCATTTAGGTCGCTACTCGGTTTGCGCGTTACCTCAGCAGCATTGACATTCCTTTGAGTATGACTCCTGGAGTTACACTGCAGTCATAATCATTGTGACCGAATGAGATTTCTCTTTCTGCTTCATCGATCTGAGCGTGCTTAGCTGACATGAAATCCAACCCTAGCATCCTTTCTTCGCGTATTTCTCTGCTTCTTATCACTTGGAGCTCAGCCTCATATTCATCTTGCCCTATCACGAAGTTAAACTAAACTTCTCTGTAACTCTGCACCCGGCTGCTATTTAACTCTCTAATGGTACAGCTCGGCTGCCTCCAGCTTCTTTCGTTAACTGCATGGCACCACTCAGAGAAATTAGAGCCCCTGTATCAACTAGAAAACGGACACTTTGTCCGCGGTAAATCGCGTTATCAAGCAGAACTGAAGAACGCGAAATCCCGAAGATTGGCTAAAATTTACAGACGCGCGAAATTTGGGACGGACTTCAATGCGAGATGCCTTTAATAGGTTCCACAATGAAACATTGTCTCGAAATTTGGTAGAAAATCCGAAGAAATTCTGGTCGTATGTAACGTACACAAGCGGCAAGACGCAGTCAATACCTTCGCTGCGCAGTGCCGATGGTACTGTTACCGGCGACTGTGCCGCTAAAGCGGAGTTATTGAACGCAGTTTTCCGAAATTCCTTCACCAGGGAAGATGAATGGAATATTCCAGAATTTGAAACACGAACAGCTGCTAGCATGAGTTTCTTAGAAGTAGATACCTTAGGGGTTCCGAAGCAACTCAAATCGCTTGATACGGGCAAGTCTTTAGGTCCAGATTGTATACCGATTAGGTTCCTTTCACATTACGCTGATACAATAGCTCCCTACTTAGCACTCATATACAACCGCTCGCTCACCGATAGATCTGTACCTACAGACTGGAAAATTGCGCAGGTCGCACCAGTGTTTAAGAAGGGTAGTAGGAGTAATCCATCTAACTACAGACCTATATCATTGACGTCGGTTTGCAGTAGGGTTTTGGAGCATATACTGTATACAAAAACTATGAATCACCTCGAAGGGAACGATCTATTGATACGTAATCAGCATGGTTTCAGAAAACATCATTCTTGTGCAACGCAGCTAGCTCTTTATTCGCACGAAGTAATGGCCGCTATCGACAGGGGATCTCAAGTTGATTCCGTATTTCTAGATTTCCGGAAAGCTTTTGACACCGTTCCTCACAAGCGACTTCTAATCAAGCTGCGGGCCTATGGGGTATCGTCTCAGTAGTGCTACTGGATTCGTGATTTCCTGTCAGGAAGGTCGCAGTTCGTAGTAATAGACGGCAAATCATCGAGTAAAACTGAAGTGATATCAGCTGTTCCCCAGCGAAGCGTCCTGGGACATCTGCTGTTCCTGATCTATATAAATGACCTGGGTGACAATCTGAGCAGTTCTCTTAGGTTGTTCGCAGATGATGCTGTAATTTACCGTCATTGTGTAAAATTATGTATTTTTTCTTTATTATTTATTTCTGAGAACGTCTGCGTCGGCGAGTAATAAGACCGACACAGAAGATAAATGTTGTACAGAGATCACAAAATGAATTAGTATATAATGCATGATGTAAAGTAAAGTCTTTGTCTTCTTAATCTGGAAGCTGTGAGAGAAAGATCTCCTGTTGTTGTCGTAGAGAGCGAGAAGGTAGCATTCTTTTGTCGAGATTGGGAATTGTACGCCATTACGTGTGCATTTACACAGGTCTGTAATTGTTGAGATATTTAAATGTTTCAATAGAGTTGTTTAAATGAAAACGTGTATTATTTAATTGTTAAAGCTTGCTTGCCTATTATCCCATCCTGTTAAGATATTTTTCAGTTATATAAAAAAAATTATTATCTGTGGAGCTGAGCTGTGTGGAGAAAGAAGAGCCGCTGCCGCGGCGTATTTAAACGACTTACAATATCGTCGAGTATACCGCAAGGAAGCGGTAAAATAATAGTAGAATAATATTATTTCTTTTAGCTCCCAGACTGGCAGTGAAGATCAGCAGATTTTATGATGTGTTACAGGTTGACGCGGGCTGCTGATAGGATATAAATTACAGTGCAAATAATTTAATGTACTTACCGAATCTGATAGGAATCTTGCTGTGCTCCGTTCTGATCTGGCTAAATTTTATAGTGATAACGTAATTTTCTTTAATGAGAGTCTCATGTTCTTGGGCTAGTCGTGGTATGAAACAGCATTCTAGTAAGAAATAAAATCCACTGCAAACTTGTGTTTTTGAACGATTGTACGAACTGTAACATCAGTGATCATAAAACAGTAATTTCAACTTTGAATAACTATGAAGTAGGAAAGATATATTGATCCTTAGCATGAGTTGCAGTTACTAAAAATCGTTCTTTAAATTGTAGGCCAGATCCAGAACAATAAGACTTCCATAGATACATTTTATTTTACTAAAAGGTAACGATGATAAAGAAATTAAAGGCACAGCATTGTTAAAAGAATTTCTCGTCACTCTTTCCATATATGCGTTGTTACGCTAATAATAATAATTAAAAAATAAATAAATGAACCAAAGAGACTAACAATTTATAAAAACAATTAACGAAAGAGCAGTCAGGACGGGAAACGCTAAACAACGAAAAGTGTGAGGTGATCCACACGACTTCCAAAAGAAATCCGTTGGAATTCGATTACTCGATAAATAGTACAATTCTCAAGGCTGTCAATTCAACTAAGTACCTCGGTGTTAAAATTACGAACAACTTCAGATGGAAAGACCACGTAGATAATATTTTGGGGAAGGCGAGCCAAAGGTTGCGTTTCATTGTCAGGACACTTAGAAGATGCAACAAGTCCACTAAAGAGACAGCTTACACTACACTCGTTCGTCCTCTGTTAGAATATTGCTGCGCGGTGTGGGATCCTTACCGGGTGGGATTGACGGAGGACATCGAAAGGGTGCAAAAAAGGGCAGCTCGTTTTGTATTATCACGTAATCGGGGAGAGAGTGTGGCAGGTATGATACGCGAGTTGGGATGGAAGTCATTAAAGCAAAGACGTTCTTCGTCGCGGCGAGATCTATTTACGAAATTTCAGTTACCAACTTTCTCTTCCGAATGCGAAAATATTTTGTTGAGCCCAACCTACATAGGTAGGAATGATCATCGAAATAAAATAAGAGAAATCAGAGCTCGAACAGAAAGGTTTAGGTGTTCGTTTTTCCCGCGCGCTGTTCGGGAGTGGAATGGTAGATAGATAGTATGACTGTGGTTCGATGAACCCTCTGCCAAGCACTTAAATGTGAATTGCAGAGTAGTCATGTAGATGTAGATGTAGACCTTCCGACCTGTCATTCGTGGAGCTGACAGCAACTCCTGCTTCTTGGGGACGGATGCAGTGGTGGCGCTTCCACCCCCTCTATCCTTTAACGTACTCCACGCATTCGATTCTGTACAAGTCCGCGTTATTAGCCTTTCCTTCCACACAAAAACATTGAATCTCTTTCCTGCTAGTATTTGTAGTTTGCTGCCTATTCCATGATAATGGGTTTCTGAGAAAGCTTCGAACACACATCTGCTTTGCGGTCCATTTGTGACCGACACCATAGCTTTTCCACAAATAGAACTGCCCTTTGTATGGCTTCTTCAAATGCCTTACAACGTGCTGACGTAGGTGCACGACCGACTTCGCCTTTTAGCCCGTTCAAAAATGTACCTGATGCACTTTGTCCGTCTTCAAACAATTTTGCCTCATTTTGCGAGTAGTTCTCATACGTGTTAACAATATACTTTCATAACACTATCAGCAAAACGCGATTCTCTGTCCGATATACGCATGCCGTGGAGTTATTACCTGCAAAAACTTGCTGTATCCTTACTCTTGTACCATTGCACAAGTGTCTGCTTAAAAACATCGTAGGTAGTTGCTCAGTAACAAAATCGAGAACATGATCTTGGTTTCGCAATTTTGCCGCGGTTACTTTACCCGAATCACTCCAGGATTATGAAGCTTCTGCGTTTTCCAGTTTATCTAAGAAACATGTGAAGATCCTCATCAAACTTCCCATGAAAGACTGCAACTGTTGGGATCAAAGAAAATTTTTTAACTACAGCTGAATCCATTGTGCTTGCAACGGCTCTATTCCGAGGGCCGCTATTTAGTTGAGCCACTTCCTTCTACCTCCTGCATCTCTTTTTAATTGATCAAATTCTGCGCGAAACTGTGCTACAGCAGTCTGCGAATCCGTAACTTGTTGTGCATCCACCGTAATTGATTAACCCACTCACTCTGTCGACTAAAAGAAAACTGTCATTATTACATTTGGCATACACGCCAAGCACAACCATTATCTGCTGCAATGCTACCTTAGTGCTATGTCTCGTCGTACTGCGTCGCCGAAGAGATACTGTCCGACTGAATGTAACACTGTTTACACACTAAGTCGTAAGTGTCGATGCCAATTAATATTCTTGCTAATTTGATGAGAGGTCATAATTATCATAGTATTCTTGATGACGTTAAATCCTATCACTATCGTACTTCACGCCGTCACATGTATTTCACAGTCTTACTCTGGCGAAACCTTCGGTGATAGATACACAAGCAGAGATGATTTTATCTGTACACAATTATCACTTGGACGACAGTATACGTAACCGACACGACGCGGGTGATTGTTGATGATGCGGAAACCAAATGGTCGAACGAAAGTTCTTTTGCTCGTCACGTACACACAGATACCTGGTACCAGTCCGTCTTCGCACTCATATAACACTGTTCATAAAAGTTAATGTACAGTTCACAGTTCTCATTTGTACGAGCGTGCGCGTAACCGTCTCGACGCGGCTTATTGTTGATGATGCGGAAACGCGATGACCGAACGCATGTTCTCACGCTCGCTCCCAGACACTGGCATTTGATTGCTCCCCTTTGTGGTAGACTAGTACACTGATTGCCATTAGTTTCATTCTGGAAGGCCGAATACGACGCGGATGATTGATGTCGTACGGTGCGACACGCAAACGGGCGGATACTCAAATACGTTATCGGCGGCACCGTTGATACTTAATTACTTTTCACTGAATCCACTTCCATATCTCATTACTTCACGATAATAGTAATTGCAGCCACACTTGAACTTCCATAATAACGCCTTTCCCATGCAGAGCTACACACGACACAACACAGCAGCTCTGTGTCCCGTGCTCCACTCTGCAATGCAGCAGCTCGCAAAGATACTCCGCAACCAAGCCAGCGATAGGACAATACGCTCACAGGAAGAATGGTGTCTTTTTTGTGCTGGTTCCACCTACAGATACAGAAAACGAGCCGGCCGGGGTGGCCGAGCGGTTCTAGGCGCTACAGTCTGGAATGGGCGACCGCTACGGTCGCAGGTTCGAATCCTGCCTCGTGCATGGATGTGTGCGCTGTCCTTAGTTACGTTTAAGCAATTCTAAGTTCTAGGGGACCGATGACCTCAGAAGTTAAGTCCCATAGTGCTCAGAGCCATTTGAACCATTTCGAACAGAAAACGAACGTTCGCGAATAATGCGGATCACCGATGCACCGTAATGCAAGACTGTGGGTTTTCTTCTCTCCCCAGGGAAGGAATTCCAGACGATCCTACGTCTGACACCATTCTAGAAGGCGTTTTACTCCATACTCCACACTCCATACTCCATAGCGGTCAGTGTCCGGTAGGAAGAGCCACTTTTACTCGTCGTAGATGGCTGCTGAATCGCGCGGACGACTACTCGACAATGTGGGCTCAGCGAAGACGGAAACGTACGTTCCGTGCTGGAGGACGATCGCTCTCTTACCTACTTCCTCGTTCCCTTACGTACGCTCATCTCATTCTACCCTGTCGTCTTGGACATCCGTTAGCGACGATTATCACCTTACTATGTCGTTATTAATTATAAAATAGGCATTGTGATTGAAACCGTTTTGTTCATTCAAAATTTGATTTCGATCTTGTTTTTTTGACTGTAAATTTCGAGTTCCTCTACGACGTAGAGGAACCGTCCCTTTTTAGCTCTGTCCCGATATGCAAATTCTGATCAGTATTCGTGACAGTTTCAGCCATATGTGAAGGAAGAACCAGACACCAGTTGTTGGCAGTTGCCGAGCGGATTGCAAGAATAACGTGATTTCTACCAAACCACTGTTTTATTGAAACTTCCTGGCAGATTAAAAGTGTGTGCCCGACCGAGACTCGAACTCGGGACCTTTGCCTTTCGCGGGCAAGTGCTCTACCAACTTTTCTTTTCTTTTTTTTTTTTTTTTTTTGTAATCTCATTTTTGGTCGTTATAGTTAGTTGCAATTGTTCGTGGCGGACGTCCCCTGACGCCCATTGAAGTTCAGTATTGATCCATTCACTCAGTTTTATTTTTATCACAGAGGGCAGCCAGCCCTCTGACCGAACACGCTGAGCTACGGTGCCGGCTGACCAGCTGAGCTAACCAAGCACGACTCACGCCCCGTCCTCACAGCTTTACTTCTGCCAGTACCTCGTCTCCTACCTTCCAAACTTTACAGAAGCTCTCCTGCGAACCTGGCAGTTCTGCAAGGTGTGCCGGCACGGTAGCTCAGCGTGTTCGGTCAGACAGCCGGTTGGCCTCTGTAATAATAAACTGAGTGGAAGGATCAACCACCGAACTTGATCAGGATGTCTTGCGACGTTCGCAACGACCAAACACAGCGATCAATAACGAAAAAAAAAAACAAAAAAAAGACGGTAGAGCACTTGCCCGCGAAAGGCAAAGGTCCCGAGTTCGAGTCTCGGTCGGGCACACACTTTTAATCTGCCAGAAAGTTTCATATCAGCGCACACTCCGCTGCAGAGTGAAAATCTCACACTGTTTTATTCTGTGACTTAGTACCCAAATTTTGCTGATAAGTTGGACAAGTTATTTTTGTAACTGAAGCAATCAGCGTTGTGTTTCTTAGAGCACTTGTTGATCAGTTATTTTACTTTTATATTCAGATCTTAGGATGATGTATATTGAATCGAGACCGGTCACTTAAAAAATTTAAGCAACCAAGACGGACAGTAAAAACTCTGTTTTACAACCAGCTGTCAGTTTATGTAAAATTAGACGGGTAGATAAGTGAAGAAAGAGTAACTCTTCAGGCTTTCCCGGCGAGATCTTGTCATGTGGAATAATCGGGTCTACTGCCGGATGTTTGTGTCGCTCTGTCACAATATTTCGGCCACGTAACTCGTTGCCTTCTTCAGGTGCTACCTGAGACTGCCCTATTGGAGGATCTTGTCCAGTATTTATGCCCAGAGGGCGCTGGGCGCTCTGTTTGTCGTCCGCGCCCGCCTGGCGCTGCCTGTAAGGTGTTGTGTGTCTGAACGGCAGTCTCAGGTAGCACCTGAAGAAGGCAACGAGTTACGTGGCCGAAATATTGTGCCAGAGCGACACAAACATCCGGCAGTAGACCCGATTATTCCACGTGTGAAGAAAGAGTAATTGAAGAAAGAATTCAGCGCAAGAACCGTACTAGTAGAAGGGACAGGCTAGTAGCATGTCTTCTGTAGCATCTTGGAATACTTATCTTGATGCTGGAAGTGGCAGTAAACGGGGAAGATATTAGAGTCAGAATACCCAAAACAAGTTATACACGGGGATCAGAAACAGTCTAAAAAGGTTGTAAAAGTGTTGCAGGGTAAGTTGAGCTGAGAAATATTCGTTAAGAAAAAAAATCGATTCCTTGTGGCATTTCGGAGTGAATTAGCGTTGAGGTTAGCCAATCACGCCATTCAAGCGGCCCGCCAGAGACGGCGACGCCTAAGGTGTTGGTTTCCTGAAACCGAACCACAGAAACTGGACACGGGACGGAGCCGAGTCAAAGGCTGGGAAATCTCGTGCTCTGTCGCCCACGCTATGAGAGCAACTGACACTAATTGTATCTGGTGGGTTGTTTGAGTTTACGCACGCAACGGTTTGACTGGCTAATTTCAGCACTATTTAACTCCGAAGGCGGGCTACGTATCGAATTTTTTTCTTAACTATTATTTGTCGTCACAATCTGCCTTACAATACTCTTACAAGCTTGTCAGTCTGTTTTGGCCACCCTGTATTAGAAGCGGGGTGTAACAGCAGCGAAGAGATGTAGAGATTGGCACAACACTGGATGACATGGAGGCTGGTATCAGACGAATCGAAAATAAGATGACTTAAAAAAAAAACTTGCAGAGCACGTGTCGGACACTGCACACGAATCGTTAAACGGTAGACCGCTTGAGGAGCCCCTACGTTCCCTCTTCCTGCCGCGTGCCGTGTTCCTGTTTGCGTCACTCCGGAAGCGGCTGCCAGCTGATGGCGTCCGATGGATCACGCCGACAGGACAAACAAACGTCCGGGGCGACCCTGTGATGACGCTCGGCTGTTTGGAGAGCGGATAGCACAACAGGAGCAATAAACACCGCCAATGTTATCGCCGACTTCCCCATCAGGCCATCTCCGTGCCTCGAGTTTGTTTGGCCGAATTAATGAAAGATACAGAAAAAAAATAGCAGGTTTCATCACAAATATTAAGTGAGGAGGAAGCCTTCTCGTTTACGATATGGAATTGATAGAGGTTAGGAAGGTAGTCGGGTAGTTAAGACAAGAAAAACATGAAGTGTCAATATGTAAGGGGAGAAGAAACTGCTTGAGAATTGTGATGATGGACAGTGTTTGGAGCGCCACGTGACACATGGAATGTAAGTAGTGTTCAGACACGGTCAAATGAATTCTATATTTTGTTGTTGCAACTGTAATACTGGAAGAAATATTTGTGTTTATTTTTGTTTCATCATACGAGCGGGGGTGTGGCAGTGGCGGAAGGGAAGGTCTTCCCGCCTTCACAAAGAGTTACCGGCCATCAGAAACGTGACAACGACGGTCGAGTTCCAAGGAAGACGCCCCGAAGAGACTCGCCCAACCTTGCCGTAATGATGGAAAAAAGAACAATGTTACAAACTGAAAAACATTTTGTATGGAATTGATACTGTAAAGGTCGAGAGAGTTCATGTTCAGCTTTAGTCACGAATGGCCGTTTATAACTGTATGATTTCACTGTAATAAAATGGATAAAAAGTGTAGTTATTAATTTTGAAGTTTTCAGTCGAAAAGTTTATATGAAGATAATTGTTACGAACTGAGTCTGAGTGGAATATACTGTGGATTAAGTTAAGCTGATTTTTTAAAGTCGAAATGAGCTTAATGAAACGGGAAATCAAAGTATATGGAGTAATGCCATCTCTGAAATATTCAATGCACGGACGTGATACTTTATGGACTATACCTCACGGCGATTAGGATGCTGAGATTTTCATTAGCAAGCATACCAAAGATGAATCTAAATTCATAACATTGCAGAAACGAAGGTTTATCAAACTACTGGCGAAATAAGTTTTCTAGTGGCAGTTATACATCAAGAGACAAAGATCACCTTTGTACTTGAAACGCACTTGCGGCGGACCACTGTACTAAAGTCGCTGGATATTGTAAGTTACTTTCAATGTAATTTTAAAGTGGAAAGTCACAATAATTATGGAAAAGTGTTAGTTGGAATTAGACCAAAAGCCATATATTCTTTAAAATTGAAACTTCGGGAGTTTTTGTTTTTTTAGTGAAAAATCATAAACTGTTCCAACATTAAATGTTATTAGGACCAAAGATCAATTGCTGTGGAAACTTGACAGAAAGTGAATATCTTTGAGTTTCTATGTCCACAAAATAATAAACAAGGCCATGATAAGGAAATTTTTTTATCAATTGAAGACATAAAGTCTGTATATTAGTCCGTCTTGATCACGTGGATTTCTTTACACTTTATGACCAGTTTCGGCTTATCGCCATCTTCACATCTGTTGTAAATATAAATTTTGTGTAAGCGACCAAGGTCAATTGGTTAAGATTAAATCTATACAAGTCTTAGTGATGCATGAAATATAAAATATGAAATATTTATAGCCATGTATGGCAGCTATACATACCGTTAAAATATTCTGATGTAAATAATCGTGAAGTTAAACACGTGCTGCTACTCAGATTGCGTAAGTATTAATATAAAAACGTAATGCCCGCAGAGGGCACTTTAACCAGAGTACATAGTAAACCAGTGTCGCCAATATAAAGATTAAAATGCGGTATGCATTGTCTTTAGTCAAAAATTTTTTCCCTCTTGGCTAAACGAGCGTTTGTGATTAAAAACATGTACTGATATACTATACGTGAAATTAGACTCATACTTGAAATCCATAAAAAGTACAAATAATATACAATACAGCCCTTAGCCTCGTTAGGTAACATACAACTTTTATTAATACTAATATAAAAATTATAAAATCAAAAGTAAAAATAAAAAAAACACAAAATCTTCTATCCTAAGATCAGTTAACAGTAAACGAAATCATAATACAATTAATAAATTAGTGACCATTAATTAAAAATTGAAAATTGATAATCGATATTATATTAGAGTGCAGTATCGATGGCGAATATGTCGTGGCTTCTCTGCGTGACTTCCCTGTTCTTACTCAGACTAGTAGGTCTCTGAATATATCAGAGTAAGCATTCAGGTTAAACTCGTTCTGTTCATTCAATAGTAGTTCCGGTTGTTGTTTCCTGTGCACATAAACCTCCATCTCTTCGAGCAGGTTCGTTAACTGTCCTTTTGGCGCCCTATGCAACACTTTCATATTACTATCTTTACGTCCTACCGAATGTCTTTCTCTGTCCAAATGTGTACCAAAAGCACTCTTCCTTTGATTACATGTACGAGGGCCGTTCAGAAAGTAACCTCCGGTTAATTTAAAAAAATACACCAAGTTAAATAAAAATATTTTAATATATACATCTTACAACTACATCTTTGCACTATTTTTCTACATAGTCTCCATAGCGATTGAGGCACTTATCGTATCTCTTCACAAGCTTTGAAATTCCTTCTGCATAAAAATCACCCGCTTGTGCCTGGAGCCAGCCTGTGACCGCATCTTTGAGCTCTTCGTCGTCATCAAACCGTTGTGACCCGAGCCATTTCTTCAAATGCATGAAGAGGTGATAATCACTTGGCGCCAGGTCTGGGCTGTAAGGTGGATGGTTGATAACGTCCCACTTGAAGGACTCAAGAAGGGCCGTTGTTCTGCGAGCAGAGTGAGGACGGGCGTTATCGTGCAAAAAAACGATACCGGAAGTCAGCATACCACGGCGTTTGTTCTGTATAGCCCGTCGTAACTTTTTTATTGTTTCACAGTACACGTCTTGATTAATGGTCGTACTACGTTCCATGAATTCAACCAACAACACCCCTTTGGCATCCCAAAACACCGTTGCCATCAGTTTTCTGGCAGAAAAATCTTGCGAGGCTTTTCTTGGTTTGGTAGGCGAATTTGAATGTGCCCACATCTTTGATTGTTCTTTTGTCTCAGGGTTCACGTACTTAATCCAGGTTTCGTCACCGGTCACGATTCTGTTTAACAATGGTTCTCCTTCGTCCTCATAACGTGACTTAATGCAGAGGCCATTCTTTGAGTTTTGTGGTGGTCGGTAAGAATTTTGGGCACCCATCGTGCACAGAACTTACGGTAACCCAATCTTGCTGTCACTATCTCGTACAAGAGAGTATTAGAAATCTGTGGAAAACCAGTAGACAACTCCGACACTGAGAAACGTCGATTTTCACGAACTTTTGCATCAACTGTCTGAACGAGTTCGTCAGTCACCAATGATGGTCTACCACTCCTCTCTTCATCATGAAAGTTTTCTCGTCCACTTTTAAATAAACGTACCCATTCACGAACAACTACTTCACTCATAACTCTTGGTCCGTACACGGCACAAAGCTCACGATGAATAGCTGCTGCAGAATATCCTTTGGCTGTAAAAAACCTTATGACAGCACGCACTTCACATTTGGCGGGGTTTTCTATTGCAGCACACATTTCAAACTGCCACAAAAACTAAACTAGCGCAGGTACGACGTTCACTCGACCACGGCTTGATGCCGACTGACCTGTTGAGTGGGTGAACGCACAGATGGCGTCGCTACTCCCCCGACAACCCGCACTGTGACCAATCGGAGGTTACTTTCTGAACCGCCCTCGTATTTTCTCTAAACCGAGTCTAGAAATTTCTTCCTGTCTGACCGATGTATAATCTATCATAGTCCTGGCAGCTAATCTTATAGACACCTGATCCCATATATTTATTGCTGTCGTTGCCAACTTTGTGCCGTAGTTTACACCCAACTGTACCTTTCGTTTGAAACCCAATTTTTATTTTCGTTTTTCCGAAGGCCTGCCCAGGTCTATCTGAAAACTCACCATTGTATGACATAACCATAAACTTCTTGCCCTCTGGTTCTATTGGCTTCTTCCAGTCACATACTTATTATCTCAGTCGGTAAGAACGTTCCACACTTAAAGTTACAGATAAGAAGGTGTTGAACGATAAAGAAAAATCAGCAGATTTGTGCACCATCAGCAATATTTGGTTTTTAAGTGCCAGTTTTATTACGATGCGTCGCAAACGAAAGTACCCTGGAATATCTTCACACTAGTAGCAATTAGAAAAAAAGTTGCTCAAATAATTTATTTTATGAACTGAGTTACTCTTGTACAAATGAAATGAGTAATTGAGATTGAAACCGTTCAGAAATCTGCAATGTAATAAATGCTGTTGTCTTCACTCTGAAGACTGGTTTATTGCAGCTCTCCATGCTGATCTATCGTGTGAAATTCTCATCGTGTTTGGATAATCACAACGTACATCCATCTGAACCTACTTACCATATTCATGCCTAGCTCACTCTGTACAGTTTTTCTCTCCCGCACATCGCTCCATCATCACTTTGACAATTCTCTGACACCTCAGGATGTGTCCTGTCAACCTATTACTTCTATTAATCAAGTTGTGCCTTAAATTTCTGATGTGTTGGTGAATGTGCCAACACCTTGTAGATAGAGGAGGCCGAAATGCACGCTATCTAACGCAGACGGGCGTGAATTCTGGAACAGGATAAGTAGTGAATTCTAATAAGAAAAGTATGCAGCTCCTCGAACACTTAACTTTTATTTATCCTTGTTGTGAATACAGCATTCTTGATGAGACATTTCATACGATAACTATCAAACTATGTAAGGCTAATGGCGCCTTGCTAAGTCGTAGCCATTAACTTAGCTGAAGGCTATTCTGTCTCTCGGCAAATGAGAGCAAAGGCTTCGTCCGTACAGTCGCTAGCAACGTCGTCGTACAACTGGGGGCGAGTTCTCGTACGTCTCTCGAGACCTGCCGTGTGGTGGCGCTCGGTCTGCGATCACACAGTGGCGACACGCGGGTCCGACATGTACTAATGGACCGCGGCCGATTTAAGCTACCACCTAGCAAGTGTGGTGTCTGGCAGTGACACCACAATTTCCATTTGCCCCAATCTGATGGGAGTACCTCCACATCTGTTATTCGATGGAACTATCTAATATTTATCAATCTTTTCTGTAGCCTCACATTTCAAAAGTTCCTATTGTCTGTTCGTGTAAACTTATTATCGCCAACATCTCAGTTTAATAAAGGGCTACGCGCCGGACAGATTCCTCCAGAAAACACTTCTTGGCATTTAGATTTCTATTAGATGTTAACTAATTCGTATTTTTCACAAATGTTTTTCTTGATATTCCTCCCTTCCTATTTCATTTTCGTTATACTGCTGCCCAAACAGGACAAGTCGCCTACTACAGTTAGAGTTTTTTTTAAAAAAAAAAAAAAAAAAAAAAGATCAAATGTGTGTGAAATCTTATGGGACTTAACTGCTAAGGTCATCAGTCTCTAAGCTTACACACTACTTAACCTAAATTATCCTAAGGTCAAACACACACACCCATGCCCGAGGGAGGACTCGAACCTCCGCCGGGACCAGCCGCACAGTCCATGACTACAGCGCCTGAGACCGCTCGGCTAATCCCACGCGGCTTAGAGTTTCATTTCATAATCTAATTCCCTCAGCATCGCTTGCTTGATTTAATTCGCCCACCTTCCATTACCCTTTTCTTACTATTGTTAATGTTCACTTTATAATCTCTTTTCAAGGCAATATATATTTCGTTCAACTACTCTTCCAAGCAGAAGTCACTGGCATTGCCCTGTGCGAGTTGTTCCGTCCGGTAGATGTCAATGCAGCCATTTTGGTCGCGGGTAGCGATTGCACTCGACTTTTCTGAGATTCGTTCGAGCATCTCCTGCTCGAATTATCCGTCTACTACAGTTAGCCGAGTGCTGCTGAGTCGCCCACTGTACAATAATGGGGCGTGAACATGTGATGAAGGAGAACGTGAAAACGGAACTTGATTCTAAAGAATATATTCTGAGTGCGAAAGACAGTGGTCGTAACAATGTTTGGGCGAGATTTTCGTTAGTGACCTACAATGGCAAGTGCTGTGCTGTCATGCCTCACTAATACACGACCACGCCTCTGATGTCATATGTTTGCAGAACCCGACAAAGTGTAAGCTCTGAAGCACTACCAATTTGATTGAAAACTACGGTAATTAAAAAGGTGCATAGAAATGTATGTCAGAGATCTTCGTCCATTTACATTAATATTAGGTGTAGAATTTCGTGTTTTATGTGAGGAGCTAGTAAACTATGATTCAGAACTGACACTTGTAGACGTCTCCGACATTTTCCCTCATCCTTCGACAATATCACGAAACAGTGAAATACAAGCCGATGAAATATGAGCGAGTATGATGCCTAGCGCTATCCAGGCCATAAGCATGAATGCATGTGTATGTACAACGGATGGAGGAATTGATAAATATCGCAAAATGTATTACTTATCTATTACTGCAAACTTCGTTTATCAAGATTAGGCACTGCTAAATATGGTATTCGTGAGAACTCACTTTTATGAGAAGAGAAAAAAATCAGAGGAATTTACTGAGAACTACATCGAGGAAATATTATTGAAATTGGTACGAGTAAATCCTCAGCATTTTAATAAGATTTCATTTGTCACTGACCTAGCCGCTAATACAGGCAAGCCACTGCAATCATTTCAGTATTATGAATGCTACCATTGGTGTGGCTGGAGCTGTAGGATGTGGTAAGGTGGGGAGATAACATTAATTCAGACATATTTTGGAAACAAATTTATTAACAAGAAATTTCTACTCAACATTTATAAAAAAACATGTTGCACAATCCGCCTTTTTTTTTTTTTTTAAGAAAAGGTAACCATTATAATAACCTTGATAAATATTGACCTTGATCGACTGTTGATGGCATATAGTGGTGACAAAATGATGTCAAATTTAAGCTAAAGACAATTACAAAGACATCAATTAAAAGTGTCAGGTGAAACTAGGTAACTACTTGACATTACAATATAAATCCCCAAAACTGTCTTAAAAACGCATATAATAAACCCTTAAACAAAATGTATAAAGATAAACTGAAATCAATTCAAATTTCAAAACAATCTTCAGATAAGATCAATTAAGCAATAGAACTTAAAATACGCAGTAACAATTACAGCGGGACCTCTAGTCACAGGTTTTATGCACACAAGTTTCGCTCTTGGAACCATTTAAGATTAGTCACATATGGTACGGAAGTAAAAGACAATTTCAAAACAAGCTTACGAGGAAAGCACCTTTAGATGAGCCAAAGAAGACGGGAACTGTTCAGTTACAAAAACTGATTACTTAAAGATCGATGTGCAGCATTAAAATTCATCCACAGCTACCTCATTGGGTTGCCAGTGCCGTAAGCTTGCAATCACATTTTATTTCATACTTCAGACCTTGGTGGAACATTATACACATAATGAAATTGTCATGATAAAACCTGAAATGCAAATCAGTTAGCACTGGTCCAATGTGCATACAACAGTTGTTCACAGGGGAACACTCAATAATAACCTTTACAACGTGAACAGTTAAAATAAACAGATCACCATGGTTTGAACACAGTCCTGAAACACATTTTCGATGACGGTTATTTGATAAATGAGGTTACAGTGGTTCCCCACATCTTATGCTGCCAGAGATACTGTCCATTTCATGAAGAACACTATTGACGTGAATTCGATACAGACAAGCTTGCAGCAAGAAAAGGAGACTAGTTGGAATAGCTGGCTTAGAACTCTCCATTCTTTAGTTAGGCAGTACGATAAATTTATGCAAATGCTTGCAGAGAGAGGCGACACTGAAAAATTTAGTGGTTACGACAACAACATTGCAAAAGAACTCGTGACATTTTTAGGGCCATTCAAAGATGAAACAGGAATTTCCAATAATTTGTTTTGTTATTGATACATAAACTTTAAAATCGTTATAATACAGGGCCTGAAGTCAGTAAGTTACGTTTGAATTACTGGAGACACAGTTTTCTTCTTCAGTACAAGCTGCGTGTCCAGCAAAGGAAAGTTGTGCTTAATTGCAAAACTCTGATTTCATTGTCATCGGTATTTTGACAGTACAGTACACAGGTCGTATTATCGTCTATCAACTGTAGATACTACAGTGCTGAAAGATCCCTGCCTCTGTCCCTCACAGGAGGAAGTCTGCCGGCCAGTGTGGCCGAGCGGTTCTAGGCGCTACAGTCTGGAACCGCGCGACCGCTACGGTCGCAGGTTCGAATCCTGCCTCGGGTATGGATGTGTGTGATGTCCTTAGGTTTGTTAGGTTTAAGTAGTTCGAAGTTCTAGGGGACTGATGACCTCAGAAGTTAAGTCCCATAGTGCTCAGAGCCATTTGAACCATTTTTTTGGAGGAAGTCGAAATTCGGACGTTGCGCAGAATGGTAACATTTCTGAGGTCGCCCTTTTGATTATTTGGAAACTAGCTGTGCCCCGTGCCGTTACCCACAGTTAAACAGTTATTTATATAAAAAATGCATAGCTATATATTTATTCCAATCTTCTGTTAGCCCACTTCCGCATCTCAGTCCATCCACTCTTCCCCCCTCCACACCTCTCTCTGTCCACCTACTCCATCCCCGTTCTCTGTCGATCTCCTGCTGCCCCATCTCCATGCACATCTCCTGCTGCGCCATCTCCCCTTCTACCAGCCCATCTCCTTCTCTCCTCTCCCACAGTTCATCTCCGCCTCCCTCCTCTCTCACTCCATCTTCTGCACTTTCCTTTCTCTCTGCATCTCCTCATCTCCGCTCTCCCTGTCGATTTCCTCCTCTTCCCTTTCTCTGTTCACTCCTCCTCTAACCTCTCTCTGTCCATGTTGTCATTGCCCCTCTATGTCTATCCATCTAATGCTGCCCCTTTCCTCTGCACTTTATCACCGTCACCCTAACGGAAGGCTGGTGATTTCTACCCCGAAAGGATTTGTTCCCAGCTCCTAACTTATATGTATACTAAAGTTGGTTGAAATCATTTCAGGGTGAGCTGTTTACTCGTGGGTTTTGCAGCGTACACACAAGTCAAATACATTTCACGTGTATTTAACATACTTCTCACGTATTTGCCCTCATATTTCACCAGTCTCTCTAGCGAATCGCGCAGTTTCATTTTCGGGCAGCTAAGTGTTTATGACGTCGCATATCCTCAACTATGAGTCGCACAATGATATAATTTTTCAGGTACATCCAGTGGTATATGTGGCTACTCTCTGCGAAATGTGCTGTGAATAGATTTAGCAGTAAAGAACTAATAAAGTAAAACCTCATTCATGCGGCAGTTTTTCACGCATCTCAGTGGTTGTGACGTCATATTTCTTACATTATGTGCGGTACAATGATATTTTTGTAACTACTTTCAGCGAAATATGTGGATTTGTCTAAGAAATGTGCTGCGAGTAGAGTTAGCAGCAAAGAAGTAATAAGTTTAAACGTCATACATGGTGCCGCAGTTTTTCAAGAATCTCAGTGTTCATGACACGATATGCCCTGAACTATGTGTAGTACAACGACATAATTCTGTTGGTACATTTAGTGGTATGTGTGAATACTATCTGCAAAATGTGTCGCGAATACAATAAGTAATAAAAAAGTAATAAGTTAAAATATAAAGCTTCTTATGACAGTTTTACTACATGAACTGCGAAAAAGTAGTAAGTGATAAACTTTTTGCTTATTTCATTTTGTGGGGATTGTCAGCGGGAAATGTATCGTAGAGGTTTGGTATTGTGTGTAAAGTTCGTTGCAAGTCATTAAGAGCTCTGATGCGCAATTAACAGAGGAATAAAGTATGGGTATTCACCTGTCGTGGGCTACACTTATTTTTCATCACCACCGCTTTGGTAGGCACGTATATGTAAGGTAGCCTGTGTGTTAATTCCGGGTATAAACTGTCTCCATTCCATCCAAATCTGTCCACCCGTTTCAGAATGAAGCACTAACAAACATACTAATACGCAGCCGTGCGGGATTAGCCGAGCGGTCTCAGGCGCTGCAGTCACGGACTGTGCGGCTGGTCCCGGCGGAGGTTCGAGTCCTCCCTCGGGCATGGGTGTGTGTGTTTGTCCTTAGGATAATTGAGGTTAAGTAGTTAAGTCCCATAAGATTTCACACAGATTTGAACATTTTGAACTAATACACACACACAAACACACACACACACACACACACACACACACACACACACACACACACACTTCTAAATTTGTAATATATACAGGACTTCTCACGTATTTGTGCACGTATTTCACCTATTTCTGTAGTGGACATTGCCCTGTAATTTCATTTTCATGCAGTCACTCTTTATCACGTATCTGCTGAACTATGTGTCGTACAATGATATACGTATATTTGTGTATACATTCAGCGACATGTGTGGATAATGACTGCGAAACGTATTGCGAATAGAGTTAGTCGCAAATAAGTAATAAATTTCAACGTTTACACATGATGCCGCAGTTTTTCTCGGATCTCAGTGCTTATGATGTCATATCTCCTCTTCAAAAAACAGAAAACGGTGTATTATTAACAATGACGCGTTTCGTGCGGTCATGTATCTTCGGATTATCTCGAAGAGCGGAGAGCGCACCCCGTTGTTCACGATGATCTGAAGATGGGCTAACCGAGGGAAACGCGTTATTGTTAATGAAACGCTTACAACAGACTGTTTTCTTTTCGAACACTGAACTGAATTTGCTGCAACATACAAAAATGGAGTGGAGTCATGTGTTGGTATCTCGTGAACTACACTGAAGGGCCAGAGAAACTGTTATAGGCATGCGTATTCAAATACAGAGATGTGTAAACTGGCATAATAAGTGTCTGGCGCAGTTCTTACGTCGGTTACTGCTGCTACAATGGCAGGTTATCAAGATTTAAGTGAGTCTGAACGTGGTGTTATAGTCAACGCACGAACGATGGGACACAGCATCTCCGAGGAAGCGATGAGGTGTACCGTGAATATCAGGAATCCGCTGAAACACCAAATCTCCGACATCGCTGTGGCCGGAAAAAAATACTGCAAGAACGGGACCAACGTCGACTGAAGAGAATCGTTCGACGTGACAGAAGTGCAACCCTTCCGCAGATTGCTGCAGATATCAATGCTGGGCCATCAACAACTGTCAGCCTGCGAACTATTGAACGAAACATCATCGACATGGGCTTTTGGAGCCGAAGGCCCACTCGCCTACCCTTGATGACTGCACGACACAAAGCTTTACGCCTCGCCTAGGCCCAACAACACCGACATTGGACTGTTGATGACCGGAAATTATGTTGCCTGGTCGGACGAGTCTCGTTTCAAATTGTACCCAGCGGATGGACGTGTATGGGAGTGGAGACAACCTCATGAAAGCACGGAACCTGCATGTCAGCAGGGGTGTGTTCAGGCTGGTGGACGCTCTGTAATGGTGTGGGGCGTGTGCAGTTGGCCACCAAACTTCCGTTGGCCACCAAACTTCCTAGACATGAACATTATTGAGCATGTCTGGGATGCATTGGAAATTTCTGCTCAGAAGAGATCTCCACCCCCTCGTATTCGTACAGATTTATGGACAGCCCTGCAGGATTCATGGTGTCAGTTCTCTCCAGCACTTGGTTCAAATGGCTCTGAGCACTATGGGACTCAACTTCTGAGGTCATTAGTCCGCTAGAACTTAGAACCAGTTAAACCTAACTAACCTAAGGACATCGCACTCACCCATGCCCGAGGCAGGATTCGAACTTGCGACCGTAGCGGTCTCGCGGTTCCAGACTGTCCCTCCAGCACTACTTCCGACATTTGTCGAGTTCATGCCACGTTGTGTTGCGGAGAAATAATTTCGTAAAGACTTATTATTATCTGTAAAGTTTGTCGCAAGTCACTATGTGCTCTCACTCTCAAAAACTGGATGAGTAAAGTATGGGTTTCACTCGTCGTGGGCTCGACTTCTTTTTCACCTCCACCCAATCCCTTCGGTAGGTAGGTACATAATTCAGTCAACGAAGGAAAATTAGCGTAAGAATCGTGTAGTCACAATTTTTGCACGGTGCTAGGAGACAGTGTCCTGAACAACATATTGCAAATTATGACCGGTGGCGTGTGAGCGTTTGGATTGTGGGAGGGGGGGTGTTTAAAGATAACTATTTAAATTTTTCTCGAATAACTCGAAAACCGTGGCTTCTAGAGAAAATGTTTATCAGTACAAAATTAAACTACATTAAATTTACTATAAAAAGGTCCTATTAATTTTTTTCTGTGACTGCTTGTTTCCTCGTTGCAGGGGATGGAAAAATACATTGTTTTTATAGGTATAAAAATTGTTTATCTTTAAATTAAGTGGGCTAAAACAAATATTAATTTGTATAGCGTGTCTAAGTGCAGTAGAGCTGTATCCATACATGTTATAATAATGGATCGATTTCTGCCAGGTGACAATCGCTGTCGGTTAAGAATCTCTTATCTATTAAAGGGGGGTCGATGAGGATGAAAGCCACGGTTGAGTTCGTAGACTTCATTCATCCAGTAGATACGAATGACAGCGCTCAGCGACTTGCAACAAACTTTACACATAACTTCAAACCTTTACGAATTTTTCCTCTGTGACAGCCCCTACAAAATTATGAAAAAATGTTTATCGTTTACCATTTTTCCGCTGTTCATGCAGTAAAGGTACCGCATAAGGCGTGACGATACGATTTATTACTTCTTCATTACTTAGCCAATTAGCGACACATTTTACAAGCAATATGCACTTACACCACTGACTGTAAATGCAAAATTATATCTTGTACGGCATACAGTTCAGGACATATGACGTCATAAACAATGAGGTGTGTGAAAAGGTGTCGCATCGTGCATGAGATTTAATACACTTATTCTTTACTTCAAGGACAGCCCAGTCAACGTAAATTCCTGAAGCCTGCCAGCGTTTTGTCAGCTTTCAACTGCGAAGCTGAGACGGCTGTAGGCGAAAACAACAACCGTCTATAGAACTACGAAGATAGGTTGCCATATAGACGTTCAAAAATCGCATTTTAAACAGACGAAGCATCTACGTCCAGCATACAGAAATACTACATTTTTTAATTTGGGTCTGTACTTACATTTGTACATTAGACATATTTATCTGTATTACTGTTTCATAATTTCAAAGTTGTTGTCACGAATACACGGAAATGATATTTTTTGGATATTACACTAAAAACACAGTTCATTTTTTGTTTCCGTTCCTAAGTAAAAACAGTTTTTGTTTTCGTTTCTAATAGAAAACTGGCAAAATGAATAACCGGGCAGTAACGGGTTCGTTAACTAGTTAAGGGATAAATTAAGATCAGAGGGTGTAAGAGGGTAAAGGGGGGAGGGATGCGTGGGGTAGAAGCGCGAGTGAACGTAGGTCGCCGGATTGTGTTCATGCACTTACCCCCTACATAGGCGATTTCCCATTCTGTCTACCCCACCACGTCACGAAAAACAACTACGGGGTGTCTCACAAAGTTTTGCAGACCTCCCGCAGCGCCCCTTACGAAACACTGGTGACGCAGTTGGAGGACATGCCTGGGGATTCTTACTTTCCACAAAATGCGTTATCACTTCATGAAATAGAGATATGAGTAACTAATAATGCTAATGCGTATGAAAAGAATCTGCGTAAATCTCTGCACATTGTTCTACGCTGCTAGAGGTACAATTGATTCTTAGTCCTCCCGTACGGCACCGGTAGTGTTGTTACGGGAAAGGCGACTTCCTCTACTACGGGCGCTGCCCAACTCTGTTTCCCGACACCTAGTAGTCCCCAGCGTTCCCAGTCCAGTTCTCTTACACGAGTAGACAAAGTAACTTCACTGAGCTAGTATTTATATAGTGGACTTATTTTCACTTTATTAAGTGAATACTTTTGGCAGATGTTAAGTGGAGTGTTATCAAAATTTGTTCTTGAAAACAGTTGCTGAGGAGTGTTTAAGTGTGTAAGTGTGATGTTGACGGTGACCTATGTAGTGTTGGTGGGACAGGGATTAGACTGGTAAATGTGGCAGCTTGCAGCTGTCTGTCGTAGATAGCGCATTGTAAAACCGTGCAACTTTGATGAAACCACTTAGTGGTGAAGGAATGAATAATCAGAAAGTTGCTGCACTTCCATAGCGGTTAATTGTCAAAGGTAGTATCAATCGTTTCCAGTCGGGAATTGCCATCACTGTAGATTGGGTTGCACTGAGTGAAGCCACTTAACAGAGGTCCATGGTATATCTTCCAAGATCGGTGTGAATATGCGTGATAGTAAGGGACTGACCATGTTTAGTTCTCGAACAGTAATCTGGTGTAATGTATTCCTTGTCCGCAGCTCGTGGGCGTGCGGTAGCGTTCTCGCTTCCCACGCCCGGGTTCCCGGGTTCGATTCCCGGCGGGGTCAGGGATTTTTTTCTGCCTCGTTATGACTGGGTGTTGTGTGCTGTCCTTAGGTTAGTTAGGTTTAAGTAGTTCTAAGTTCTAGGGGACTGATGGCCATAGATGTTAAGTCTCATAGTGCTCAGAGCCATTTGAACCATTTTTATTCCTTGACTTACGTCGAAATATCTGAAGTTCTATAACACGTAGGTGACCTATGCTGTTGCAGAAGGATGCATTTAAGCTTCTGGGTATCTTCATGGATTCTCTGCAAATCACATTTAAGTACCTGGCAGAGGGTGAGTCACCGTAGGGTCTTGAAACCCAAGTTTTCCATGTATATATCACAATAAAGAATACACTCTTTTAAGAATTTCAAACATTTAACTGCACTTTTGTCAGGAAACTAATTTGCCTCATAAACGAATAAAATGTGACTGGAAAGTGTTGTTTCTAACAACGCAGGTTTTCATGGTCAGTATTTGCGTTTTTAATGATTTTCATTTGAGATTGCTTTCTAAATCGTCATTGCCTCTTGTAAGCGAATGAGGAAGGGTTGGATTGTAGTATGGTCTGTGTTGGCTTATTCCTGCCCACTCACCTCATAAATCCAATCGTCATTCTCTTCTTCCCTTGCAGTTTAGGAGCAGCAGCTTGAGTATTGCTGTAGTAAATGATAACTAACAAGGGGAATAAAGAAGTACCAGTTACCGAAATTTAAGTTTCAGCCTAGTATAATCCATTGATGTATTTTTTTTACACTTGCACTGTTACACGCTTCACAAAGTAACAAATATGTTGATACACTGAAACATACAGTAACACTACACCACAATACATCGTCCCACACTGCAATCCAGATGCGGCGTTCGTGGCAATATAGGTATTCCAAGTTTGATTTACCGGCGCGAATGAGATGCTCGCGGGCATCTAGTCATGTTCTCGCGAGTGTTCTCCTGGTTTTTGACTTCGCGATTCGTGGATTACGTCTCGTGAAGTACACGAATGATTACACAACATCAAACACCTTTATAGTCACAAAATTTACTTGTTCTCTTACCCTGATTCCTTAACATCTTCACACCAAGCACACGGTTAAACGCCGGCCGCTGGTGGCCGAGCGGATCTAGGCGCTTCAGTGTGGAACCGCGCCACCGCTACGGTCGCAGGTTCGAATCCTGCCTCGGGCGTGTATGGGTGTGATGTCCTTAGGTTCGTTAGGTTTAAGTAGTTCTAACAAGGGAACCTCCCCATCGCACCCCCCTCAGATTTAGTTATAAGTTGGCACAGTGGATAGGCCTTGAAAAACTGAACACAGATCAATCGAGAAAACAGGAAGAAGTTGTGTGTAACTGTGAAAAAAATTAGTAAAATATGCAAACTGAGTATTCCATGCTAAGATAGGCAACATCAAGGAGACTGGTAGTCTAGGAGCGCCGTGGTCCCGTGGTTAGCGTGAGTAGCTGCGGACCGAGAGGTCCTTCGTTCAAGTCTTCCTTCGACTGATAATTTTACTTTCTTTATTTTCGCAAAGTTATGATCTGTCCGTTCGTTCATTGACGTCTCTGTTCACTGTAATAAGTTTAGTGTCTGTGTTTTGCGACCGCACCGCAAAACCGTGCGATTAGTAGACGAAAGGAAGTGCCTCTCCAATGGGAACCGAAAACATTTGATCGCAAGGTCATAGGTCAACCGATTCCTCCACAGGAAAATACGTCTGATATATTCTATACGACACTGGTGAGGGCATGTGCGTCACATGACAGGAATATGTTGTCGACCCACCTAACTTGTACACTTGGCGAATGGGTAAAAAGATTATTCTACCTTGCCCGATTTAGGTTTTCTTGTGGATGTGATAATCACTCCCAAAAAAGTGATGAAAACATAAGAGTCTGACACATAAACTGAAAATAAAAAATTAAAATTTTCAGTGGAAGGAAGACTTGAACCGAGGACCCCTCATTCCGCAGCTGCTCACGCTAACCGCGAGACCACGGCGCTCCTGAGCTCTCACTGGCCTTGATGTTTCTTATCTTGCACGTGGACTACTCAGTTTGTATATTTTGCTTATTTTTTCATAGTTCCACACAACTTCTTCCTGTTTTCTCGATTGATCTGTGTTCAGTTTTTCAAGGCCTATCCACTGTGCCAACTTACAACTCAATCTGAGGGGGGGTGCGATGGGGAGGTTCCCTTGTAAGTTCTAGGGGACTGATTACCTCAGCTGTTAAGTCCCATAGTGCTCAGAGCCATTTTTGAACACGGTTGAACACCTCCAGGTGACTCCCTCGCACGTTCTGTCGCGAAAAAATAGTCGCGATCATAGCGCCGTCATCGTAATCGATATCAGCGTTAACTGGATACGTGCTTCCACTCTGATGACGTCTCCATCTGTGAAAGACGAAATGTAGACAGAGAAATGTGCCTTGGACCATAGCACAGTGCCCATAATACAAATATCACCAAACAGTTGTTTCTGCTTACGTATAATTACGTAAGCTGAGTCAACTTTCACCTTTGTGTCAGTGCAGTTCGTATTCTCAGTCTTGGCATTGCAGGCCCGCGTTTTCCTGGCTTCTCACCTTTATAGCGCTGAACTGGGAGAGGTCACTGGAACTGGAATCGCCAGTATGTTGATTCTTCTCCTTGCCGCCTTTACGGTTAATGGAACTGTGCACAATAGACTTGACACTGTAGTAGCTACTGCTTAATGCTGCGTGTCATTTTGATTATAAGCAATTTGTAGCAATGAGTGTCATTTCTACATGAGTCCTTACGCAACTGTGTATCCCCTTTTCTAACAAATTTTAATTGCTCACTGTGAAAAGACTTTCGAATTGTTGAGAGGAGCAGTTGTTTCTATAAAAACAGTATGAGTGTGTAGAACTTCAGACTGTTATTCATTTATTTCCGGTCTCTGACAATCTTAGCTTTTGATATTGTGTGCCAAGATGGTCTTGCTTGACCGTATCAATAAATTTAAACCATTTCAAATTCAGCTGCATATTGCGTTGAAACGTCCCCTTTTAAACAATTTTACAGGACTGTGCTTAACCTGATACACAATATTTTTTAGCTCAACGCAATCTGACTTTCAAAATTCCCTACAAAAGAATGGCCCTGACTAACATTAAACTATACCTTTCACAAATCACTTACCTCACAAAAATCTTCGCTACTCAAGCTACTGCAATACAGCAAGCGCCACTACTGCCAGCTAAATAAAAGATTCAAACTACTGAAGGCACTAACTACTGATAGGGATGGTTAGCAAATGAAAGATATTAATAGAGAGCAAACGTTGTATTTACCTTAATAGTCATCATATATATATATATATATATATATATATATATATATATATAGCAGTTCATGACAAATTTCAAAACTCCGCCATCTCTCTCCCCACATCCACCACTGCTGGCGGCTCACCTCCAACTGCGCAACGCTACGCGCTGTTCACAGCCAGCTGCCTAACACTACAATGGCGAGTATTACAACAATGCAAAGCAGCCACAGACTGCACACAGCACAGCCAGTGATTTTCATACAGAGGTGGCGTTACCAATAAAAAAACCTAAACAGCCTACTTACATAGCCCCCATGCTCCCCACAAAAAAATTTTACAAATTTTTTTGGGCGCTGGCCAATACATATTTGTTAAAATTTTTCATAATCGTAATTACAATAACAAAGAAATCAAATGCACACAGTTATTGATACAATGTTGGTCAAAAGCTAAAATTTTCTCACAGTCCATAAAGACAGTCCTGATCATTCATCAAATTGCAGTGTTTTTCTCAAAGTCTGAGCAGGAAAAGAAAATGCACACGGAAGTAGTGGATTTCCATGCAATCTTGAAGTAGCGTTGTCCTTCCAATGGAAAGACAGTGCTGACTCTCGACATGCAGACAGGTCATGGGCCACAACAGAGCAAACCCACAGCGGAGTCAGTCGACGTTTTGAAGAGTATTGGTGGGTAGGTCATCACAGAGCAGACCCACTGTAGTCCTGGTAGAGATTACGGTATTGGTGGGCCACCAGAGGTGCAGACCCACTGCAGTCCTTGTGGAAATAATGGTGAGTCATCAAAGGTGTAGACCCACTGTAGTCCTTGTAGAAATGGCCAGCAGCCATCTGTTGTGACTATGCAGGTGCACAATCACCATTGAAGAGTCTTGCGGGTAATAGAGCAAGTCCATAACCACCACTTGTGCACTCACAAAGTTTTTGAATTGTCCTGAGAACCAGCAATGCTGTTAACCAGTCCCTTGCCGAATTATTAACACACGTGCAAACACTAACAGTCCCTACTTCTCACATATTGTCCATATACTATGACCAATAGAAACGTGTGCAGTGAAATGTAACTTACAAGTTACTTAATTTGATGAACTGCTGTCAATTACAATTTTATAACATAAGAATACAATAACAAGGTACAAAATACATCATTCAAGAACATAACAATACAGATAACATTTGTAGTACAGGCTTTACAACAGAATAGAAATAAACATATTCATCAATGTTACAGGAATTATGAGATAAGTAGATACATAAAAGTTCAGAATAACTTTCGAAACATCAACTTCACACATGAGCATTAAAACAAAACAGAATAAATAATGTCTAAACATCTTTACAAAGAAAATAACATATTATTAATGCAAATTATATTTGAGGATAACAGTATTCCTCATCATAGTGAATAGTATTAGAAAAAAAAATTCTATGAAACTACACAGAGACAGGAAGAAAACAAATACACAAGGGTACACAAACATATAGTGGGATAACACAAGGAAAGGACAGGGTTTCTTTTACTGCAGTATTTGGCAAACAAAACTTTCTTTACTTCTCGGAGATCTCCCTTCGTTCCTCATTATTTCCAAAAAGTCCTATCAATAACTGCTTTCTCTACTCTGTTCATATTTCTTTCAAAATAATTACAGATCATTGTACAATACTCATTTTGGCCCAAAACGTTTTCAAATACCTTCAATGCATTTCTTTCCATTCATCACAACTTGTTACTTATATAGTCAACCCCCTCTTAAGCTAACTTAAATCCACTGAGCTCAGATGCTAAACTAAGGGACGAGGCAATGCAGCAGCAGATAAAACAATTAACGCAAACAGCAATGACAAAAAAGTGCAGATTTACAAAGGAAGCAGCATTTTAGAAATTAGCGAAGCAATTGCAATATTACGACTAATATAAGGCAATGTGCAGCAAACAAGAAAAATAAATCTGGCTTAGCAGAGTAACACAAATTAAAATTCAGTAGCACTATGCCCGGCAAACAGCATAACTTATACCTAAACATGACAAAGTTCAAGCAGAAAAAGTATTACACTAAAAATGGCCATGTCTAATACCTTAGTCACATCTTAACACTAGAGTGATGCATCACAATGTATTCTACAAAAGAAATTAACAAGTACTTGAAAAGAAAACTATGATTGCAGTTCCTGTAAAGGTAAATGTCTTTTTGTGCTCCCTCTTTTTTTTTGAAAAAATTATTATTTACTCGATCTGTAGACAGAAAATATTTATATTAGTACATCTATAAAATTTTATTTTAACCAATGCTGCAGTGCAACTAGAAACTAGATATCAAATGAAATAAGCAATTACGCAAACCAAAGCATAAAAATATCATTCAATAGTCATGTGACATTTCATAAGTTAGTAGACATTCTCTCAACTCTCGTAGAAAGACGCTTGTCATAATCAGGTGTGCAGATGTAAAAATATTTCTCGTCATTTCATTAGGCATTTCTGTAAATATCATAAATTAAGAGCTCCACAGTGTCAACATATGTTTTCAAGTTCGACCGTGTCGTTTTTGCGATGCTCTCTACAAAGGAACGTCAATAGCGAGGATAATGGCCTCTCTTTTTTTTTTCTACCTGTGCCGCTGAAAAGGGCTCGCAATAATGGCTTTTTCTCCAGGCGTCTGACACACCTGGCCGCTCACAACGAATTACTTCACGGTCACTTACCTTTCTTAACGAAATATTTACGACAGCAGTTTTCGCTACAGCGACAGTCTCATATAAAAATTTCATAGGTCAAGAATTTGCGTTACAAATCTGTAGAAACAATATCGTATGAATATAACAGCGTCCATAAAATTTTCGCCAGCATTGTGATACATTCACGCATTTACACACATTTCATAACTCTTAAAGTACGATTCTCGGTTTACAACATCCTTTTTCACCAGTCAGAGTCCCTACCTTCTATTCATTACTCCTTACCTTATTACACATATATATATTTGTCGACGCTTCTTTAATATTTCATTATATGAAATATGTAGCATAATCAAATTCCTCATATAGCACCAGCTTCTTGACCACAAACATACCTCAGCAGCATAATACACATCGTCGTCGTAAAAATAACATCATAACACCTCAGTCAAATCTCAAAATCGTCGTAGCTTCCTCCAATAATTTCAAAACCTAAAAAAATTCTCTGCTCATGTCAAAAGTGTCATCTGCCTCAAATGTACTTTAAAATCATGATCCCATACCAAATACATCATTCAAAGCTCTCATAGTACCACAATGGTTCCAAAAAAATATGAAGAGTTCACAAAGTACTGACAAAATACAATTTCATAAGTGTGAAATTATTCAACTGTGTAATTACGTAAACATCTGTCACTAATATAGTAAAAAAAATGTTTGTTTCTCTCAGGTAAATAATCAGATAGCTGTGTAATTTGTGTGTTAGAGAAATATGGTACCGATGTGTAAAGTTGTATAAGCAAATACCACATTAGCTAGGGTTCCTTGTGGTTGCCACACACATGGTACACAAAGTAAGCGTGTACCCCCCTGAGGATTAATGTAATTATACCCTCAGGTGTTACAGATTACAGCAATGGAATGAAATGTATCATGGAAAACTTTCTTTGTAATTCAAAAATCTTGAAAAATAAATGGCATAAGTACAAAATTAATCTCTCAAATGCGTGTCCTGTAGCGCTAAATGTGCGTCTTGCTGTAAGATAATTCTGTGGAAGTGTCGTAGTTATCGTCCTCCGAAAGCTAAGTTCTGCAGAAGTCAATGTACTTACCTCATGATAAACAAAAGTGAAATGCTTTGTGTATAGATATCTTAGTTATTACGCTTATTACCGTGATGAAGAAAGTACTGTGCTGTAATGTATTGTTGTGCTACAGAAAAGGCTGTCTCCTTGTAGCTATACCACAAAAGTTACTACTAAAACATGTTTTAGTTTCCAGAAGAATTCAGAAAAATTGTGCAGATATAAAACAGATACACCGCAAAAGCAACAATGTAAATTGTGTCACACATTAGTAGCGTCGTGATATAGTCGTGTAGCTGTCACATAAACTAACCTCTGTGTCATCTGGTATCTCTCAGAAAGCACTTTAAACCCAGAATGTATTTTCAAGTAAACCAAAATGTTGAATTAAAATTTCATTAGCAGTACTGGTAAATGTTCTAAGAATGTGAGCCTTATAGTCGGTACGTAATCGTGCAACTAACAGGCAAGAATGTACACACACAATAACACTGTGTCGTCTGTTCACAATAACAATGCATTCGTAATTTCTGTTTAAATAAGTTCTCTTGGTTCTTGACTGGATATTTAACTTCAAACATTGTTGCATATTAACAGATTCTAAGTCTGACAAAGCATACTAGTAACGTGAAGTGAAAAATTTTATGGCAAAGACTAAGTTATAAAGCAGATTATCTTTCAATAAACGGTATTACATGTGAAATGTGGTGTAAACCTTTGCTCTTCACAGTACTCAGAGTTTCAACTTGAACGTAATTATCATGCGGTATACGTCGGTAAAGAATGCTAAAATTTTTCTCAAGGCTAGCGTCTCATGTTATTTTTCTCGGAGCCAGCGGGCGCACGTGGCTGCCTGCTGTGCGAGTCATTGTCTGTCTCTTTGTTGGCGCGCGCCGTTATTGGGATTAGGAGACCTAACTTCTCCAAATTCACTGTGACGAGAGGGCCCTGCCCTGTTTAAATCCCGCCAGTTCTGATGTAATTCAGGTCTGTCGTTACGATCACATCGTCTGTCGTCATGTCGGTAGTTCCTGTAGTTTCTTTCTTGTCGGTTAAGTGGTGGAGAATTTCTCCCAGAATCGTAACTGCGCGCTGGACCGTTGCGTCTAAAGTTATTCTGTCTCCCGTGATAATAATAGTTCTGGTTACCATATTGTCTGTTTCTATGATTGTCTCTGTTTATTCATTACTACGGAAATGCGATCTTTCCCTGTAATTATTATTACTCTGCCAGTGGTTGTCATACGGGTGATGTCTGTTTTGGTCACGATTTGCGTTGTAATAATAGCCTTGTCGTGTCCGGTTATTGTTTCTGTCGTCTCGGAATTGTGACGTATGTGACCTGTAGTGTTTGTTTTCCTGTTTTCGCGTTCCCCGATTGTCAGTGTCAATTTCCAGTTCTTGTAACAGTCCCTGAAAAGCTTCAATGTCGTCTTTGCAACGTCCTGCCAAAATAATATGTCGTAAATGTTCAGGTAATTTGATTAAGCAAATGCGGATGAGTTCTGAGGGGCTGTATGGGTTTGACAGGTACTGATTCTTGTGCAACATGTCTTCAAAATATTTCACAAGACTGGAGAATTCAGATTGTTCGAAATGTTTCATCATTATGATGCCATGTTTTACTCGGTCTTGTGTGGCTTGAGACCAATATGCTGAGAGGAAGGCATGGTAAAATTCTCCTTCACTGTGGCAATCGTGAATGACCGATCGCATTCTTACAGCTGGTTCATTCTCTAAGTAGCCACACATAAATCCTAATCTGTGTTCTAATGACCAGTTGGGAGGAAAACAATGAGAGAATTGATGTAGCCATGCTTGTGGATGAATGTCGTTGCCAGAATTCTTAAATGTTTTGAATTTACGTGTAGTAATGAACAGCTTATAGTCAAAATCATCATGTCGGCGAGTCGCATATCGGTCATTGTTAGGTCGTGTCGGCCGTTCCATCTCAAAATTCGGTGCACATTGCCAATTTCTTTCATAACTTCCGAAATGCGCTGTGTTATTATTTTGCGTCTTTTCCGTATTGTTAAGTCCCTCTTCCCGTGTTGGAGCGCGAGTGTCCTCTGAAATTTGTAATTTTTGTATTACTTGTGCCAACTGATCTTGTACTTCCCGGATTTCTCTTTTGTACTGTATATTGATTTGATTTTGATTGAATTTCCTAATTTGTTCGCACTATTCTGTGTCATTAAAGACTACCGGTTTTGTGTCATTCAGATTATCATCTACCTTCGTAGATAAATTAGTGAACTGATCTGAAAGTTCTGCTACTTTCTCTGATAATGTACTAATTTCCTCCATGTGTCTATCTACTGTGTCCTTTAAGTTTTCCTGAGTTTTTGCAAGTTGCGTAACCGAATCGGTAGATGCAACTGAGTCAATTTTAGCTTGCAAGGTCTCATGATTTTCATGAACAATAATCTGCAGTTCTTTTATGGCTGCTTCGTGATTCTGTAATGCATTTTCATGCCGCGAAAAAATAGGTTGAAAATGCTCACAAATTTGTGTTTTTACGTCGTTACAGACTTTTTGACATTTCGATTCGATTTTATGTAACTCAGTAGTTAAATCTTCACGTGTTTGTTCAAGTCTGGTGTGAAGATTTTGTTCCATTGCGTCTAACTGTTGCTGTGTTTGTCTCTGGTGTTGTTCCATTGTGTCTAACTTTTGAAGATTTTGTTCCACTGTGTCTAACTTTTGAAGATTTTGTTCCATTGTGTCTAACTTTTGTAGCTTTTGCTGTGTTTGACTCTGATTTTGTTCCATTTGTTTCTGATTTTGTTCAAGCGTTGTGTCTAACTTTTGTAGCCTTTGTCCCATTTGTTGCATTAACTGTAATAACAATGCACTGGTGTCTGAAACACGTTCCTCAGTGCTTTTCGGCAGTGAAGTTGCACCGGCAACATTCACATTTTGACAAGCAGAAAATGTGTCTTGACTTATTTGAGAAAACGGTGAGGACCCAAAACCTGAATCTACAGTATTTGCAAAATTGTGTCCTGTCATTTCGGATTCCTGAGGCGAGCTGTTGCCGACCGATCGATCGATAATGCTTCCCTCTTCACTAATTGTTTCGCTGTCCACGCCATTGTTTGCCGCCCGCTCCATTTCCATATGCACAGTTACCAAATTACTACTTTGAACATCAGTTAATTCATTACTCGGTGGCGCTAACACACTGCTTTCATTTTCACTGTCATTTCTCAGTTTACTTTGGAGCCTAGTATTACGTTTTTCACACGCCATTATTGTCACAGTATTTCACGCGCCAACACAGAAAAACACAATTTGAAGATCAAAAAATAAGAGAACACATTAACATAACACTGAAAATAATATCTAGTTAATTGCAAGCGCAGCTGCGAAATACTTGGTACAAATCTACATGCATGCCACAACTGTTTTACTGTACAACAATGAAAAACTACAATTACAAAGGAAATTCTCTCTACAATTACGCGCTAGCAATAAACAATAGCTACACTAATTACACAAACTACAAGAAAAAAATCAGAAGATTCCAGTGAGGTATCCTAGGCTAAGGGTCGACATATGAAACGTCCCCTTAGAACATTTATACAGGACTGTGCTTAACCTGATACACAATATTTTTTAGCGCAACGCAATCTGACTTTCAAAATTCCCTACAAAAGAATGGCCCTGACTAACATTAAACTATACCTTTCACAAATCACTTACCTCACAAAAATCTTCGCTACTCAAGCTACTGCAATAGAGCGAGCGCCACTACTGCCAGCTAAATGAAAGATTCAAACTACTGAAGGCACTAACTACTGATAGGGATAGTTAGCAAATGAAAGATATTAATAGAGAACAAAGAATGTATTTACCTTGATATCATCATATATATATCAGTTCATGACAAATTTCAAAACTCCGCCATCTCTCTCCCCACATCCACCACTGCTGGCGGCTCACCTCCAACTGCGCAACGCTACGCGCTGTTCACAGCCAGCTGCCTAACACTACAATGGCGAGTATTACAACAATGCAAAGCAGCCACAGACTGCACACAGCACAGCCAGTGATTTTCATACAGAGGTGGCGTTACCAATAAAAAAACCTAAACAGCCTACTTACAGCGTCTTCTTTCCTTTTCGAGCACATAGTCACCCAATTGGTGGCATGTGTCCGAGCGTGAAAGTTGAGCTACGACCCTGTATCAGGAGAGAGAGACGATTATTGACGTCACCATCAATACATCTGCATTCCAGACGAACACATGCGAAGTGTACCGAAAACGATAGAATGTATGACATTGCTTAGCAGTTTACCTCGTAGGATGAAAATATACCAGTAAGGAAGAAATATAGAAAATGTACACTGCCTGACAAAAAATTCTCCATCCAGAAGCCATGGCAGGATGCCGCTCTAGCTCGGTAGCACGCACACGACGTTGGAGCATACGTGAGTGATGGGAGTTGCAAGTCTGTGTGGCAGGCAGAATGGCCGCAAGGCCCCATTTGTGTTGTTCGCCTTCAGTCTTGTTAGCAGGCGCCCTAGTGTGTACAACGGCCGTGAGCAGCGTCACACGTTGAGTGATCACTTGTAACACCTGTTTTCGATCTATTTTGTATGTGTATCGGTATTTCTATGTCAATTTGTAGTGTTGCTTATGTAGAATGTTGTATCTGACATGGAAATTCTTTGACTATGTATACATTTTTCAGTTAAGTGGATTTTTTGAACGATATTGTTTAGACAGTGCTTGTGGATTTAAATAACTACTGGAATGATTATTATATAATGTACTGCAAATGACTTGGTCCATAGTTAGGGAACGTAGGGTTGAATGTAAAAGATGTGGGGAAGCCTGGCGGAGTGGAAAAGGTGTGGTTGTCGCGCAAGTGGCAACCCGTCCTTTGTGACGGTAAAGGAGTCTGCGCTGAGTAGTAGAGTGGTTAAACATATCGCTAACAGTAGCGGATCATTGTGGCTCATGTTCTCGGAATTTTGAGGCCAGAAGAAATTAAGAACAGTATTTATGGGCCTCGGGCGCTGCATTTGGTGGTACTATTATCACAGTTTGGTGTTTGGCCCTGTAAAAATATAATTGAGACGGCAAGAAGATCTGTAACAGGGCTAGGCCAACATACTGCCATGACTGCACCGCCACCAGGTTAACAGCCACTGCAAATTACTCCACCAGTACCACCAGCCTTCCACTAAATTGTTTTATTTGGCACTCTGTAAACTGACCAGGTATTTTTGAAATTCATTTCGTTTCGATAATAATCGTGGTGTTGCCAAAAACCCGTGATCATCCCAAATCGCAAACATAGGCAATAATCCTACCATACTGAATTTAATTCCGAGTGTCCTAATTTATTATGGAAAGGCTTATTCGGCAGCTGTAAAGATAGTTGTGATTGCTTTCAAATCTGTGGAGTTATAATGTTTAAAGTTCAGTTTTATAGTTTGAGAAATACTCCACTTCCAGTGCATTTTCAAATCAATCTGCAGTCATTTCCTTAAATAATTTGCTTTGCTTGAAAAGCTGCCTGGAAATAGTAAAGTTGATCTGAAGTGAAAAAGATGATTAATTATTGCATTTATGCACTTTGATCAGAATTACAAGTTTTATCAGTGTTCATTTCAAGAGAAAGTGTTTCAACTTGAATTTAATGTAGAGTTGACATTTTCGCAGCCAACTATATCCTCAGTAGGTTGAAAGAGTGCTTGTCAAAACACACTTATTATTTAAAGAGTTATAGCTTGATGTGCTTTATATAATTAATAATTATTGATGAAGATACTTACCATTTCTCATACATACTTGTGTAGTTCCTCAAACCATGAAAGTTTAAGGTGCCTCACGTACTAGGCTAGTTAGTTAAGGAAGCAAAGCAAAGGCTCCTTCAGAGCCAGTGTAGTTAGATTTACATTCTGTTTAATTGCTTGAAACCGAGTTTAAGATAGAAATATTTACTGTGTTAGCTATTCTAATGCAAGTTGGTTAATGCACTGGCATAGAGATTCTGTACTAAGCAATGAAGTTATGGAGTATGATCATTAACACATAGCCTGATTTAAATCAGAATCATTTCATGCTCTTCCCTGTGTAGTATTGCTGCTAGGTTCGTGAGTGTTGGTGCTTGGTTATGTAAACTACTGCATCTAATTCATTTAAGGTACGTGTTGTTGACAGACATATGCTACTATTTGCTATCTCATTGGCCATTTGTTTGTCTGACTTCCAAGTTAGTAGTAATTTGTCTGAAAGGTTAGATTACTGTGTTGTAGTGTGAACAGATACAAAGAAAGAGTTTAGTGTGTGTGTCAAGGAAGGTTAGGTTAGCCTCAGCACTGCCTCCTACTCTATGATACTGCTTGAAGCAAGAATGCCTAATCAGGCTGGCGACCGATATTAATATGTAATGTTACAACCTGCTTTTGTGCTGGGAGAACGCCTGTTCCTGACCCTCCTGTTTACTGTTGGTTATACTCTGCTGGAGTGTTTCGGAAACGAATCCCATTTTGATTGTTCTGTTCCCATTAGGCTATCTCACGGCCGCAAATTTCTCAAAAATTCCTCGCAGAGGTTTAACGTTAGCATCGGTTGCCATCTAAGGTGGTCGGTGTTACCGTTACACATTGTCCAGAACTCGGAGACGCCGCGTTCTCGTGTGACACACTGTTATCAGGACCTGACGAATTTGAAAGGGCTGGTTCTGGGACTCCATTTGGTCGGCTGGTCGGATCGTGAAATACTGATTTGATGGGGCACTCGGATATGACAGTGGCCCGATTCTGGACTGCATGGGAACGCGAGGGCACACTGCTTGCCTTCTAAGTTCTGGTCGATCACATCTGTCCACCATAAAGAAAGGTCGCCATGTTGTGTACCGAGCACGTCGCAACCCCTTCACATCCGTACCTGCGCTCAGAGAACGAGTGATGCATCCCCTGCTACATTCAGTGCCATTCCGCAACCCTGGTCAGACCCTAGCAACAGCCAGATCAGGGAATGACCGTCCCATGCGTAAGCTGCCATTAACACCACCGTGCGAACGGCTGCGTCTGGAGGGCTCCCGTGACATGTAGCTGGACTGCTGGTGAATGGGGTCGCAATGTGTTCAGCTGTGAATCGCAGTTCTGCGTTACTCTGCATGTCCATCATCGGTGACTTTGGTGGCGACCCATTCTTCCAAAGCTTTGGAGAGGCACAGCGGTGTCTCTCCTGGTATCGTGGCGTGGGGACTTGGGGTCACGGCTGGCAGTGACTCTGGGAACTGTGACGGCACAACGGCCCGTGGCGGACGTCCTGCGTCCTCATGCGTTGCCTCTCAGGCGACCTCACCGTGGTGCCAGTTTTCAGCAGGACAATGTACGTGGTCTAGGGGTAGCGTCTTTGATTCATAATCAAAACGTCTTCGGTCCCGGGTTCGATCCCCGCCACTGTCTAAATTTTGATAAATAATCAGCATTGGCGGACGAAGACTTCCGGCATAAGAAGTCACCCTCATTCTGCCAACGGCCTTGTCAAAGAGGGCGGAGGACCGGATAGAGGTTCAGGGCACTCTCTTGTCCTAGGGGTGGGAAATTGCCCCTAAAGGCGGAAGAATCAGCAATGACCAACGACATGAGGATGCAGAAGGCAATGGAAACCACTGCATTAAAGACACGTAACGTGTATCCACAGGACATGTGGCCTGTAGCTGAAGAAGTGTCATGATGATCTCTCCATTGGCAAAACATTCCGGAATAGTCCCCCATTCGGATCTCCGGGAGGGGACTGCCAAGGGGGAGGTTACCATGAGAAAACGATTGAATAATCAACGAAAGGATAACGTTCTACGAGTCGGGGCGTGGAATGTCAGAAGCTTGAACGTGTTAGGGAAATGCAAAGGCTCAATCTAGATATAGTAGGGGTCAGTGAAGTGAAGTGGAAGGAAGACAAGGATTTCTGGTCAGGTGAGTATCGGGTAATATCAACAGCAGCAGAAAATGGTATAACAGGGTTAGGATTCGTTATGAATAGGAAGGTAGGGCAGAAGGTGTGTTACTGTGAACAGTTCAGTGACCGAGTTGTTCTAATCAGAATCGACAGCAGACCAACACCGACAACGATAGTTCAGGTATACATGCCGACGTCGCAAGCTGAAGATGAACAGATAGAGAAAGTGTATGAGGATATTGAAAGGGTAATGCAGTATGTAAAGGGGGACGAAAATCTAATAGTCATGGGCGACTGGAATGCAGTTGTAGGGGAAGGAGTAGAAGAAAAGGTTACAGGAGAATATGGGCTTGGGACAAGGAATGAAAGAGGAGAAAGACTAATTGAGTTCTCTAACAAGTTTCAGCTAGTAATAGCGAATACCCTGTCCAAGAATCACAAGAGGAGGAGGTATACTTGGAAAAGGCCGGGAGATACGGGAAGATTTCAATTAGATTACATCATGGTCAGACAGAGATTCCGAAATCAGATACTGGATTGTAAGGCGTACCCAGGAGCAGATATAGACTCAGATCACAATATAGTAGTGATGAAGAGTAGGCTGAAGTTCAAGACATTAGTCAGGAAGAATCAATACGCAAAGAAGTGGGATACGGAAGTACTAAGGAATGACGAGATACGTTTGAAGTTCTCTAACGCTATAGATACAGCAATAAGGAATAGCGCAGTAGGCAGTACAGTTGAAGAGGAATGGACATCTCTAGCCGGCCGAAGTGGCCGCGCGGTTCTGGCGCTGCAGTCTGGAACCGCGAGACCGCTACGGTCGCAGGTTCGAATCCTGCCTCGGGCATTGATGTGTGTGATGTCCTTAGGTTAGTTAGGTTTAACTAGTTCTAAGTTCTAGGGGACTAATGACCTCAGCAGTTGAGTCCCATAGTGCTCAGAGCCATTTGAACCATTTTTGACATCTCTAAAAAGGGCCATCACAGAAGTTGGGAAGGGAAACATAGGTACAAAGAAGGTAGCTGCGGAGAAACCATGGGTAACAGAAGAAATACTTCAGTTGATTGATGAAAGGAGGAAGTACAAACATGTTCCGGGAAAATCAGGAATACAGAAATACAAGTCGCTGAGGAATGAAATAAATGGGAAGTGCAGGGAAGCTAAGACGAAATGGCTGCAGGAAAAATGTGAAGACATCGAAAAAGATATGATTGTCGGAAGGATGACTCAGCATACAGTAAAGTCAAAACAATCTTTGGTGACATTAAAAGCAACGGTGGTAGCATTAAGAGTGCAACGGGAATTCCACTGTTAAATGCAGAGGAGAGAGCAGATAGGTGGAAAGAATACACTGAAAGCCTCTATGATGATGAAGATTTGTCTGATGTGATAGAAGAAGAAACAGGAGTCGATTTAGAAGAGATAGGGGATCCAGTATTAGAATCGGAATTTAAAAGAGCTTTGGAAGACTTACGGTCAAATAAGGCAGAAGGGATAGATAACATTCCATCAGAATTTCTAAAATCATTGGGGGAAGTGGCAACAAAACGACTATTCACGTTGGTGTGTAGAATATATGAGTTTGGCGATATACCATCTGACTTTCGGAAAAGCATCATCCACACAATTTCGAAGACGGCAAGAGCTGACAAGTGCGAGAATTATCATCGCACAATCAGCTTAACAGCTCATGCATCGAAGCTGCTTACAAGAATAATATACAGAAGAATGGAAAAGAAAATTGAGAATGCGCTAGGTGACGATCAGTTTGGCTTTAGGAAAAGTAAAGGGACGAGAGAGGCAATTCTGACGTTACGGCTAATAATGGAAGCAAGGCTAAAGAAAAATCAAGACACTTTCATAGGATTTGTCGACCTGGAAAAAGCGTTCGACAATATAAAATGGTGCAAGCTGTTCGAGATTCTGAAAAAAGTAGGGGTAAGCTATAGGGAGAGACGGGTCATATACAATATGTACAACAACCAAGAGGGAATAATAAGAGTGGACGATCAAGAACGAAGTGCTCGTATTAAGAAGGGTGTAAGACAAGGCTGTAGCCTTTCGCCCCTACTCTTCAATCTGTACATCGAGGAAGCAATGACGGAAATAAAAGATAGGTTCGGGAGTGGAATTAAAATGTAAGGTGAAAGGATATCAATGATACGATTCGTTGATGACATTGCTATCCTGAGTGAAAGTGAAGAAGAATTAAATAATCTGCTGAACGGAATGAACAGTCTAATGAGTACACAGTATGGTTTGAGAGTAAATCGGAGAAAGACGGAGGTAATGAGAAGTAGTAGAAACGAGAACAGCGAGAAACTTAACATCAGGATTGATGGTCACGAAGTCGATGAAGTTAAGGAATTCTGCTACCTAGGCAGTAAAATAACCAATGACGGACGGAGCAAGGAGGACATCAAAAGCAGACTCGCTATGGCAAAAAAGGCATTTCTGGCCAAGAGAAGTCTACTAATATCAAATACCGGCCTTAATTTGAGGAAGAAATTTCTGAGGATGTACGTCTGGAGTACAGCATTGTATGGTAGTGAAACATGGACTGTGGGAAAACCGGAACAGAAGAGAATCGAAGCATTTGAGATGTGGTGCTACAGACGAATGTTGAAAATTAGGTGGACTGATAAGGTAAGGAATGAGGGGGTTCTACGCAGAATCGGAGAGGAAAGGAATATGTGGAAAACACTGATAAGGGGAAGGGACAGGATGATAGGACATCTGCTAAGACATGAGGGAATGACTTCCATGGTACTAGAGGGAGCTGTAGAGGGCAAAAACTGTGGAGGAAGACAGAGATTGGAATACGTCAAGCAAATAATTGAGGACGTAGGTTGCAAGTGCTACTCTGAGATGAAGAGGTTAGCACAGGAAAGGAATTCGTGGCGGGCCGCATCAAACCAGTGACGCTGTGCGCTGTCTGGGCCACGTTGAGGTACTCCCACAGCCAGTAGGATCTCCGAACCTGTCTCCATCAGAACAGAGGACCAGTTCTGACGTCAGCTCTGGCCTAATGCCAGAATCCAAGACAGTAAGGACCAGTTAGATAGTCGTGGGTCATCTTATCTGAGGAGAGGATAAAACGGCTTAGGCGCTCCCCAACCGAATCCGAGAATCCCGGCCAGAGGGTTAGTAACTGGTAACGGGACTCATGCTGCCAAGTGCTGCAAATTTAACCGTATTTTGTGATCACTGTAATAACATCACATACGATACTTCCTGCCATAATAAAACTATGTGCCGGACCGAGACTCGAACTCGGGACCTTTGTCTTTCGCGGGCAAGTGATCTACCAACTGAGCTACCCAAGCACGACTCACGCCCCGTCCTCACAGCTTTAATTCCGCCAGTACCTCGTCTCCCACCTTCCAAACTTCGCAGAAGCTCTGCTGCGAACCTTGCAGAACTAGCACTCCTGGAAGAAAGGATATTGCAGAGACATGGCTTAGCCACAGCCTGGGGGATGTTTCTAGAGTGAAATTATCACTCTACAGCGGAGTGTGCGCTGATACGAAACTTCGTGGCAGATTAAAAGTGTGTGCCGGACCGAGAATCGAAGTGCTTGAGTCGTGCTTGGGTAGCTCAGTTGGTAGAGCACTTGCCCGCGAAAGGCAAAGGTCGCGAGTTCGAGTCTCGGTCCGGCACAGTTTTAATCTGCCAGGAAGTTTCATATCAGCGTACACTCCGCTTTAGAGTGATAATTTCATTCTAGAAACATCACATGCCCTCTCAAACAGTAAAGTTTCATTTTGTTTCCTCCTCCTCTTTTGGGTTATTCAGTTTTTTTCAGACAGTATACCAGGGCGTGCTGAAATGTAATGCCTCAGCATCGGTTGAGGTATTGTATCTCACGGGTAGTACTCGGCCGACTATCCCGCATTGACGACGCGACTTGCCACCTTCTGCCGATAGAGGGCTCCGGATAGTAGCGTGTAAGCTGCCGAGAATCCTTCCGGGTTGTATAGCCGCGGTCCATGTAACTCTTCCATCCCTGACGTTTCGTCCAAGGCTACGTTGGACATCTTCAGAGGTGCTCCTGGTTGTGCCGACTGACGAGTCGGACGTCGAAGAGCGGCCTAAATACCGTGCAAAGTGCGCGTGGTCTAGATTTCACGTGATAGCAGAGATAAACATTGTCGGAGATAAAATTTTTTAACTATCGATTATAGTACGTCAAAGATAAAAACTTCTCATCCATTCTGTAGCGCCACTCTCCATATGTCGCTGAGTTTCAGGGCTTCTTCTTTTCTGTTAAAATTATCCCAATGTTTATATATTTCGATGGCTTCTCTACATAGCCGTGGATAAAAGTTCGTCATAGTGCATGGGGGCTTAATTAATATTTAATGCAAATAATTTTAATTTTTTGTTTAGTAGCTGTCTGTCCGATTACGAAGTCTCGTAAACGGTTGGCCCTGACTAGTATTATTACGCTATCTGACTGCATAGAACAACAACAAAGAATGAAATGGAAATTTTCATTAACACAATTAATTAATTAAGTCCCCAGCAACTATAAAACCTACGAAACCAAAGCACAAGTGTATCTGTTCTGTGTGTGGAAGTATGACTCAACGTATGCATCTGGCACGGTTCTTCTTCAACAACACAAGAAATTTTAAATTTCATTTATACTGAATTAATTAAAGAAAATAGAAATACCATAATTACTCAAGAAAACCAGAATTACACTCTAATACAAGAACACAAGCCAGATGCTTTGTTGACTGAACCTGTAATGACGCATTATTCAGGACATTGAAATAATGAGAAAGAAAAGAAAAGTAGTTTGTTACCTTAATTTATATTGATGAAAAGCACTCTAGACATTACAATCTCTCCACACCGACTCGCTACTATCACATCTCAACAAGAACTTTTCAGTATCACATCTCAGCAAGCACTGCCTACTAGCTCATCTCAACAAACACTACTCACTACGACATCTCAGCACTGACTACCACGAGCTCTCCCCAAGCACTGCCCACTACGAGTTCTCAATAATCACTGCCAGTGGAGGCGGCGGAACAATGCTCTCTAGCGCGATCTCTGGCGCTGTGGCTCAGTGTAGCCACCTTTCAATAGTACATAAAACTTCAGTTTCCGAGAATTTCACTACGTGATCACCCGACTGAAGAGTATGTTCCGCCACAGCTGACTTGTCTGTTTTCCCTATTCGGCAAAGACTTTTATGTTCCTTCAGCCGTGTATTCTCACTTCTCTTTGTAGTTCCAAAGTAGACGCTACCACGTGTACACGGAATCTTATATACACCCCTTGCAGAGAGAGGGGGACGGGAACGAAGGGCTTGGCCTATCGTCACCTGTTTACAAAACTTAAAGAACACCTTCGAGGACTTCACTTTGATAGTGACGAAGAGGTGCAAGCAGAGGTGACGTCGTGGCTCCGTCAACAAAGTCAAACATTCTACAGTCACGGTGTCAAGAAACTGGTCTCTCGGTATGAGCAATGTGTCTCTCGCCAGGGTAACTACGTTGAGAAATAAATATGTAGGCACATAGAATAAGTATGTAGAATGTTAATAAAGTTTGTTTTATGTGGAAAGCTTTAAGAATCATCGCATACAAAATTCGAAGGCATTATTTTTCAGCATGCCCGCCCACATACGTATGTACTTTAAAAGTAGTCACGGCGAACATTTCACGGTACAATCTTTTCCTCGAATTTCATTAAAAAATACTTGATTGCTGAAGTACATATAAAATGTTGGTGCATAATATGTTACAATCATGCTAGTCAGATTTCAGCTCTTCCCGGTGTTGTTGCTGTGGTGTGTTCTTTCACCCCCGCTATTAACCCTGAATTATCAGTGTAAGTGTTGATTCCCTGATACACGCCTGTATGTACGATCGGAGACGATGCTTTAGAGACTACACGGACCGCACCGTCTTTTATTGATTCCACTTGGTAGAGAAGTCAGCGAACAGGATAGGAGCAAAGCACGATGCTGGCAGACAATGAAAGTTTTAAACGTAAGTGGAAATTATTTCTGATTTACAACTTCTTGTTTTCTCCTGATGAATTTCTGAATCGAGAGTATCTGTAGGTCAATGAATTGAATTTAAATAGGTCCTGTGGATTGGAATTAACAAATAAAGTAAATTCCCAGTATCCAAGAATGTTTTCAAAAGAGAAACTGTATCTTATTTGTAAACATTCTGACACGTTTCATAGCGTGTCCACAGAAAATGCAAAAAGCCGAACTAAACTTAAGCCACAAAATCTCTGAGAAATATCCGTGATTGGTGGTGAATGGTACTGCTTCACCCTGTTACCGACACAGTACCATTGCTGAAAAGTTGTGTTACAGCTTTGAATTTGAAACGGGTACCTTTGACGTAGACTGTACTGCATCAGCCTCTTTTTTTGTTTATATTGACATTTAATTCATAAGAGCTTACAGTCATTTATTTAGCTACTTACAGCTGTACATTACAGTTATTTCGGTTTGGTGTTTAAACGATTTACATAAAATTTTTAAGATGACATGTACAGAACAAACAGCTTTCAATGAAGCAGTCAGAGTACTCAAAAGGCATCTGAAACAGATGTTGAAAAGGTACAGGTTATCACTTCTAGATGTGTTTAAAATTTAAATCAAATTACATTCCAGTTCAAACACTAAAACTAATTCCGTTATGAATTCAACGAATGCCGTACGAACTTGTACATTGTTCACTTTGAAAACTGCAATAATGTTCTGGGAGAACTGAATGTGTGATGAACTCTATTGCCGCGTAATTTTTTCCTATCGGAACTTTATATTTGCTGCAAGCAAGCAACACGTGGCTTAGATCTCCGACCGCCTCATTGCTGCAGTCACAAAATGAAGCCCAGATGAAACTGAAATACCCGTGTACAAATCTCGTTCGGCTTAGTGATGGTACGTCTTCACAAATTGTGATGTTTAAAGGGATGTTCTGGTTGACACCGATGAAAAAAAAAAATAGATTTTTTACGTAATGTGTATCGGTGAAGTATATACACTGGTGTTCAAAATTAAAGCAACAAACGGAAATTTTGCAAAGTTGCTTTCATTTTGCCACGAAACAGTATAAACAGGTAACAGTAAAGTAGAAACAGTGAAAAGAATTCGGAACGTAAACAACTGAAACGTGCATAACACGTAGACAAAAATTGTCTTCCTTTTTTCCAACTTAAATAATGTGCACGAACATTGTGACAGCTGGTTAATGTGCCACCTCTGGCAGCTACACAGGCCTGACAACGACGGGATATGCAGTGAATGATGTCATCAATCTCATGTTCAGACAGTAACGCCCATTCTTCCTGCAGAGCTGCTCAGAAGTCTTAGAGAGTGGTTAGAGTGGTTGGTGAAAGCTCAGGTGTGCAACCCGCCTCCCTAGTCCATCTCAGTCATGCTCTCTGGGATTCAAATCGGAGGAGCGAGCACGTCACGCCCTGCGGGCAGTATCTTGCGTTTCCAAAAAAAAAAAAAAAAAAAAAAAAAAAAGCATCCGTGCTCTACGTCGATCATCATCGTCCATTAATGCGAAGTCTGGACCCACAACACCTCGCAACAGCCGTGCATGGGATCCCAAAATCTCCTCACGTTACTTGACAGCGGTTAAATCTTGCTGATTCACCCGTACGATTTCCTGAAGAGGCCCACAGCATTAGGGATCCTCCTCGATATCGGTCTCTTTCCACAATGTTTGGGTCCCGAAATTTTACCGAGCGAGGTGGCGCAGTGGCTAGCACACTGGACTTTTAGTCGGGAGGACGACGGTTCAGTCCCGCGTCCGCCATTCTGATTTAAGTTTTCCGTGAATTCCCTAAATCGCTCTAGGCAGATGCCGGGATGGTTCCTTTGAAAGGGCACGGTCGACTTCCTCCCCCGTCCTTCCCTAATCCGATGAGACCGATGACCTCGCTGTCGGCTTCTTCTCCCCCAAACAACCCCCAACCCCGAAATCGTGTTGTTACACGTTCTCTCCAGATACGAATCCATCGGGAATAGCTCTCCAGACTAAATAGGGACTCATCTTTGAAAACAACATTTTCCTACTGTTCGACCACCAGGTGGCATGTTGATGCTCCACTCTAGACGTTCTCTTCTGTGAAGACGCGTCAGACATAGACAAACAGCATGTCTCCGACAATGAAGGCCACTCTGTCGAAGTCCTTTGTACATCGTTTGCCTCGATACAACACGTCCAGCGCGAGCTCACGTACCAGTTTCCGTGCAGTACTAAGTCGGTACTGTCGTGCCCTTGCTGCAAAATGACGGTCCTCTCTTACGGAGTCACACGTGGTTTGGCCTTCCCTGGTCTTCTGGACACAGTTACGGCTCTATAAACTGTCGAAACATCCGAGAAACAACAGAACGCCTCAGACTCAGCCATCGGACCACACCAGTTTGTGACTCTCCTGCTTCCATTCCTACTACGGCCCTCCACCACAGAGAGTCTGGTAGGAATCTCCTCTGTGCCATACTGCACCGTCTGTGACTCTGTACAATTTTGAATGTGGGACTACCCGACAAACTCTACCTCGTTTCATAGGTGCCGTGACGTCATTGTTGGCATGGTTGTCCGTTGACCGGAATGCCATCTTCCACGCAGAACAAGATCGTACCGACATCTGACTGACAGTTTGTATGATTATATAGTGAATTTGACACAGGATGGAGAAATGACGGTTTGTTACTTTCATTTTGGACACCAGGGGATACAGGGTGAGTCACTAACTATTGCCACCTAGAATAACTCCGAAAGTATGATAGTACCTGAAACGTTTGTGCGACAAATGTTGCTTGAGACAACGGGTTCCATAATATGACGCTGGTTTTTTGTTGCGTGGTGGGGTCGCGTCAAAGACATGAAGGTCAACTCTGTTTTTTTATTGGGTGCTATAGTTTGGTACTTCATTTCTGATAGCGGCTATTAAGGCGAAACCAATGATGTGTAGCACTAAGGTCTTGGGAGATCAACGAAGGTCGCAAAGGTGGTATGAACGTCCATTTACAGAAGGTGTTCGAAGTGATGGCCACTGGTATAAACGCAGTGCTGCAATCTTCTTACAGTGGATTGAGTGGTATTCCTTACCATTTCGGCACTTACCGAATTACATGCTCTGACAGTTCTCTCTCGTATATCGTGCAAATGGCAAATATTGCCCGAATATGGCGTATCTACCTAACGTGCTATTGACATGTAAACACCATTCGACGGTGTCGCAATACAACACTAATAGGAACGGTAAGACTAGTATCGTCGAATCAAGCGAATGCGAATGATGTGTTCCTTCGAAGAACAGGTCGATATGCTTCTCATTTACGGAAAATGCCAACGAAATTCAGTGAGAGCTAGAGACTTTACGCTGAAAGATGTCCTCAACGTTCTGACCCTACACGTCGTACATTTAAATATGTGTATGATAGATTGAGAACAACTGGATCTTTAACGCATCGAGAACCTGTCCGGCAAAGGAAAGTTACTAACGAGGGAACGCAAATTGGTACTCTTGCCACTGTGGTTCGAGATCCTTGTTTTGGTTCGCGTCAGATCGCAAGGGAATCTGGCATGAGCCAGAATAGTGTTGTTCGTGATCTGCATCGTAATTAATATCATCCTTACGATATCAGTCTCCACCAAGAATTAAATGGTACAGATTGTACGCGTCCCACTGAGTTATGCCGATGGGCTCAACTTCAGAGTCAGAGGGATGACACATTTGTTAATTTGAGTTTATTTGTGTGTGTGTGAAATCTTATGGGACTTAACTGCTAAGGTCATCAGTCCCTAAGCTTACACACTACTTAACCTAAAATATCCTGAGGACAGACACACACACCCATGCCTGAGGGAGGACTCGAACCTCCGCCGGGACCAGCCGCACAGTCCATGACTGCAGCGCCTGAGACCGCTCGGCTAATCCCGCGGATTTTATTTACCGAGGAGGCTACATTCACGAACGATAGAAATGTTGATTTGCATAACATGCATTATTCAACAACTGAAAATCCATGTTGACTGCGGTAAGTTGCACACCAAAAACTGTAATCGGTGAATGTATGGTACGGGATTCTGGAGGACAGAATTATAAGCCCCTATTTCATCGAAGGAAATCTTAATGGTAGGAAGCACAACACACCCCTGCGGGAAACATTAGGTCTATTATTGGAACAAATACCTTTAGAAAAAGGAATAGAATGTGGTATCAACAGGGTTGGGTGTTCGGCACATTTTTCGCTGATGGCTAGAAATGAGTTGCAGAGACAATTCCCAAATCGTTGGATTGGACGCGGAGGAGACGTGTCGTGGCCGGCTCGTTCGTCAGACTTGACGCCTCTGGATTTTTTCTTATGGGTATTCGTAAATGACATTGTTTATAAAGACGTTCCAACTACACCAGAAAATATGCGGGAGAGAATTGTCAGAGCATATGCTTCGATAAGTGCCGCTGTGATAAGGAATACCACTGAATCCTTGATAAGAATATTGCAGCACTGCATTGATACCAATGGTCATCATTTCCAACACCTCCTGTAAATGCATGTTCATTCCATCTTTGTGACCTTCTTTGACCTTCCAATACATAAAAAAAAATTTTTTTTAAATACCAGAGTTGACCGTCATATATCTGACGCGACCCCACCTCGCAACAAAAAAACGTCGTATTATGGCCCCCGTTGTCCCATGCAACATTTGTCGCACAAACTTTTCAGCTACTATCATACTTTGGGAGTTATTCTTGGTGGCAATAGTTAGTGGCTCACCCTGTATATTATGCCTGCAAAATGATTTTATGATTGCGAAAGTATTTTAGAAATTATAGCGTATTGAATGGAACCGTGCACCGAGCGAAGAATAGGCAGCTGTAGGCGCTCCATGAATTAATTCAAGAAAAGATTCGGCAAGTATTTCTGTCCAATGAAGATTTGATTAGAAGATGCACCCGTGCTGTTACGCAAAATGGCAAAGAGAGCTGCAGCGCGAACATTGTGGCGCAAAAACTGTTGAAATGGCAGCGTAGATAGCTGCAAGTGCATTCTGCGAAGGTTATTTTTCTATTCGGAAGACCATGAATGTGGTAGGAGTCGCCATAGGGACTTCGCTGAGTTGTCTGATTGGAAACGCATGGCTGCCGCGGAGCAAGGAATGCCTCAGTTTGTTAAAAGAGCCCGGACTGAAAACATACAGCGCCAAATGAGAGCTTTTTGGGGAGGAGGAGGGATGCCTCTGTGGTCTTAGCCGTAAGTTTTGAAACAACGTTTTTGTTTTGTTATTCCACGCTTTAAACGCGTTTTCCTCGAAACAACGTTTTTCAGCGCGCGAAGCGGTCTAGACCCACGACAAATGAAACGATTCTTTTGAGTTTTGAAAAATAAAAAATAATGAGATTTAGAGGGTATTAAAGATAGATTCTTTTGTATTCAAATTTTAAATATTTTTTAAACATTTGAACTTGGAAAAACATGCCAAGTAGTTGACATTTTTCAAATAGCAGCCATTCTTTGTTCGACGTGTTTATCAGAACCTCTGCGTCATGGTCCCCGAAACTCATTTTAATTTAAGAATTTTCTATTTTTATAGGTTTCAAAAATAGCCACGAGTCTGTAGAGCACATCGTGCAAACCAGGACGCGCCGCGAGGCGTATACTTTGACAAGGGCTGCGGCCTCCATTTTTAATTTGTTGTGAGATGACAACATGTTTCATGCACGTATGTATATTGTAACACCCCACCCGTCACTTATCTGGTTTTGGCGTGTGTTCACCCCAGCTAATTGACTAACAGATCAACAGAGACTGCAAAACTGCCGCAATATCGGATAACGCAAAGATAGTAATAAGGCCCTGTGACTCCTGATTGAACTGTGGTGGCAGTGTTGACATTAATGTATTCAGAATCGATCACTTTTAATTAAAAAGAGGTGCACATTGATGTTATGTGCAGCTATTGAACACCAGATGCAAATCTTGGCCGGCCGTTGTGGCCGTGCGGTTAAAGGCGCTTCAGTCTGGAACCGTGTGACCGCTACGGTCGCAGGTTCGAATCCTGCCTCGGGCATGGATGTGTGTGATGTCCTTAGGTTAGTTAGGGTTAAGTAGTTCTAAGTTCTAGGCGACTGATGACCTCAGAAGTTAAGTCGCATAGTGCTCAGAGCCATTTGAACCATTTTTGAGCAAATCTTGAACATAAAATTAATTAAGAAAGTGACTTGGGATTTCAACTACTTGATTGAAAACAGATGCAGTCGACTATCACAAATTTATTTTAACTCACGACCTTCAATCATCACATTACATGACTCTCCTACCAGGCAGTGGTAATAAATTGCGTTTGCGTGGAGTAAAGCTCGATAACTCAAAAGTAATTCCTATCGACTGACCCAGGCATAATGCGAAGTGCGAGAAGAATTCTACAATACACGGCCCATGTAACCCTCGTGGAAACTTTGCCGACGTGATCCAACAAATTAATCAGTGGCCGGAGCGGGCGCAATATCACTGAATTCAGCGTGGCGGAGCGGCGTCGTTGTGCGGACGTCGGCCGGTCTCGTAGTGCTGCAAGGCTGCGCTCGTCTATTCACTCCTAGCTATCTTGCTCAGTACATAGCTGAACGAAAACTTTCTATCTCCAAGTTCAATCGTTCCATTTGCTAAGTCCTAAACTGCAGAGATGCTCTTTCTCTCTCAGGCAAGCTGAGTAAAGAACGCCACGTCCGCACTCTAGGCAAGCTGGGAACGGAAGACTTCTATGGGGACTTCTCCCAGTCCGCTCTTCGCCTCGGTTTCCCCTCCAGAAAAATCACTTACGCCAATTGCAGCGCAAGTCGCGTTAATCATGCGTCGCTTCCCAGCGCCGACCAATGCCTGCTCTGGGAAGTGACCAAATTCCCACAAAATTTCCCTTCCTCTCAACTTCTGCTATTTAGCTCCTCCCAGGCCACCCATCAAGGTTAGCGTCTGCACAAAACACCAATTTTTCCGGAATTCTGACTCCCAGGAGAGAACTTCAAATTCCTCGGTCCTATGTTCCCATCGGAGGCCGGCGTATTTCATGCTGTCGCTCTTCACCTGATTTACTTCAGGCTCTGCGGACCGTGAATTGAGCGTGAAGTTGCTGTAGTCACGAACACGCATATTTTGACCTCTGTTGACCGCTCCACCGTAGCTTGCCCGGCTTTGTCATATGTTTCACAGAAAACAGGAGACTGACATTTATCAACAGGCGTACAAGTTCTCTGTCTGTTTCCCGGTACACCAGCATGGAGTCAGGGTCAACCACCCACTCACTGTCACTAATCTTAAGGCGGCTGGAGGCCGCGCACCGTTACCGCTTTCTCAGAGCTTGAGCCGCCCTAAGCTGCCTATTGTCGCATCCTTTAGCCGCTCCCCTGGCCGGCCACGGTCAAATACTTCCCTGGGGTAAACTAGCCTCCACTAAATCGACGCGTTTCCACAAAGTTTTCATGTCGTGTGAATTACTTTAAAACCATCACCCGACATTAATTATTCCAATACGTCCATACTATACCCTGTACAAGATGCATTGTGCCTTGTCAGTCATTTTGTTCAGCACTACTGTTCACTCAACGTGAGTTAGGTGATCTTTAATGACTTCATGTAAGGGGCATAGTTCTTGCCATCTTACAATATATAATACTGTTGTAAAACCCCCACTTTAATAAAAACAATCTTTGTATGAAAAAATATTTAGATCACCCATTTTTCATGCCTCACAACCAGAACTTCCTCTTAAACAAGGTCTTGTGCAGGATGGCAGCGTCTAATAAATCCGTGTAGTTACTTCTCCGAGTCAGTTTAGACACGACGAATTGCTGTTGCCACTCGGTCACAAATGTGGACACCAGTCTGATACAAAATTCTTTGTGCGGCAGCTTGGATATCAAAACATAACCTGTTAACAAACGGCCTGCTTTGGCAGCTGATCAATCTTCAAGTTATCATCTATTCCACTGTGGCTTATAGGTAGGTTCGTAACGATGCCTTCACCTTTGGAATTCAGTAAACTGGTCGATTTACACACAAGATTTTATAAACTTCTGCTGGAAGACGTGCCTTTAGCGACTGTGAAGGACATGGTTCCAGTACGACTGATAACTGTGTTATACTGGGTTATTCTAAATGATGGACGCATTTTCAAAAATTCGTTTGTATTCAAGTACAAATCCAAAATGAACAAGATTTATACCAATGAAAAAGTTTTTGGCGGCCGGCAGAGTTCGCGCGGCAATAGCGCCGCATTCCGTTTCACTGTCAGTTGTGAGTGGGGTAAAGACTGTGAAGCACAAAATTTTCTGCGTTCTTGAGTTCGCGAAAAGTGGGTCGCAAATTGCAGTGCAGCGGGCATTTCGTACCAAATTCGGTATTCAACTATCAACTCGCAAAATCATTAGCCGTTGGTTTAAGCAGTTTAAACAGACTGGGAGTGTGAGCAAAGGAAAAACGCACAGGCCGACCGCGTGTGTCAGAGAATGATGTCCGACGGATTAATTACAAATTATTAAAAGTATATTAAATTGATATCAAACATTATGAAAAACTTTGGAACTTGTTCTTTTCATTGGTATAAAGCCTGTTCGTTTTGGATTTGTACCTGAATAAATACGAAGTTTTGAAAATAGGTCTATCATTTAGAATAACCCTGTATATTCAATGCAGCCAGGGAAGTAACATCAGTAAAGTGAGGCTAGGAATGGAATAAACAAACTTTTTGGGTCGGGGCTTGTTTTGCGGCGCCGAGGTGTCTGCACCCGACGAGCGCCAAGACTTCCTCGTCCTTCGCTACGAACACGGATGAGAGCAGTCGCCCATTCTAAACGTTTCCGGATATTAAAAAAACTGTAAACAGCGGAGCGTGCAACAGACTAAACTGTTTGACACATTAATAACGGCGCTCCTGATAAGGGACTGCGTGTACTCTGAAGGCTCCAGACAGCACGCGTGTGTGGTCCCAGGTAAGCCACGCCTACAGCTAGCAGCCGGTCGCTGCGGCTGGTCTGGCGTGGTCTGTTTACATACTTACGGCGTTGGATGCTAAGTTTTTTTTGTTGCCTCATCAGTCTTCTGACTACCATTTCCTCTCTTGATCTCAGACTAGCACTTACACCCAGCGTCATCAATTATTACACACATTTGTCTGTGCGTTCCCGTTCAATGATTGCCCACTACACTGACTAATCTTTCTCGTTAATGTTTTCTGCACATCCCTTTCCTCGTCTGTTTTGCGGAGAACCTACTCATTGTTTCGAATTTCTCTGGTGTCACATTCAATGCTGCCGTGGAAACTGTACAATATTTTAACGAGGTACCAGATCGTCGTCTTACGAGTCATGGACTCTTGGCAGTATTGGGCAGTTTCCGTGACAGCATCCCATTCACCGCCCGAGAACATTTAAAGAAAAATTATTTGAGAGCAGTCTTGATCGCAGCCGATGTTAACTTCTGACCGGTTTCGGCCTTTTAATTACGGGCTCCGCCATCCAGATGGTACAAACTGATGACAGCCCGTCATTAAACGGCCGAAACCGGTCAGAAGTTAACATCGGCTGCGATCAAGACTGCTCTTAAATAATTTTATCACAATAAGAACGCTGTTCTGCGACAACGTTATATAAAATTATGAATCCTTTAAAGTATTTACTACGTCGGAAAGTTCCAAGCACCATAGCCTCTTCACTTCATTAGACTTTCAATCCATTAAACATTTACTCTAATTTTCCTACTTTCTCTAAGGTTAGACATGTCATCAACGAATTTTGTCATTGATTTCCTATCACTGCTGAACCTTCCTTTTTTTCTTTTATTCCGTCTTGGACATATAGCCTGAACAGTAGGGGGAAAATATCGCATTCCTGCCTGTTGATGATGCGTTGATCACTTCGATATTGATTGCCAAAAAAATGGCTCTGAGCACTATGGGACTTAACTGCTGTGGTCATCAGTCCCCTAGAACTTAGAACTACTTAAACCCAACTAACCTAAGGACATCACACACATCCATGCCCGAGGCAGGATTCGAACCGGCGAGCGTAGCGGTCTCGCGGTTCCAGACTGTAGCGCCTAGAACCGCACGGCCACTCCGGCCGGCATTCATTGCCAAATCGATGAATTCTTGACCCCTCAGATCGTGTTGTGTCAACCAGTTCCTCCTTTTACCGAAGTTTTTTTTCTTTTCAGGCGATGAAGTTAATAAGCATTAATTTCTCAACATATCTAGCTAGCCTTCAGCGTTCTTCTACAGCACCGCGTTAAAAAGGTTCTGTTACTTTCACGTCTGAACTGTTCATCACTCACGTTTCACGTCCATAAAAGGCTGTAGTCACGACAAATATCTTCACACAAAACTTCCTGACATTTAAATTAAATTCAATATTGACAAATTTATCTCTTTCTGGAATGTTCAACTTTTGGATTTGCAGCTCTTGTATTTCTTCCGTCTTTGCAGTTCAAATTATTGGATGTAGTTTCCGTCTTTTATGCAACACACTTTCTTGTTTCCCAAACATGTTTCAGCACGTCTGTGCCATGATCAGTGGGTTTTGTTTATTGTACAACTCTAAAAGTGAACCTGTTGCAAGTTATAAGTAATCTACCAAAAAGAGGCCTAAAGACAGTTTTTATTCTTTTTTGTTGTTACCTTGATTTTACATTTTATGGTTTTGTAGGAGTATCTGTATGTTGTCCTGCACTGATAGATAGCCCGTCATCTGCAAACCAAACAATGTAAACGAATTTTATCAGCGAGTTACCTATCCCTTGATTTTTTTAAAAAAACTGATTTCAGTGTGGCAAAATGTTTTTTGTGATTATTTGTTGTTACTCGTGTTTTGTTGTGATTGAAAGAAGAAGGATCAGTCGCAAAAAGGCTTAATAACAAATAAGAACACAAAACATGTTGCCAAACCGAAATAACGTTTTTTTAAAAATCAAGGAATGGGTTAACTCGCTGATAAAATTCGGATTTACATCGTTTGGTTTGCAAATGACAAGCTTTCAGTGAAGGACACCACACAGATAGTCCTACAAAACCATATAATGTAAAATCAAGGTAAGAACGGAAACGAACAAAAACTGTTCTTACGTCTCATTTTGTTAGATCAGTTACAACTTTTACAGTTATCCAGTAAACAAAACCCACTGATGATGGCGCAGATGTGCTGAAACATGTTTGGATATCAAGAGAAACAGTGTGTTACATAAAAGGCAAAACTTATATACTATAATATTTCAGAAATGCTTTTCTTGATATTACCAGTCTGTATTTTGTAGCCTCTCCACTTTGGCCAGCGTAATTTATCTTTCTGACCAAATAGAAAAACCTATCTACTATTTTTAGCGTCTTATTTTCTCACCTAACTCGCCCAGAACCACCTTGTTTCAATAGACTACAATTCATTACCCTTGTATTACTTTGGTACATGTTCATCTTACACTGCTGAAAAAAAAACATGCAGCACTCTCAAGGGCTGTGTTCAGTGGCACGGGTGTAATACACTATGTCATCAAAAGTATCCGGACAGCCCCAAAAACATACGTTTCTCATATAGATGCTTTGTGCTGCCACCTACTGCCAGTACTCCATATCAGCGATCTCAGTAGTCATTAGACATCGTGAGAGAGCAGAATGGGGCGCTCCGCGGAACTCACGGGCTTCGAACGTGGTCAGGTGATTGGGTGTCACTTGTGTCATACGTCTGTACGTGAGATTTCCACACGCCTAAACATCCCTAGGTCCACTGTTTCCGATGTTATAGTGAAGTGGAAACGTGAAGGAACACGTACAGCACAAAAGCGTACAGGCTGACCTCGTCTGTTGACTGACAGAAACCGCCGATGGTTGAAGACGGTCATAATGTATAATAGGCAGACATCTATCCAGACCATCACGCATGAATTCCAAACTGCACCAGGATCCACAGCAAGTACTATGACAATTAGGCGGGGGGTGAGAAAACTTGGATTTCATGGTAGAGCGGCTGCTCATAAGCCACACATCACGTCGGTAAATGCCAAACGACGCCGCGCTTGGTGAAAGGAGAGTAAACATTGGACGACTGAACAGTGGAAAAACATTCTGTGGCGATCCGATGGCAGGGTGTGGGTATGGCGAATGCCCGGTAAACGTTATCTGCCACCGGTGTAGTACCAACAGTAAAATTCGAAGGCGGTTGTGTTATGGTGTGGTCGTGTTTTTCATGGAGGGGTCTTGCATCCCTTGTTGTTTTGCGTGGCACTATCACAGCACAGGCCTACACTCATGTTTTAAGCACCTTCTTGCTTCCCACTGTTGAAGAGCAATTCGGGGATGGTGACTGCGTCTTTCAACACGATCGAGCACCTGTTCATAATGCATAGCCTGTGGCTGAGTGGTTACACGACAATAACATCCCTGTAATGGACTGGCCTGCACAGAGTCTTGACCTAAGTCCTATAGAACACCTTTGGTATGTTTTTGAACGCCGACTTCGTGCCAGGTCTCACCGACCGGCATCGATACCTCTCCTCAGTGCAGCTCTCCGTGAAGAATGGGCAGCCGTTCCCCAAGAAAGCTTCCAGCACCTGGTTGAACATATGCTTGCGAGAGTGGAAGCTGTCATCAAGGCTAAGGATGGGCCAACACCGTATTGAATTCCAGCAATACCGATGGAGGGCGCCACGAACTGGCAAGTCATTTTCAGCCAGGTGTCCGGATACTTTTGATCACATAGTGTATATACATGCTGAGGGGTTGTAGTGTTAGTGATTCATTTGTCACGGTCATCGGACATGAGATGGCACTTTAGAGGCATGTCTGTGCGCCTTCTTTTGTGAATCGGCAGGTATTAACTGTACTATTTTTAGGTGGACTGTGTATGCAATATTCATTCTAAGGCACACCCATTCCCCACGAAGGACTACGTACTACTGTTGAAGAACTACAGCCATTTGAACAGTGTCGCATTTTGGGTCTGCAGGAAGCTGGATGGACTTAACGACAGGCTGCTGCACACACTGGGCATATTGAATCGGTGGTGTGTCGCTGCTTTCAGCAATGGTCTGTGGAACACTCGCACAGCCGTAGGCCAATTCCTGCACGTCCATGTAGTACAGACACTCATCAAGATCGACGCATCGTGAGAGCAGCAATGGTGAACTTCATCGAGGGAAGAAATCTGGGCGCATGTCACCTGATGCGTCACCAAGAAACATTGGAATCCGTCTGGTTACAGCAGGACAAACATCAAGTGCGCCTTTGGCGAGGATATCCCTGACACCACGACACCACCAAGCAGGGCTACTCTTGTGTAGTGAAAGAATCGACTGGTATGGTACTCCATTGTCTTCAGTGATGAAAGTCATGGACGTACGCTTACACGGAGTAGTTCTGGTGAATGGCCTAAAAATGGTTCAAATGGCTCTGAGCGCTATGGGACTTAACATCTATGGTCATCAGTCCCCTAGAACTTAGAACTACTTAAACCTAACTAACCTAAGGACAGCACACAACACCCAGTCATCACGAGGCAGAGAAAATCCCTGACCCCGCCGGGAATCGAACCCGGGAACCCGGGCGTGGGAAGCGAGAACGCTACCGCACGACCACGAGCTGCGGACGTGAATGGCCTATTCCGGAGTGAATTCACCTACAACACAAAGGTCCAAATCCAGGCTTCATGGTGTGAGAGACCATCAGTTACAACTCGCTGTCACATTTGGTGGTTGCTGTATTGCACATTTTGCTGTCACCGCGCTACTGTGAGGAAGGTGACCTTTTAAAGAGCGCGGCCGACTTCCTCCCCCATCCTTTCCCAAACTCGGTGATCTCGCAGCCTGGTCCTCTACCCCAAATCAGTCAACCAACCGAGAATACACGTCTGCATTGCCTCCACTGTGTGCTGACGTGACTGTTTGGGAACTCTTCACTGTGACATGCGTGTTTCATTTGCTCTGAACTTATCGTATACTCCTACAATAACGTACTACGTGGCACGTCGGTTGTCATTAAAATTGTCTTTTCCTCGAGGCTACTACGTTTATTTCCGGGAGTGTATATTGTCGTTCTAATATAGTACCCATTCCGTTCAATCGCTCTTTGACGTCTCTGACAGAATTGCAATGTCTTCGGCATGCCTCGAATTTTTTGTTTCTTCTCCTTTACTTGAATTTCCTTTCCAAATCTCTCCTTAACTTATTCCACTGCTTCTCGATGTACAAAGTGTATACCATCGCTGAAAGGCTACAACCTTATGTCACTCTCTTCTCAACTACTACTTCCCTGTCATGTCCGACTCATAGCAGCATGCACTACCGATAACAGCCTTTTGAGCTTCAAAGTTGAAGGTTTGTGACACCAATGACAGCTGGCAAGGATATTCCTTTCCCAAAGTATAGTAAAGTACTAATATTTAAACTGATCTCCAATTGGGAGACAGTTTGACCGTTTCTGTTCATTTCAACCAACAAGTAAAGTACCATGATACTTGGAAAACTGTTACCCTTCCCCCAATATTTAGTGTCCCAGTGGCATTTGTGATCCTGCTATTGCACATCTAGGTAGATGTTTTCCTTGAAAAATGCCCACATAGTCATGTCAACATCATTCCTTGAACTACCAGTTGGAGATAAACAGCAGCTATTAAGTCTTAACTCACGACGTGACTGTTCTGTAACGTACAATATGAGGTGTGGCCTCTGGGACCACAACGTTAAAACTGAGATTCAGGGGATAAATTATTTGAAATTTTTCAATTAAGTTATATAAGATTTATTTTATAATTATTTCAGTGTTGTTTAAATGCTCCACGTTCACTGTATCGCATTAAGTAAAGTCTGTAGTATTTTACTTTTTGTCACACAATATCACGTACTTTCGTGGGATTTTTTATATATTACACATAAACTAACAGAGCATGGAAATATGAAACGAGCCACTCAACTTTTGCAGAACATTTGAGAGAAAATAACCACAAACCTACTATAAGACAAAATGATATGAAGATAATTAGAATAAATAATGAAAGACATCTCCTAACATTACAGGAAAATTATCATATATACAAAACAAAGGCTGAAAAGAAACAACTACTAAATGACCAAGTAAATATGACTAACAACTCACTGTTTACACTGATTGATCCTAGAATAGACAGAAATACCAACAAATGATTACACATCTGATTCCTCTCATAAGTATATACAGGAAAGTGTAATAATAATAATAATAATTATTATTATTTTTAAGAAATTTAAAAAAATCTCTCCCTCTCTAAAACACACACGCACACACACACACGCACACACACACACACACACACACACACACGCACACACACATTCACAAAACAGCTGATAACACTTAGAAAAACAAATGAATCTCTGTATTAAAAAGATGGCAGTTACAGTGATGTGTAACGAAAACAGTGAACTGAAAGTGAAGTGTAAGATGTCCACCTGATTGCCAGATGAGAAAAAGCAGTTTGCTTAGATGCAGTGAATTATAAGTTACCTGTAACTACCTTTCCATTTCGTAAAAAAAAGGTTAAGGAAGTATTTTTAAATCTATAACCTAGATGTGAAACCATAACCTATGTGTAAAAAGGACAAATCGTGTATTATTTCAGGACACTCTCTGAAAATGCCTTGTAAAACAGCTTTTTGAGAGTAGTAGCTTTCCTGCTAATTCTCTAGAATAAACTCATTTACAGGATGGACGAAACTACTAAGCAGTACAATGACAGACTGAAATTTTTACTCTTCAGCCGGATTAAAACTGTGTACCGAACCGAGACTCGAGAACACGGTCCGGCACAAAGTTTTAATCCGCCGTGAAGTCTCATATTAGCTCACACTCAGCTGCAGAGTGAAAATTTCCTCTGGAATTATCCCCCAAGCTGTGGCTTCGCCAAGTATGTGCAATACCCTAAAGTTTCACAGCAGAGCCTCTGTGCAGTTTGGAAGGTAGGAGACAAAGTACTGGCGGAAGCAGAGCTGTGGGGGCGGGTCGTGGGTCGTGCTCGGGCTGCTCCGTCGCCGACACGGTAGCTCAGCGTGTTCCGTAAGATGACTAGCTGCACTCTGTAACTTTTTTTAAAAAAAAAGAAAGAAAAATGAGTTGAGAATCAACGATGAACTTGAACCGGTGTCATGCGACATCCGCCCAAACCGAGGGCAACGTAAAAATGAAAAAAAGTCGGTAGACCACTTGCCCAAGAAAGGCAAGTGCCTGACTTAGAGTCTCGGTCCGGCACACAGTTTTAGTCTGCAAGAAAGTTTCAGTATCGTGATAGTTAATTGTTAATTCACTGTACGTATTGGGCTCCTACTTACTTCTACAGTTTGATTTCTGTAGCTGATGCAGACAACTTTTCGTGCTCTGCGTTTTCTCGCTCCTGCCTTAGCCAATTTTAGAGCGAGCTCTTCTTTAGTGTTCTTACAGTCTTATTTTCCCCTCTTTTTCTTTACACATAATTATTGGTATTATCCATCATTCTCACGATATATGTTATCTAAGTCTGCAAGAAACTGACGTGTGTGAGGTAGGTCTAACTCCTCCGCAGCGGTCCTATAGACTGGGACGATCAGCGCCTTTCTCCAGCCGCTCGATGCCGGCCCTTTGTTCCAGCGACCTGCAGCAAGAATCGTCGATACTAGAGATGGGCAAACTCGTTCATCCTTGGGAACTAGTTCACTGCTGATCGTTCTTTTCTGGGAACCGTTCATTTTTACTCGTTCACCGTTAATTTGTGCTTGGTATATGGTTCTTATGAAAAACTGAAAACTAGTAGTGTAGGTGACTGAAGGATGGAGGGCACCAAGAGGGAGCACTTGCCTCCCCGCTGGAGTATAGAGTTTTTATTCATTACAGAATTCTTACACACCTTTAGAAGTAATTTCTATGATTCTACAGAACCTGTCGTTTAGCGAACCGTAGCCTTGTGTGGCTGATCGCAGGGAAATAATATAGGGTGGCGCACGGAAAACCGGCCCCGAGTACAGACTGCTCGCCAATTACGGACGATGTGTTACCCGTTATGAGCAGATACAACAAACAGACAAACATGTAGTAACTAGGCAGTGAAGAAATAACAAGCTAATGCAAGCAACAATTGCGAAACAATCGATGACGATGTGTAGAGAACTGGAGAAGAGAACATGAAAATCTCACGCGACGCGCATGGGCTATAGCACATGTAGTCTTGTAAACCTGTTGGTGTGTGTTTCCCAACTTAATAGACCACAAGTGTCTTGTATAAAATTCTTCGTTTCGACTTCCACTACATAGGTATCTTACGTTGTAAACAATAATCGTTTACACCCTATATATATTTCACGTTGTCTCTGAGTTCGTAGGCGACGTAGACTTTATGGAAGCATAAAATAAAATGTGGTTTTCTCATACTTGCGTTACGCGCTTAGTAAAAATTAGGCTTTTATGTTGCATTATTAACCTTAATGCAGCAATAATAATAATAATTAAGTCCGCAGTAGTAAAATGTTTGGTTTGAAAGCTCCTTCTGAACAAATGTTCCCAGTAATAAAGTTTTTGGTTTGAAACTAGCAGGTAATGCAAATCGGAAACAACCAAAGTTAAAAATAATTAGAGCCTTCCTAAATGTAATGTATTGTATATGAAAGATAAACGAAAATCGTTTTATATGAATTTTCTTACACTCAAAATTAAGCAAATTACTCAAAGTTAGCTGCTAAATCAAGTCGATGAAATAAAAAAAAAATATATGAATAACAAAAAAAACTTGCCTTGTTATAAGTGTGTCTTCTGCTGTTCATCGATATATTGAAGTGAGCTGATATGTCCTTTTCTAACCTGAAAAGACGTACCTATTACATACAACGTAATTTTTATGTAATTTACGTAACTATAAAATACTTTTTGATTACCGGTCGTGGACGCTGAATAGCCAGAACCAAGTGCAAGAACAGTTTGAAACACATGTAAAATAGGCGAGCGCAGTGAACGAAACGAACAACTGGTTCGCTAGGGTCGCAGGTTCGAATCCTGCCTCGGGCATGGATGTTTGTGATGTCCTTAGGTTAGTTAGGTTTAACTAGTTCTAAGTTCTACCGAGCGAGGTGGCGCAGTGGTTAGCACACTGGACTCGCATTCGGGAGGACGACGGTTCAATCCCGTCTCCAGCCATCCTGATTTAGGTTTTCCGTGATTTCCCTAAATCGTTTCAGGCAAATGTCGGGATGGCTCCTTTGAAAGGGCACGGCCGATTTCCTTCCCAATCCTTCCCTAACCCGAGCTTGCGCTCCGTCTCTAATGACCTCGTTGTCGACGGGACGTTAAAACAACACTAACCTAACCTAACCTTCTAAGTTCTAGGGGACTAATGAGCTCAGCAGTTGAGTCCCATAGTTCTCAGAGCCATTTTTTTTTTTCGAACAACTGGTTACTGAACTAACTAGGAGCAGTCGGCAGTGGAACTGAGACAGGTGGTCATGCGAAGGAGACGAGTGCGGCCGAGGGAGACCGAGACTGAGACGAGCACGCTACCGAGGCTGGAACGAGAACTGCCGAAGTGACCGCCGCGACCGAAGTGAACTAGTGAACCGATCGTTCCTCGTTCTCGGGAACTATAAGTAGACCGCCGCGACCGAAGTGAACTATGAACCGATCGTTCCTAGGAATTAGTTCCTCGGTCCTTTCGTTCATCTTGGCGAACCGTTCCTTTGCACCCGTTCGTTCGCCAACTACCCATCTCTAGTCGATATGAGAAAGCTGCGTCAAAGTCAGCTGGGCCGATATCGAAATTATTTGACTTTTGGAGCAGCGTGTGTGGTGGGCACGGTGGTGGCGGGCCACACAGACAGAGAGACGGGAATGAGGGAGGGACTGCTGCCGCCGCATTCCGGCCATCGCTAATTAGCGGGCGGTTTAGGGTTTTCCCTCCTGGTGGTCGCGGAACGAGGGAGTCATCAGCAGTGCGTGGGAGATTCTGAAGGGGGGGAGGGAGGTGTCTGGTGTCTAACGACTGTCTGCTGAGCCAGCCAGCCGTCCGTCATCCTCGGTTTCCGAGGCTTCTAAATGCCCTATAAGTACCCTCTAAAGGAGAACCAGGGAGGGAGCCCGGGAAATCCTCTGACTGCATCGTGTAAGGTACCTGCGACACTTCGCAGAGGGGACGAGACTGGATGTGCTGGAAACCACGTGCGGCGTTCACTGGCTGCCATCGGCGTAAGGTCGCTGGCCTCTGTGTACGCTATGAAATAGTTTAGTATATACATTACTTCTCAAACATTTATATTCACTTATCACAACCAGCTCGGAATAATGCTATGTCCCGGTGAGTATGCGGAATTCGAGGATAGTTACTCTATATAAACAGAAAGGGAACAGAAGTGACTGTAACAATTACCGAGGCATTTCATTACTAAGTGTAGCCGGGAAAGCTTATGCAAGAGTCATCCTAATGCGATTACAGATCTTAGCTTCTAGAATCTACCCAGAATCTCAGTGTGGCTTCAGGCCCGGCCGATCAACCGTAGATATGATCTTCTCCTTAAGACAGCTACAAAAGAAATGTCGTGAGCAGCAGAGGCCACTTCATATTGCTTTCATTGACCTTGTTAAAGCGTTTGATTTAGTGAGCAGAAATGGGCTTTTCAAACTGTTGCAGAAGATTGGATGCCCACCTAAACTACTGCAGATAATTGTCTCTTTCCATGAGAAAACACAAGCAACAATTTGCTTCAATGGTAAATCGTCAGAAGCATTCCCTGTTAATAGCGGTGTGAAACAGGGGTGTGTGTTAGCTCCTAAATTATTTGCGATTTTCTTTTCCCTTCTGCTCAGATTTGCCTTTGAAGACTGTGAGGAGGGAGTGTATCTACATACGAGGTCTGATGGAAATCTTTACAACATTGCTCGCCTCAAGGCCAAGACCAAAGTAAATACAGTTGTTATCCGTGAGTTGAGTTGTTATATGCGGACGATGCAGCTTTAGTAGCGAACACAGAAGATGAGCTGCAGCATATAATAAACAAATTATCTAATGCCTGTGAAAAGTTTGGTCTACTCATCAGCCTTCAAAAGACTAAGATCATGGCGCAGAGCACTACCAACCTTCCATCCATTAGCATTGATGGCAATCCTCTCCAGATAGTTGATGACTTTACCTACTTGGGATCAACAATATGTAGCAACTTGTCCATGGACACTGAACTTACTAACAGAATCACAAAGGCATCATCTGTCATGGCTAGATTGAAAACAGAGTATGGAACAACGGACTGTTTACCACAAAAACTAAATTAAAAGTCTACAACCCTTGTGTTATAAGCACCCTTCTCTATAGCTGTGAGACATGGACAACTCTTTCTAGGCATGAATCTCGTCTCAACAGCTTCCATCTCCGCTGTCTCCGGAAGATCCTTCAGATCTCTTGGAGAGATAGAGTACCCAACATCGAAGTCTTTCATCGTGCAAGCACAACCAGCATCTTTGCACTCCTGAGTCATCGACGTCTAAGATGGTTGGGACATGTCAGGCGCGTGGATCCTGAGCGGATACCGAAACAGCTGCTGTACGGCGAACTTCAGGAAGGTGTGAGGCCAGTGGGACGACCGCATCTTCGTTTCAAGGATGTCTGCAAGAGAGACCTGACCGAGACCAGAATCAATCCAAGTCGCTGGCAAAGCATTGCAGATGACCGTGTCAAATGGCGAGTAACTGTGCGCAACGGCGTCAAGCTCTCAGAGGCCGAACGCACACAGGAACAAATCAGGAAGAGGACAAAGCGGAGAGACAGAGCGGCTTCTGTTCGAAGTCGCTCAGATTTCACATGTCCAAACTGCAGTAGGGACTGCCACTCTCGAGTGGGACTTTTTAGCCACAGCAGACGCTGCAGACTCTGAACCAAGCATGCTACGAGGGTTGTTTTTCAAATAAGGGCCGTTTTTATTTTTAAAGAAAGATACAAATACTTTTGTAAAAAAACTTTTATTTTCTGATTCTGCACGCTTTTACCTATTTTTCTACATAGTTGCCTTGTTTATTTAAGGACTTGTCATACCGTACAACTAAGTTTTTAATTCCCTCTTCAAAGAATTCGGCCGCCTGCTCCGACAGCCAATAGTTCACGGCCGCTTTCACTTCATCGTCGTCATTGAAGCGCTGCCCGCCAAGATGGCGTTTCAGGTACCGGAAAAGGGGAAAATCGCTAGGAGCAAGGTCGGGGCTGTATGGTGGATGGTCCAAAACTTCCCAGCCAAAAGAATCAATCAAATCCCGAGTCTTTTGAGAGGTGTGAGGCCTAGCGTTATCGTGCAGGAGCAAAACTCCTTTTGTCAGCATGCCGCGCCTTTTGTTTTGAATTGCCCTGCGGAGCTTCTTTAGGGTTACACAGTAGGCATCTGAGTTGATTGTCGTTCCTCGTGGCATAAAGTCCACTAGCAAAACACCGCGCCGGTCCCAGAACACAGTTGCCATAATCTTGCGCTTTGATCTTGACGGGTGAGGTTGTGTGTCGCCATTCCCTCGATTGTCGCTTGCTTTCGGGGGTGATGTGGGATACCCTTGTTTCATCTCCACTAACAATTTGACTCAACATGTCATCCCCTCCTTCCTCGTAACGAATCAAAAAGTCCAATGAAGTGGCAAATCTCTTCCCTTTGTGGTCTTCTGTGAGAAGTCTGGGTACCCACCGAGAACACAGTTTCTTAAAGTTTAGGTTTTCAGACACAATTTTGTACAAAACCGATCTTGAAACTTGTGGAAAATCCAAAAAAAAAGAGTGGAAATTGTGAATCTTCTATCCCCACGAATCTTTGTTTCGATTGCAGCCACCAAATCATCAGTGATCACAGAGGGCCGGCCTGAGCGTTCTTCGTCATGGACGTTTTGACGGCCAATTTTAAACTCTCTAACCCATAGACGCACTTTACCTTCACTCATGGCATTCGAGCCATAAACTTCTGTTAACTGACGATGAATTTCTGCAGCTGATAGGCTTCTCGCGGTCAAAAAACGTATCACTGAACGTATCTCACACGCGGCGGGCGATTCAATAATCGTAAACATTATAAAGTACACTCCTGGAAATGGAAAAAAGAACACATTGACACCGGTGTGTCAGACCCACCATACTTGCTCCGGACACTGCGAGAGGGCTGTACAAGCAATGATCACACGCACGGCACAGCGGACACACCAGGAACCGCGGTGTTGGCCGTCGAATGGCGCTAGCTGCGCAGCATTTGTGCACCGCCGCCGTCAGTGTCAGCCAGTTTGCCGTGGCATACGGAGCTCCATCGCAGTCTTTAACACTGGTAGCATGCCGCGACAGCGTGGACGTGAACCGTATGTGCAGTTGACGGACTTTGAGCGAGGGCGTATAGTGGGCATGCGGGAGGCCGGGTGGACGTACCGCCGAATTGCTCAACACGTGGGGCGTGAGGTCTCCACAGTACATCGATGTTGTCGCCAGTGGTCGGCGGAAGGTGCACGTGCCCGTCGACCTGGGACCGGACCGCAGCGACGCACGGATGCACGCCAAGACCGTAGGATCCTACGCAGTGCCGTAGGGGACCGCACCGCCACTTCCCAGCAAATTAGGGACACTGTTGCTCCTGGGGTATCGGCGAGGACCATTCGCAACCGTCTCCATGAAGCTGGGCTACGGTCCCGCACACCGTTAGGCCGTCTTCCGCTCACGCCGCAACATCGTGCAGCCCGCCTCCAGTGGTGTCGCGACAGGCGTGAATGGAGGGACGAATGGAGACGTGTCGTCTTCAGCGATGAGAGTCGCTTCTGCCTTGGTGCCAATGATGGTCGTATGCGTGTTTGGCGCCGTGCAGGTGAGCGCCACAATCAGGAGTGCATACGACCGAGGCACACAAGGCCAACACCCGGCATCATGGTGTGGGGAGCGATCTCCTACACTGGCCGTACACCACTGGTGATCGTCGAGGGGACACTGAATAGTGCACGGTACATCCAAACCGTCATCGAACCCATCGTTCTACCAGTCCTAGACCGGCAAGGGAACTTGCTGTTCCAACAGGACAATGCACGTCCGCATGTATCCCGTGCCACCCAACGTGCTCTAGAAGGTGTAAGTCAACTACCCTGGCCAGCAAGATCTCCGGATCTGTTCCCCATTGAGCATGTTTGGGACTGGATGAAGCGTCGTCTCACGCGGTCTGCACGTCCAGCACGAACGCTGGTCCAACTGAGGCGCCAGGTGGAAATGGCATGGCAAGCCGTTCCACAGGACTACATCCAGCATCTCTACGATCGTCTCCATGGGAGAATAGCAGCCTGCATTGCTGCGAAAGGTGGATATACACTGTACTAGAGCCGACATTGTGCATGCTCTGTTGCCTGTGTCTACGTGCCTGTGGTTCTGTCAGTGTGATCATGTGATGTATCTGACCCCAGGAATGTGTCAATAAAGTTTCCCCTTCCTGGGACAATGAATTCACGGTGTTCTTATTTCAATTTCCAGGAGTGTAGCACAGCGATGCGTACAGGTCAGCTACAGAGCTGCAACTTGCGTCAGTGTGAACGGGAAGGATGCCGGCAAGTGGCGCGGTGGCTTGTTGCGGCGTCCGCGCGAACTACGGGACTATACGCGCGAACGGCCCTTACTTAAAAAACAACCCTCGTACACCATCATCCCCCAAGAATAGACGGATGCCATTATATATATATATATATATATATATATATATATATATATATATATATATATATATATACTCCTGGAAATGGAAAAAAGAACACATTGACACCGGTGTGTCAGACCCACCATACTTGCTCCGGACACTGCGAGAGGGCTGTACAAGCAATGATCACACGCACGGCACAGCGGACACACCAGGAACCGCGGTGTTGGCCGTCGAATGGCGCTAGCTGCGCAGCATTTGTGCACCGCCGCCGTCAGTGTCAGCCAGTTTGCCGTGGCATACGGAGCTCCATCGCAGTCTTTAACACTGGTAGCATGCCGCGACAGCGTGGACGTGAACCGTATGTGCAGTTGACGGACTTTGAGCGAGGGCGTATAGTGGGCATGCGGGAGGCCGGGTGGACGTACCGCCGAATTGCTCAACACGTGGGGCGTGAGGTCTCCACAGTACATCGATGTTGTTGCCAGTGGTCGGCGGAAGGTGCACGTGCCCGTCGACCTGGGACCGGACCGCAGCGACGCACGGATGCACGCCAAGATCGTAGGATCCTACGCAGTGCCGTAGGGGACCGCACCGCCACTTCCCAGCAAATTAGGGACACTGTTGCTCCTGGGGTATCGGCGAGGACCATTCGCAACCGTCTCCATGAAGCTGGGCTACGGTCCCGCACACCGTTAGGCCGTCTTCCGCTCACGCCGCAACATCGTGCAGCCCGCCTCCAGTGGTGTCGCGACAGGCGTGAATGGAGGGACGAATGGAGACGTGTCGTCTTCAGCGATGAGAGTCGCTTCTGCCACGGTGGCAATGATGGTCGTATGCGTGTTTGGCGCCGTGCAGGTGAGCGCCACAATCAGGACTGCATACGACCGAGGCACACAGGTCCAACACCCGGCATCATGGTGTGGGGAGCGATCTCCTACACTGGCCGTACACCACTGGTGATCGTCGAGGGGACACTGAATAGTGCACGGTACATCCAAACCGTCATCGAACCCATCGTTCTACCATTCCTAGACCGGCAAGGGAACTTGCTGTTCCAACAGGACAATGCACGTCCGCATGTATCCCGTGCCACCCAACGTGCTCTAGAAGGTGTAAGTCAACTACCCTGGCCAGCAAGATCTCCGGATCTGTCCCCCATTGAGCATGTTTGGGACTGGATGAAGCGTCGTCTCACGCGGTCTGCACGTCCAGCACGAACGCTGGTCCAACTGAGGCGCCAGGTGGAAATGGCATGGCAAGCCGTTCCACAGAACTACATCCAGCATCTCTACGATCGTCTCCATGGGAGAATAGCAGCCTGCATTGCTGTGAAAGGTGGATATACACTGTACTAGTGCCGACATTGTGCATGCTCTGTTGCCTGTGTCTATGTGCCTGTGGTTCTGTCAGTGTGATCATGTGATGTATCTGACCCCAGGAATGTGTCAATAAAGTTTCCCCTTCCTGGGACAATGAATTCACGGTGTTCTTATTTCAATTTCCAGGAGTGTATTAGTAGTGTCAACTAGCTCCGCAGATGACGAAGCGACTGAAGAAAAGTATGATAAGATAAAAGGAATTATTCACATAGTGAAGGGAGACGAGAATTTAATAGTCACAGGGGACTGGAATTCGATAGTAGGAAAAGGAAGAGAAGGAAAAGTAGTAAGTGAATATGGAATGGGAGTAAGGAACGAAAGAGGAAGCCGCCTGCTAAAATTTTGCACAGAGCATAACTTAATATAGGTAGCACTTCGTTTAAGAATCATGAAAGAAGGTTGTATACATGGAAGAGACGGGAGGCACCAGAAGGTTTCAGATTGATTATATAATGATAAGACAGAGATTTAGAAACCAGGTTTTAAACTGTAAGACATTTCCAGGGGCAGATGTGGACTCTGACCACAATCTATTCCTTATGAACTGAAGACTAAAACTGAAAAAAAACTGCAAAAATGTTGCAATTTAAGGAGATGGGACCTGGATAAACTGAAAGAACCAGAGGTTGCAGAGAGTTTCAGAGAGCGTTAGGGAACGATTGACATGAACAGGGGAAAGAAATACAGTAGAAGAAGAATGGGTAGCTCTGAGGGATGAAGTAGTGAAGGCAGCAGAGGGTCAAGTAGGTAAAAAGACGAGGGATAATAGAAATCCTTGGGTAACAGAAGAGATATTGAATTTAATTGATGAAAGGAGAAAATGTAAAAATGCTGTAAATGAAGCAGGCGAAAAGGAATACAAACGACACAAAAATGAGATCGACATGAAGTCCAAAATGGCTAAGCAGGGATGGCTAGAGGACAAAAGTAAATATCTAGAAGCATATTTCACTTGGGGAAAGGTAGATACGGCTTACAGGAAAATTAAGGAGACCTTTGCAGAAAAAAGAAGTAGCTCAGATGGGAAACCAATCCTAACCAAAGAAGTGAAAGCTGAAAGGTGGAAGGAGCATGTAGAGGGTTTATACGAGGGACACGTGCTTGAAGGCAGTATTGTGGGAACGGAAAGGGATGTAGATCAAGATGAGATGGGAGATATGATACTGCGTGAAGAATTTGACGGAGTACTGAAAGACCTGAGTCGAAACAAGGCCCTGGGAGTAGACAACATTCCATCAGGACTACTGATAGCCTTGGGAAAGCCAGCCCTGAAAAAAAGTCTACCATCTGGTGAGAAAGATATATGAGACAGGAGAAATATCCTCAGACTTCAAGAAGAATATAATAATTCCAATCGCATAGAAAGCAGTGTTGACAGATGTGAAAATTACCGAACTATCAGTCTAATAAGTCACGGCTGCAAAATACTAGATAAAGGAAAGGTAAACTTGCGTTTCTAGCATTTGTAGACTTAACGAATGCTTTTGACAATGTAGACTAGAATACTCTCTTTCAAATTCTGAAGGTGGCAGTGGTCAAATACAGGGAGCGAAAGGCTATTTACAATTTGTACAGAAACCAGATGGCAGTTATAAGAGTCGAGGGGCATGAAAGGGGAAGCATGGTTGGGAAGAGAGTGAGACAGGGTTGTAGCCCATCCCCGATTTTATTCAATCTATATATTGAGCAAGCAGCCAAGGAAACAAAAGAAAAATTTGGAGCAGAATCCATGGAGAAGAAATAAGAACTTTGATGTTTGCTAATGACGTTGTAATTCTGTCAGAGATAGCGAAGAACCTGGAAGAGCAGTTGAACGGAATGGACAGTGTCTTGAAAGGAGGATATAAGATGAACATCAACTGACGCAAAACGAGGATGATGGAATGTAATCGAATTAAATCAGGTGATGCTGAGGAAATTACGTTAGAAAATGAGGCACTTAAAGTAGTAGATGAATTTCGTTATTTGGTGAGCAAAATAACTGATGATGGTCGAAGTACAAAGGATATAAAACGTAAACTGGCAATGGCAAGGAAAGCGTTTGTGAAGAAGAGAAATTTGTGAACGTTGACTATAGATTTAAGTGTCATGAAGCCTTTTCTGGAACTATATGTATGGAGTGTAGCCATGCATGGAAGCGAAACATGGACGATAAACGGTTTAGACAAGAAGAGAACCGAAGCTTTTGGGATGTGGTGCTACAGAAGAGTACTGGAGATTATATGGATAGATCACGTAACTATTGAAGAGGTACCGAGTAGAATTGAAGAGAAGATGAATTTGTGGCACAACTTCACTAGAAGAAGGAATCGGTTGATAGGACGTGTTCTGAGGCATCAAGGGATCACCAAGTTAGTATTGGAGGTCAGCGTGGAGGGTAAAAATCATAGAGGGAGACCAAGAGATGAATACACTAAGCAGATTCAGAAGGATCTAGGGTGCAGTAGTTATTTGGAGATGAAGAAGTTTGCACAGGATAGAACAGGATGGCGAGCTGCATCAAACCAGCCTCTGGACTGAAGCCCGCAACAACTTTATTTTTGTAAAGTAAGATTTACTCCATTAAATATAACTGTGAATATGATTTTTAATCTTATGTTATTTCTGGCTAGTCCTGTAAACAAAAGGTTGTCATTGAACAACCACAGAAAATGAGACCACTAAGCTGGATTTTATCACTAGTAAGACATTTTCCAGGCGTCTAGGACTGCATGATATATTTGCGACAACTCGTCTGTGTCCCAGCAATGTAGATGTCTGTAGTTGACAGATGGATAGGTTTCCGATGATAATGGTTTTCAAGTGCCACTGCGATCTTTTGGCACTGTTTCCATTGTGCTGGGAATCCTGGGACCACTTTCACTGGTTTACACCAGAGTCGTGTAGTTCGGTTTTCAAGTCCTCACATCTGGTAATGCTATTCAGTTGTTTCTCGCCGGTTCTGTTTTTCAGCTGGGTTGGCAATGCCAGTGAACCACATTTTCTCTTTATCCATAATTTCGAAGTATGTTGAATTGTGTTCCAGCGTTCTATCTGCCTGGAATTGTAAACTGGCATATTCATTTTCGACAGCTTATTAGCTTCTGGTCAAACCAGTTATTTGCTACCAGCAGACCGAAACATTCACATACGTTCGAGTGGATCATTTGTGTCACAACATTGTGCCTCTGTTTGTAATCTACATCTACATCATGCTCCGCAGGCCAACTAATGGTGTGTGGCGGAGGATACTTTCGGTACCACTATCTGATCCCTCCATCCCTGTACCACTCGCGAATAGCGTGTTGACTGAGCAAATAATGTCTTCAATGTTCTCTTGATTGAGTTCTGTTTTTAGGTTATGTTTAAGGCCATTTTTTATTAACAACTAGGTGAACTCAGACAATCAAACACTTACCTCACTCACAACAGCAAAAGTCAGACTTCCCACAAATTTTTCCCAAGAGTAGTCGATTCCACAAATATTCTTTTTAACAACAACGAACTCTCTATACTAAACAAAGGCAGCAGATGTAGCCAAAATAAACAAAAACGAACAAACAGTAATAGGACATAAAACTAACAAATTAATAGAGAAACATCTTAACAATAATCCACTAAAAGAAGCTAAAGAAGAGAACCAGTTACTTAAAAACATCAACAAGAAGCTCATTGTAGCCAATGCACTAGCAGAAAAATATGACAAAGGCAAAACAGTAATTATCATGGACAAACATGAATATATAAATAAAACACTTGAGTTCTTTCAGAATAACTATATAGAAGAACTCTCTCATGACCCCACACAGCAATTCATCGGTAAACTAAAGAATCAGTTGAATGAAACATGCTTCTTATTAACAACAGAAGAAACACAGAGACTAACAATTATGAACCCAGTAGCCTCAAAGTTAAGAGCCCAGCCTAAGACCCATAAACCTAATATTCCTATCAGACCTATTGTCAATGCTATAAATCATCCAAGCTACAAAGTTATGTGTAAGCTGCATTCAATTTTACAAAAACAATATAAATTTAAAACCTCGATTTCAGTGAAAAATAGCTACCAAGCAGTTCTAAGTATTAAAGATCTTCATATCCCATCCAATGCAAAGCTCATGTCCCTTGACATAGTAAACTTATATAGCAGCATACTTATCAAATAATCCATAGATATAATCAAAAATAATTTATTAAAAGGTCAGACTATATCCACAGCTGAAGTAGTTGAATTAAGAGAATTGCTAGAGCTTGTTTTTTCACACAATTATTTCACGTTTAATGTTAAACTGTACAAACAAGATGTAGGCCTAGTAATGAGAAGTCTTCTAAGTCGAATCATTGCATAAATTTTCATTAACCACTTTGAAAATAAACTTCTCAACAACAAAGACATAATACCCTAGAAAATAATACACTACTGCAGATATGTTGATGACACATTCATTGTATACAATGGGGAGAAACAGGACACAGTGTTACAATAGACAACGATCTCAAAGTACTCCGTAATTCAGAAAAGAGTTGGAAAACGGACATCTTGGAACAAATGGAAATATGCATCCATGGCCACATGGGGAATAACGAGATCCTGAATGAAATGACAGACTTTAGAAATTCACATTTCTTTTCCAATTTCACTACAGTACTCTTAGAATAAAAGACACATAACACGACAGTCGTTTGACTCTAGCCCCAGAAATAACTTAGAAATATGTAAAATAAATAGTTTATATCTTGATGTGTTCAATAATATTGTAACAGGTGCTCAATTTGTAATGTATTTCGTCAACCTACATCTGTCATATAATAACAAGACGTACAGAAGACATGTAAACATCTGACACCACATAGATCGACAAACTGATAGTCAAATCGAAACCAGCTGTTTTTCGACCGCCATCTTGTCCACTGCACAACAGAAGTGTTTGTGATCGTGTTTCGTCCAAGTTAATGCTGTGTTAGTGACAATTTGTGAACAGTGACCAAGAGAGCCACGGAAATGGAAACACCTCAGCGCATCACAATGAGACTGCCACGCCAGAAGAACAAAGTGAGTCACCGTTACAAAACATTTTCGTGCAAACATCAGTTCAGCTTCCAAAGTGACATCCCCTCTTACTAAGTTTTCTCTTCTTCCACAGGATGATCACAGCATTCATAAAAAGACTATGTAACATCAGCATGACCTTATTGTAAAGTTGTTTTTGTAATGCCATTTAGCGTGAAGGTGAGGTATTCCATCGAAATGTGTTGCTAAATAAATTAGTAATACAATAGTTGACAAAGTTTGTGACTGGTAGCGGTAATTTAAAAGACCTTTACATAGACACTTATTAGTTATTGGATATACACATCTAATCTTAAGAATTCTTCTACAGTATCGTATTTCCAGAACTTCTGTCTTTTCTTGTATGAATTATTTGTTGTCTACGTTTCAGTTCCGTACCAGGCTACACGCCACACAACTACCTCCTGAAAAGATTTCATAGCATTTAAATTTATATTTGACGCTAATAAATTGCTGTTGTTTGCAAACTCTTTAAATGCTATAGCTACCCTGCGTTTTATATATTCTCTACTTCCTTCATCATCAGTTATTTTCTAACCAAATAGCAAAAATCATGAAATCGGAGAAAGACTATAACACTGTCTCGCTCTCTTGTTAACTATTGTTGTTCTTTCAACTCTCTGATAATGAGGAGGACTTATTTCAAGTTGCCGACTACCAGAACATTATAGCAAAGGCAGTGGTAGAGATTCAGATGTACACTAGTAAATTCAACAGAGACACTGGCTATAATCTTGGAGGAGTTCTACGTACTGACTTGGCAGAAAATCCTAAGAAATTTTCGTCTTATGTCAAAGCGGTAGGTGGATCAAAACAAAATGTCCAGACACTCTGTGACCAAAGTGGTACTGACGCAGAGGATGACAGACTAAAGGCCGAAATACTAGATGTCTTTTTCCAAAGCTGTTTCAGAGAGGAAGACTGCACTGTAGTTCCTTCTCTAGATTGTCGCACAGATGACAAAATGGTAGATACCGAAATAGACCACAGGGGGATAGAGAAACAATTAAAATCGCTCAAAAGAGGAAAGGCCGCTGGACCTGATGGGATACCAGTTCGATTTTACACAGAATGCTCGAAGGAACTTGCCCCCCTTCTTGCAGCGGTGTACCGTAGGTCTCTAGAAGAGCGCAGCGTTCCAAAGGATTGGAAAAGGGCACAGGTCATCCCTGTTTTCAAGAAGGGACGTCGAACAGATGTGCAGAACTATAGACCTATATCTCTAACGTCGATCAGTTGTAGAATTTTGGAACACGTATTATGTTCGAGTGTAATGACTTTTCTGGAAACTAGAAATCTACTCTGCAGGAATCAGCATGGGTTTCGAAAAAGACGATCGTGTGAAACCCAGCTCGCGCTATTCGTCCACGAGACTCAGAGGGCCGTAGACACGGGTTCACAGGTAGATGCCGCGTTTCTTGACTTCCGCAAGGCGTTCGATACAGTTCCCCACAGTCGTTTAATGAACAAAGTAAGAGCATATTGACTATCAGACCAATTGTGTGATTGGATTGAAGACTTCCTAGATAACAGAACGCAGCATGTCATTCTCAATGGAGAGAAGTCTTCCGAAGTAGGAGCGATTTCACGTGTGCCGCAGGGGAGTGTCGTAGGACCGTTGCTATTCACAATATACATAAATGACCTTGTGGATGACATCGGAAGTTCACTGAGGCTTTTTGCGGATGATGCTGTGGTATATCGAGAGGTTGTAACAATGGAAAATTGTACTGAAATGCAGGAGGATCTGCAACGAATTGACGCATGGTGCAGGGAATGGCAATCGAATCTCAATGTAGACAAGTGTAATGTGCTGCGAATACATAGAAAGGAAGAGCCCATATCATTTAGCTACAATATAGCAGGTCAGCAACTGGAAGCAGTTAATTCCATAAATTATCTGGGAGTACGCATTAGGAGTGATTTAAAATGGAATGATCATATAAAGTTGATCGTCGGTAAAGCAGATGCCAGACTGAGATTGATTAGAAGAATCCTAAGGAAATGCAATCCGAAAGCAAAGGAAGTAGGTTACAGTACACTTGTTCGCCCACTGCTTGAATACTGCTCAGCAGTGTGGGATCCGTACCAGATAGGGTTGATAGAAGAGATAGAGAAGATCCAACGGAGAGCAGTGGGCTTCGTTACAGAATCATTTAGTAATCGGAAAAGCGTTAGGGAGATGGTAGATAAACTCCAGTGGAAGACACTGCAGGAGAGACGCTCAGTAGTCGGTACGGGGTTTTGTTGAAGTTTCGAGAACATACCTTCACCGAGGAGTCAAGCAGTATATTGCTCCCTCCTACGTATATCTCGCGAAGAGACCATGAGGATAAAATCAGAGAGATTAGAGCCCACCCAGAGGCATACCGACAATCCTTCTTCCCACGAACAATACGAGACTGGAATAGAAGGGAGAACCGATAGATGTACTCAAGGTGCCCTCCGCCACACTCCGTCGGGTGGCTTGCGGAGTATGGATGTAGATGTAGATGTAGATATAGGAGTCTGAGACTGGAAACTAGAAAAAGGACGTTCATGAAGAAAAAAATTACAAACTTTGTTTCAAAGATACTCGCACTGCTTTCTCCCTGTAATTGTGGCCCTGCGTCTGCGCCCTATTCACTGTCCAATTCCACCGTTATCGAATGCAAGTCCCGCCGAAGGTGACATCACTCTATCAATATGGTCCTATTTTCTTATAGGAGGCAGTACTGGTCGAGGAGTTAGTACTGGACGTCCGTCCAAAAACAAACACGTGTTGAAACATGCGTCATTTGGCGTGTATCGAGACTGTCCAGTACACAGTGGAGCAGGCTACGGGGTTAATTTCTCGTTTCGAGTTGGCTGGTTAGTCTTTCTTCTTAGTCCCTGAGCTCTGCTGCTGTTGACAGACATCGCATTTACAACTGTCTCTCACATCAGCCATTTCGTACGTATCGTTTTAAGGTTTTTCTTATTAGTCATTGCGTGGAGAATGAACAAAGTATACAACGATATCATCCCACACGGGAGGCAGTAGACACGGTGTTCTGCTATCGTTTAGCCAACGGGATTAGTCGATTAGACGACAGTGGGCGAACGACAAAATGTTCAAATGTGTGTGAAATCTTATGGGACCTAACTGCTAAGGTCATGAGTCCCTAAGTTTCCACACTACTTAACCTAAATTATCGTAAGGACAAACACACACATCCATCCCCAAGGGAGGACTCGAACCTCCGCCAGGACCAGCCGCACAGTCCATGACTGCAGCGCCCCAGACCGCTCGGCTAATCCTGCGCCGCGGGCGAACGACGTTCACAACGCCGCATTACATGTCAAACAATTGATTGTCTGGTGAGGTCCGGTGGCATGACCCCCCCGTTCACCTGAGCTTAATCTCCTATGTGTTTGGTGTTTGGATACGGGGACGCTTAAAGGGACTGATGTATTCCACACTCACTACAAAATGCTCACGTTACAGAACGGCGTGTCCCATGTGTGTGCCCAAATCCGAGGGCAGATTCTGTGACCAGATGGGCTGAAGGCTGTACACGAATGAGTGACGGCCGCCCCGAGCAGCTCCTGTAGCTCAACAGGCAGGGAGATGTGTACTGCAGGGCAGCATGGCGCGTATTTGTTTTCGGACGTACAGATGCAGGAATTTATTTCTGGTTTTGGCGAGAAGTGTCTACGGTACGAATATAGTCCGCTTCCTTTTGAACTCCCGCGATTGAGACCGACATGTTGGTCAAAGCAGCCACCTCCTGACGATGAAGATGGTGAATTTCTTCGAAACCTCGAGTTTCACCGCAGCTTAACGCCGAGAACATTGTATACACTCATGTGGTATGGACTGTAGCCGACATAATTATGCGTACATCCAGCAGACCGACAACTTAGTATCGTAGGCATGAAAGGGACTTCAAAAAGTAAGTTGCATATCATTATGGTAGGGCAAATACCTTTTATTGTATGCTACAGTACAATTCAGCGTAACACAGATACATGGCCCTACTTCTGAACATAGTCACTAAGTAGGGCAAATGCAGCAAAGAGTGCGCAGTCCCAAAGAGCCCGAGAGAGGTGGCCCAGTGGTTAGCACGCTGGACTCGCATTCGGCAGAATGACGGTTCAAATCAGTGTCCGGCCATCCTGATTCAGGTTTTCCGTGATTTCCCAAAATCGCTTCAGGCGAACGTTGTGATGATTCCTTAGAAGGGGCACGGCCGACTGCCCTCCCCATCCCTTCCTAATCCGATCCGACCGATAACCTCGCTGTTTGGTCCCCGCTGCCCAGGTCAACCAAGCAGCCCCAAGGAGACGATAGCTTGTGTTCCTGACAGTCGGTCAAGCTGATCAGCTCGTCACAGACGTAGTTGTGTTTAGAGTGGTATCAGAAACATCTTGTAGAAGTTGTGTGAAGAAATCCTGTGTTTCCGAAGTGGAACAGGTAAGAATCACTTTTCAGCTTTCTTAATGTAGTTCTGGCACTGTGTTGCATAAGTTATACATAGAATACACGAGCAGTAACCTTTAATTCTTCGTTGCATTTTGAAAGGCTGGCTTGCAATCTACCGTACTGCATCCACATGTTTTGAAAATACGATTTGTACTGACATCTGATGACTTCGCGTGGAATCATTATTTCTGTACGAAAAAGAACGCATATAACGTCCCCGAAGAGTGCATGCGCTGTCTTTGGGGTAGGCTGGTTGATTTGGGGGAGGGGACCAAACAGCGAGGTCATAAATCCCATCGGATTAGGGAAGAATGGGGAAGGAAGTCGGCCGTGCCCTTTCAAATGAACCATCACAGTATTTGCCTCAAGTGATTATTGTAAATCACGGAAAACTTAAATGAGGTTGGCCGGACGCGGCCTTGAACCGTCGTCCTCCCGAATGCGAGTCTAGTGTGCCAACCATTGCGCCACCTCAGTCGGTCTCTTTTCAGGCCACAACTGCGAATTTGTCTAGAGTGCGTTCTGGAATTCGAAGGATGGGTTTTGTTTCTGAATGAATTCAAATTAAGTACGAAGATCGGAGAGGAAGCTCATCCAAACTGAAGGGCTGCTCAGTGAGGCCAGGCGACGAACTTAAAATGGAGAAAGCAAAAATGGCTCTGAGCACTATGGGACTTAACATCTACGGTCATCAGTCCCCTAGAACTTAGAACTACTTAAACCTAACTAACCTAAGGACATCACACACAACACCCAGCCATCACGAGGCAGAGAAAATCCCTGACCCCGCCGGGAATCGAACCCGGGATGGAGAAAGCAAACAAAGGTTGCCGCTGTTCTTGGTACGAAGGGGTCTGCTTTAAAGAAAGACTGAGAGCTGTGACTAGAGAATATAGATTTTGGTTTTTACAATAAAATTTTCCCCAAGACATTTAAGCCTCACCTGTATCTGCGATAATGATGGAAGAAATGACTCGATCCTGGGTCTTCTTATGGAAGGCTATGCACACAGCTGGTTTGAATCATACTTAATGAACAGAAAGCAAAAAGGTGTGCTAAATAGCACAAATAATGTTGGGAGGGTGGTAAATTCTAGTGAATGGGGAGTTATCACAAAGGGAGTCCCACAGGGTTAAATTTTAGGTCCTCTGCTGTTCCTTATTCATGTGAATGACCGCCCACTTAACGTTCAGCAAGTACTTTTGCAGATGACACGAGTGTTATAATCAATCCCATTCCAGAAAAGGCAGCTGAAGATATAGTTAAGGATGTCTTTCAAAGAATTATTGAGTGGTTTTCAGAAAATGGACTATCCCTTAATTTTGAAAAAAAAAAAACTCACTATATCCAGTTCTGTACACCGAATACAGTCATACCGACAATTGATGCAGCGAATGAACAGGGCTCAGTTATCAGGGTAGATTTCTCCAAGTTTTTGGGTGTTCACATTGATGACAACTTGAACTGGAAGAAACATATTACTGAGCTTCTCAAACAACTAAGTTCAGCTTCTTCTCTTCGTATAATCGCTAGTCTTGGTAATAAACAGATCAGCCTCCTAAGGTACTTTGCATATTTCCACTCAATACTGTCTTATGGAATAGTTTTCTGGGGTAACTCACCACTTACACATAAAGTACTGATTGCACAAAAGAGAGCAGAGAGCATAATTAGTGGTGTTCATCCAAGGACGTTATGTAGGAACCTTTTCAAGGAGTTAGGTATTTTAACTGCACGATCAGAGTACATATATTCGCTAATGAAATTCGTTACAGATAATCCATCTCAATTCGCAAAGAACAGTGATGTTCATACGTACAACACTAGATGGGAAAATGACCTTTTCTATCCGTTATTGAAGCTGTCAGATGCTCAAAAAGAAGTACATTATTCAGCAACAAAAATCTTTGATCATTTCCCCAACATCATAAAGCGTCTCACAGGTAACAGATCAAGTTTTAAATCTAGCTTAAAATCATTTCTTTTGGCCAACTCCTTCTACTCCACCGACGAGTTTCTGTTTCACAAATGGTAAAAAAAAAAAAAAAAAAAAAAAAATTGTACCTCTTAATGTAGTTGTATATGTAGAAGCAAAAATTTCAGTAATATTAATATTAGCACTAGTCATGTGTGTATATATATCTTGTAATCTGACTTGTTCCACATCATATCGATAAAATAATCGGGCAAATGATCTACGGAACATGACGTAACTAAAACTAAACTAAACTTGCTTACTACTTAGAAATGCTTACTATTATACCACCGCAGCGCTAGGGTCAAGATTGCTGATTGGTCTGGCCATAGAGACAATGTAGGGCGAAAATAAGCTGCAGATATGAACTGAAGTTTGTGTTGTGGAGGGCACTCGATTTCGCTAGTCCGTGCACCACAGTTGCTCATCGTGCTGCGCTGGTGTAAAGGTCGCCATTTCTGCCAAGTAAACAAGAAAACCCGCGTTCGAGTCCCAGCCGTAGCATAACTTTTAATTCATTTCTACAGCTTCCATCATTACCGTAGATAAAGGTAAGACTTAGATGTCTCGTCGAAAATTTTATTATAAGATCTACAAGATGACCTGAGATACAGGACTTCCCCATTACGTCCAACGCTGGGGAGCTATTCCAATGCCGGAGAGCTCCGGCAATAGTGACAATTTAGGGAGAAAATAAGCTGAAGATATGCACTGAAGTTTGTGTGTGTGTGTGGGGGGGGGGACTCGAAGTGTGTACTCCGTGCAGCATTGTTAACCAGAGTGCTGCGGTGGTGTAATTGCCAGCATTACTGCCTGGTACGTAATGTAACACTGGTTCGAGGCCTGGCAGTAACACAGATTTTAATTCATTTCCTCAGCTTCCATCATTGTCGTAGATAGATTCTGGCGACTCGAGAGGACTGGATCCAGCGTATTAACTGTGCCACATGGTGGGACGAACAGTGCTCTTCATTTTAGAGTGATACTGCGATCATTTGTGACATTTGCTAAATGCGTACTCTTTCGGCATATTTTGCGTACCCTTATGCGCAAGAGAACGAAATAGTGCGTATTTACCGTTTTTCGTATTTTTGAAAATTTCGATAAAGGTATTACCTCTCTGCTGCTCTAGTTTTCGGAACATGTAGATTTTTTGTTAATAAATATAAACCTAAAATGATTTTGTTTTTCTGTTGATAATAACCCAGATATTTACGGTTATTCCTTAACTGCGCACTCTTAGGTATGGTTCCCCTATCTGTAATCCAGTATACACTCCTGGAAATTGAAATAAGAACACCGTGAATTCATTGTCCCAGGAAGGGGAAACTTTATTGACACATTCCTGGGGTCAGATACATCACATGATCACACTGACAGAACCACAGGCACATAGACACAGGCAACAGAGCATGCACAATGTCGGCACTAGTACAGTGTATATCCACCTTTCGCAGCAATGCAGGCTGCTAGTCTCCCATGGAGACGATCGTAGAGATGCTGGATGTAGTCCTGTGGAACGGCTTGCCATGCCATTTCCACCTGGCGCCTCAGTTGGACCAGCGTTCGTGCTGGACGTGCAGACCGCGTCAGACGACGCTTCATCCAGTCCCAAACATGCTCAATGGGGGACAGATCCGGAGATCTTGCTGGCCAGGGTAGTTGACTTACACCTTCTACAGCACGTTGGGTGGCACGGGATACATGCGGACGTGCATTGTCCTGTTGGAACAGCAAGTTCCCTTGCCGGTCTAGGAATGGTAGAACGATGCGTTCGATGAGGAGCAACAGTGTACCTAATTTGCTGGGAAGTGGCGGTGCGGTCCCCTACGGCACTGCGTAGGATCCTACGGTCTTGGCGTGCATCCGTGCGTCGCTGCGGTCCGGTCCCAGGTCGACGGGCACGTGCACCTTCCGCCGACCACTGGCGACAACATCGATGTACTGTGGAGACCTCACGCCCCACGTGTTGAGCAATTCGGCGGTACGTCCACCCGGCCTCCCGCATGCCCACTATACGCCCTCGCTCAAAGTCCGTCAACTGCACATACGGTTCACGTCCACGCTGTCGCGGCATGCTACCAGTGTTAAAGACTGCGATGGAGCTCCGTATGCCACGGCAAACTGGCTGACACTGACGGCGGCGGTGCACAAATGCTGCGCAGCTAGCGCCATTCGACGGCCAACACCGCGGTTCCTGGTGTGTCCGCTGTGCCGTGCGTGTGATCATTGCTTGTACAGCCCTCTCGCAGTGTCCGGAGCAAGTATGGTGGGTCTGACACACCGGTGTCAATGTGTTCTTTTTTCCATTTCCAGGAGTGTATCAATCATTCAGTTTCTCGACGGTAGAAATGCGCTTCTTGGTCACTAACTGATTCGAGAACCGCTGTGTCAACGTCTTCATCTTTGGTAAACGTCTTTCCCCACTCATGTCCTTTCAGTTCCGAGAAAGGATGGAAGTAACACGGTGCAAATGCTACAATATACTCGTAGCAGGTCAGCAACTGGAAGCAGTTAATTCCATATATTATCTGGGAGTAGGCATTAGGAGTGATGTAAATGGAATGATCATATAAAGTTGATCGTCGGTAAAGCAGATGCCAGACTGAGATTCATTGGAAGAATCCTAAGGAAATGCAATCCGAAAACAAAGGAAGTAGGTTACAGTACGAATGTTCGCCCACTGCTTGAATACTGCTCAGCAGTGTGGGATCCGTACCAGATAGGGTTGATAGAAGATATAGAGAAGATCCAACGGAGAGTAGCGCGCTTCGTTACAGGATCATTTGGCAATCGCGAAAGCGTTACGGAAATGATAGATAAACTCCAGTGGAAGACTCTGCAGGAGAGACGCTCAGTAGCTCGGTACGGGCTTTTGTTGAAGTTTCGAGAACATACCTTCACCGAGGAGTCAAGCAGTATATTTCTCCCTCCTAGGTATATTTCGCGAAGAGACCATGAGGATAAAATCAGAGAGATTAGAGCCCACACAGAGGCATACCGACAATCCTTCTTCCCACGAACAATACGAGATTGGGATAGAAGGGAGAACCGATAGAGGTACTCAAGGTACCCTCCGCCACACTTGCGAAGTATGGATGTAGATGTAGATGTAGTGCAGGTTCTGGATTTCCCGTTCAGAACCAGCCAGGTTTGTGTGTCCTTTTAAAAACTATTAGCACCGTTTAATTATTGTCGTAAGAGACGTTGCTTTTGGTTCGTATACGACCAGAATTTCGCGTTTAATCTGTGTGCAATCTAGACGTTTCTTTCTCTCCTGAATCGTGCTATCCCACGTACTTCAACTTTGTAGTATTTTCAAGTTGCCTCGCCATTTCAGTCACCGAGCGAATTGATTAAGTGATTAGCACGATGGACTCTCATTCGGGAGGAGATGGTTCAAATCGGCATCCGGCCTTCCGTATGGATCCAGCCATCCAGACTTAGACATTCTGCCATTTTCCTAAATCTCTTTAGACAAGTATCGGGATGATGGCTTTTAAAGCGCACGGCCGATTCCCTTTCCCATCCTTTAAACAGTCCAAGGTTGCGCTCCATCTGTAATGGCCTTCACGTCGACGGGGCATTAAACCCTAATATCGCTTCTCCCTCCTTCCATTTCAGTCGCACACTGCCATGCACCTGTTATCCACACCTCACCAGAACTGTGACTGCAGAAAATCTTCTCACAATGTGCCAGTCTTGCTGCACAGTGTCTCTAGGTGTGAAACGCCACGTGCGTTTACTTAAAATGATCGTCTAAATCTAACCGGTACTTGATCCAAAACAATGCTTTTAATTCCGAATCTTCCCTCCCGTAGAATGTCTGCAATCGTACCGGTTTGAAATGAATGGAGAACTGTATTAGCCGAAATGCGGAGAGAAGCAGTTTCAGAGCTCATTCGGCCGTGCCCCTCCGCGGCGATCGGTGGCCTGGTAGGAACACGCCTGCAGACAGACGGGCCTAGCAGGGGCTTATCTCGTGGGAAGGAGGCGTGTATCGACAGGCGCTGAGGAGGCCGGGCCTAGGGTTCCCCCTCCCCCTCCCCCTTTCCCCAGCACCACACACGCGATGCACGGCGCCTGGACAGTGTAGAGGCTGTCGCAGTGCTAATGGGTGCGACTCGTAAACCAGCCACGGCGCCGACGTAAACACGCGCCCCGCGATAAGGCGACGCGGAGCTGCTCACCCTTTCAGGGGCGCAGCAGAGGGTGGAAAGGAACCCCCACAAAACACGAAACAGCGCGTCTGGGAACCCTGCGGCTATAAAACACGCACTCACACACACACACACACACACACACACACACACACGTGTATACAAGGAGCACTTGTATAATGATTCGAAATTGCTGGACATCCTGGAGACTACATTTTACAGCACGATAAAACGTTCGAGGAGGTTGCTCCAGGATATTTTGTGACTATTTTGGTAAGAGCAAGCCGTGGTCTTCGACGGTTCACTACTGAGTATTTCGTTTTACTTCTGACCCTCAGTTACGTTTGTACCTGTATATGCGGTCATCAGCGCAAATGTCAACCAAATGCACTGTGCGTCTTGTTTAGAAACAAACTTGTTTCCTTCACTCACCGCTCTTGCTTTTCACAACTGAGGAGGTGACATGCAACGGCGAATACGTCCACAATAAAAGGGAGAGAGAGAGAGAGAGAGAGATACAGGATGAGGTATAGGATAAACAAAATCCAAATACACTACTGGCCATTAAAATTGCTACACCAGGAAGAAATGCAGATGATAAACGGGTATTATTTGGACAAATATATTATACTAGAACTGACATGTGATTACATTTTCAAGCAATTTGGGTGCACAGATCCTAAGAAACCAGTACCCAGAACAACCACCTCTGGCCGTAATAACGGCCTCGATACGCCTGGGCATTGAGTCAAACAGAGCTTGGGTGGCGTGTACAGGTACACCTGCCCATGCAGCTTCAACACGATACATTCATCAAGCGTAGTGACTGGCGTTTTGTGACGAACCAGTTGCTCGGCCACCATTGACCAGACTTTCTCAAATGGTGAGAGATCTGGAGATGTGCTGGCTAGGGCAGCAGTCGAACATTTTCTGTATCCAGAAAGCCTCGTACAGGACCTGCAACGTGCGGTCGTGCATTATCCTGCTGAAATGTAGGGTTCCGCAGGGATCGAATGAGGGGTAGAGCCAACGGTCGTAACACATCTGAAATGTAACGTCCACTGTTCAAAGTGCCGTCAATGCGAACAAGAGGTGATCGAGACGTGTAACCAATGGCACCCCATACTATCTCGCCGCGTGATACGCCAGTATGGCGACGACGAATACACGCTTCCAATGTGCGTTCACCGCGTTGTGACCATCATGATGCTGTAAACAGAACCTGGATTCATCCGAAAAAATGACGTTTTACCATTCGTGCACCCAGGTTCGTCGTCGAGTACACCATCGCAGGCGCTCCTGTCTGTGATGCAACGTCAAGGTTAACCGCAGCCACGGTCTCCGAGCTGATAGTCCGTGCTGCTGCAAACGTCGTCGAACTGTTCGTGCAGATGATTGTTGTCTTCCAAACGTCCCCATCTGTTGACTCAGGCATCGAGACGTGGCTGCACGATCCGTTACAGCCATGCGGATAAGATGCCTGTCATCTCGACTGCTAGTGATACGAGGTTGTTGGGATCCAGCACGGCGTTCCGTATTACCCTCCTGAACCCACCGATTCCATATTCTGCTAACAGTCATTGGATCTCGACCAACGCGAGCAGAAATTTCGCGATACGATAAACCGCAATCGCGATAGGCTACAATCCGACCTTTATCAAAGTCAGAAACGTGATGGTATACATTTCTCCTCCTTACACGAGGCATCACGACAACGTTTCACGAGGCAACGCCGGTCAACTGCTGTTTGTGTATGAGAAATCGGTTGGAAACTTTCCTCATGTCAGCACGTTGTAGGTGTCGCCACCGGCGCCAACCCTGTGTGAATCCTCTGAAAAGCTAATCATTTGCATACCACAGCATCTTCTTCCTGTCGGTTAAATTTCGCTTCTGTAGCAGGTCATCTTCGTGGTGTAGCAATTTTAATGGCCAGTAATGTACATATCGCAGTTTAAGTGAAATCGAACATGTCCTATGGTAGAAGCCTGTGAAAATACGTGGTCCAGAGCGAACACGATCCTGCAAAGTAAACAAGCCATTACAGCCAGAAGGAGACGCTGATTCCAGTCACGTGATTTCCATTCCACTCACCGCCGGAAGTTCCCGCTCAGAGCAGCTGTGAGCATCAGTTTGTGCTTCTGTGCTCCCTTGTAATAATACTGCATAATACTAACATTAATAGTTATTATTATTATGACACGGTTACTTGTCGGCTGACCGCATTTTCGATAGAGTAGAGAAACTTCTACGAGAAAGGCTAACAATTGTAACAAAAGGGGAATACAATGAGGTCTACCACTCAGTGGATGAAATAAGAAACCTTGGTAATGACCGGAGAGTGACAGAAATGAAATCCCTATCTAAAGGCCTACGAAATTTAGATCACATACAGTGACCACTGCCGACCGCGGCGTTGGAATGGTGCCTGGTGTCGTTGCAGGTATGTGACGCGGTAACAAAAGTATGTAAGCGAAGCAGACACGGGCGTAGAATCAGGTATAGGCTGCAAATGGGGAAATGCATTGAGATAAATCACTTTGACAAAGGGCAGATTATTATAACGCAGAGCTTGTGAACAAGTATCTCGAAAACGGCGAAGCTGATCGAATGCTAACGTGCTATTGTCGTGAGTATCTACGGAAAGAGGTAGGACAGTGAAACTACCACGACTCTTGGTGGTGTTCCAGGGTATTATGGGTAATAAATGAATAGGTTAAGTTTGAGTTGCCTTTGTCCGGGAAAATTCTGTAGCTCACTGTTTGAAATGATAAATATAAGTAAACACTAAGAAGTTTCAAATGGTTAGTCATCCAAGACTCTTCACAGAACGTGGGGTTCGGAGGCTTCTCTGTCCTGTAAACTGGGACAGGTGGTGATCTGTGGCATCTCTGCCGAAAGAGGACAACGCTGGTGCACGCACAGGTGTTTCGGAGCACGCCGTTCATCGTGCACTGTTGAACATGGAGCTGCGCAGCAGACCACCCATACGTGTTCACATGTTGACCGAACGACATCGCCAGCTACGATTGCAGTGGGCACGGGACCATCAGGATTCGACCGGCGGTCAATAGAAACGTGTCAGTTCTTCGTTTGAATGGCATTTTTGTCGCACTAGGTCTCGACAAACGTATTCATGAAAGTGAACGGCGGCTCCAAGCGTGCAGCGCTCCACGGACGCAAGCTGATGGGAACAGTATTACGCTATGGCAGACATTGTCTTGCGCTTGCACGGCACTTGTGATAGCGATGGAAGACAATCTGACAGCTGCAGACCACCTGCATCTCTTCATGCTTCATGTCTTCCACGACGGCGATGCCGCAGTTTAATAGCCGTGTCTCGGAGCCAGAACCATGCTACAGTAGTTTGAGGGGCATTATAGTAAACTCACGTTGATGTCTCGGTGACCAAATTTGCCTGATGTAAACCCTGTGGAACCCATCTTGGTCTTTATCGGGCGCTATCAACCCACACGCAAATCAGTCACCCGTTATTTATGCGAATTACATGAGTTGTACATAATCTAATGCCACGTACCTCCGCAAATCTACGAACAAACTGTCGAATCCCTGATACGCAGAATCAGTGATGTATTTCGTTGAAAAGACGGACGAACAAGCTAACAAGCAGGTGCTCATAATGTTTTGGCTCATCAGGGCAAATACAATGAATTGAATTTTCATGTACAAGTATGAATCTATGCAAACACTCATACCGATATGGAGGCAACTCTGCGTTCTGTAGGTTCCAGTAAGATGTACAAGAGCGGAAGTCTCTCCAGAAACGCGGATGGTCTATTACGACATTCTTTTCTTAACCACGAGCTGTAGTACTTCTCAACCTTTTAATCCCAGATGACAAGAAGAAAGATGGTTTACTATAAACTATTTCCGGAGAAGACTGGCGAAATCAAGAGGACTTAAGTTATTATATATCCATCATTGATGACACACCTGTAGTGTCCTGCGATCGGCAGGAATCAACTAACGATGAAGTCTGAACACACGTTATTTAACTAAAACGCCTTCTCGGCGTGCACTAATTTTCAAACTCAAGAACAACAAGAAACACAATAATTCTTGTGGTGGCAAAAGCTAGATAAAAGTTACAAGACGATCAAAAGAAATAATAACAACCAAAATACTACGCTACACAATTCCAAAGTGGCGTTACGCCCAACAAGATACAAATTTCTACAGAAGACTACGGCGAGTGTCTACTAGGTTATAGCCAGCGTAGGTACTGACCAGAGCTGTCCTAGCTGTAGGTACACATTGTTGGTCTGACTCTGCTGGTGTGCTTATAACACCGATTAGGCGGAGTGCGACAATTAGTCACGTTAGTTCCAATTGGTGGAGCTCCGTCACATAGCTTTTCACGAAGTAGTGCCGTGTTTATGCTGAAGGTCTGTTGATGTTTACTTTCAGTGGCGATGTTTTGATATGAGCTCTTGAAGGGAGGTAGGCAGCCCACCTTGCTTGTATGTTGTGCGGGCCCTCTAACTAATAAGGGGCCCCTATGACAATAGCCGTGCCTTTCAGTACAGAGGTACAGGAAATTGCTTCTGATTGTTTAGAAAATACTTCTGGTTTATATGTTTAAGTGTAACAGTTACCTCAAAGAATCGTTCTCATAATGAGTAATGCCACTCTTACATCATTGTATTCCTATATGGTGATTTGAAATATTTTAATTAATTTTGAAGCACCAATAAAATCATTACTAATGGTAAAGCGGCTGAATAGCAATCATACAGTTACAACTTACAGTTGTCGTCCATGATATCACATGCTAAATTGTGAAAATACATAATATGATATAGAAATCTTATACAATTAGACATAATTTATTTTCAAAAAACAAATATTTGCTTTTGAAAATCATTCAAAGCTGAACATGTCCAAAAGGTTCATGCAAATGAGAATGTTACCACATTTAAATGTGCTTTTTTTTTAAAAAAATATTGTGCATTTGATTTACCCATGAACTGCCTTTTGGCACAAAAGTAAAGGCATCTGAATTGCAATAAATTATTTTCATTCATGCGTAAGCCTGAAGTAAATGTTATGTAAAAAACTTCATTTAGTGGACATGTTCGTCTTTGCATTTCACTTCCTCAGCTGCAGTTCCCTCTTTACTCTTCGCCCTCAAACTCGATCTCAACACTGCCCTGTTCTGTCTTGGCTTAGGTTCTGTGACAATGTTAGGTGTGTGTCAAAAGTGATAAGCAGCACTATGGATAGGTTTAGTGGTGAAGAGGTGGCCGAGATGCATCTCACGTAGAGAATCACTAAATGAAATGGAACAGCGGCCAAAGGACACTACTGTATCCTCAGTTGATTTCTTCTGGACGGCAATGACATCACAGTATTGCTGTATCGCCTCTTCCTTAATTACGAAATGATGATACAGTTCTTTTAGAAAACGCTGACCTTTTTTTAACGAATGTGATGTTATTTTAGAGTAAAAAGAATTCTAGGCGAAAGAGAGTTGACTCAATAATTATTAGAACATACAACTCATCTTGTGTATGTCATCAGTGATGAAAGACAATCGTTGCCTAGGCAGTATGAAGCCACTCAGATAGCTTTAATTAGAGGAAAGAACGCTTTCATGTTGTATATACAGTTTTTTTATTTCACGCATGTCTCCTTGATCTTTAACCTCACTATTTCGCAAACCGTCGCATTGAAAGAGAATTCACAGTGTCTTGTTACCCAACACCATGAAAGATTTCCATCACAAAAGCATTTTCAACCATAACGTGCGTGCGTGAACGAAAGAACTTCAAGCGCACACATTTTTATAGCACAAAAACATGGTAAGAGCGTACTGCTTACTGAGAAATAACATCACTGATAGGCCTCATTCCAAAGCAAAATACGAACTGATCATGCTGACGCGCGGTCGGTGGTATTTATAACTTAGCCTTGGCGCCAGGATATTACAAAAATGTCTTTGTCAAATTAACAATAATAAACACATCCTGTTTTAGAGATAGTGAAAATATATTTAAACGCATTTATTTACAGTTAGAAAAATATGAGAATCAAAACAGTTACAAAAGATATCTTTTATAGTTCAGGATTAAAAATTGAAACTTTTAAAATATTTTGCATGAAAAGGTTTGTTTACATTTCAGAATATTGTGTTTTTCTGTACAGTGAAATAATTTCTGCTAAATTTAACTGTGTTTCGGGATAGAAGGAAGACTATTTATCTCATGGATAATAAATAACAATCTGGCGTTACTTACACAAAATTTGGTAATTTGGTAAATACATTTCAATTGTTATATATTGTATGAATAAATTACATCTTTTACAGATACAGATTCTGCACTAAACTACTTTTCAGATTGTTTTCAAAGTGAAATCAATAGAATTACATTTTCGTGATGTTATGTTTACACATTGTAGCTTACAAAAACGTTTTTGGTAAGTAAAAAAAGTACAGAAACCCTGTAACTCGAAAATATACCAGTGTATTGAAAACTTACTTAAAAATCAAGTATTGCATGCTTTAAGACAGAAATCAGAACAAATTCTACCCAAAAGAAACTGGAATCGAAAGTTTCAGTTGGCCAAATTAGACTTAATCTTGGTTTGTTTCAATTCGTACACAAAGGCCTATGAGAAACTGGATCCTTCCGTGTTACAATGGAAGATATTAGAGGATTTTTCACTGTGGAAAGTTATGTCGACATAAAAAACGTAACTGAGGTAGCAAACTCAACAAATCATAATTACAGGGGCGTATTGGAAAGTAATACCTCCGAATTTTTAATGTGAAAACTCTTAAAGACTTTTAAATACGAGTTATTAGCATTCTACACGTCTATTCTTCACGTCTACATATTTGTAGCCCTCTGACGCAAGAGGGCTCCGAAGTATAACGTATAACATGTCGGGTTATATCGTAAGTATGTCGGCGCGTGAGAAACGACGTGTTATAATCTAGTTTCTAATTGGAAACGTTCTTCCATACAGAGAGCACCATCTCCTCCAGTATGACAATGCCGTGACGCACATGAGCCCTGAGACATCTGCAACAGTCCGACGCCTTGGGTTCAGTGTCATCGATCATCTTCCATACTGTCCCGACTTGGTTCCATTCGATTTTCACCTGTTTCCAAAAATTAAAGAACACCTTCGGGTACTTCACGTTGGTGGTGATAATGCGGTGCAAGCATAGGTGTAGTTGTGGCTTCGTCAATGAAGTCAAACATTTTACAGTGACGTGTAAAAGAAATGTTTTCTCGTTGGGAGAACGTGTTCATTGCGTGGGTGTCTCTGTTGAGAAATAAATATGCAGACATGAAGAACAAAGATGTAGAATGTTAACAACATTTCTTTTGATTAAAGAACTTTAAGAGTTTTCACACACTATTACTCTGTAATTAGCCACCGTAGACCACGGGTCTATCAAACGAAAATATTCCTCAAGAACCTCCGACGTTTTGTCGATGAAGGTCGGATTCACTCTGTGTACATATGAGTTTTTCTGGCCACGTGATTACACGGTTTATCAACATAAAAACAAACTGGGGTTAATGTAGGAGCAGAAAACGTTGAATGACATGATGATTAAATCAAGACCCTAAGCTGTCGACAGGCGTTGATATGCATCAACGGGGACAGTTGAAAATGTGTGCCCCGACCAGGAGTAGAACCCGGTATCTTCTGCTTACATGGCAGGCACTCTATCCGTTTTTTATTTTTTATTTTTTTAAGGAACCGCTGCAGGAGCAGGACGACGGATAGGTCAGGAGTCGACATCCGAGGCCTGGCCATCCCGCCGCCATGCCCAAGTAACGTGTTCTGTGATCGAAGGATCAGGGAGAGGATGTAGCGGGATTTATGTATTTGTTCAATTTTTATAATTTTTAAATTCCTTTTTTGTTTCATTTTTTAAAATTGTATTCATGGATTTATTTTTGTTTCATTAAAAAAGATCCTACAACTGACGTAGCGCTGAGCGTTCGTCTTCTCGTCTGCTGGTAGGGGTCCCCCTCCCCCCCCCCCACCCCTTGTTCCGTCCGTAGTGGATCAGTATACTCGAGGATTCTTCTTCACTTTCAGCGTCTCATACCCGGATCGCTCCAGTGAGCAGGAGGATCCGCAAATAATGAACCTAAATATGAACCTAAATAATTGGCGAAACGCGTTCTGTACTGCACGTGTCGCCATCAGTGGCGACCAAACGTCGAGTGTGCCTTTGTGAGCACCGCAAAATATGTAGTAAAGGGCCATGCCTTTTAGCCAGTTAACGGCGTTCGTCCTGGTTGGTGGAAAGTGTACGCCGTCGGGGCGCAATATATCATCAAGGGAGGTAGACTCCGGTAACCGCCGCAAGAGTAACGCCAGCATGCGCTGCGTCAGTAGCCAGCACTCGCTGGTCGCGGCACAAGTCAGGCGGTGTGCATCCGAGTCAACGACTGAGCATGTCGGACACAAGGGGTCGTCCGTCAGATGTATGGAATGTAACCTCTGACGAGTAGCAAACTTCGCATTCACAACCACGTACCACAATGAACGCGCCGTCGTAGGTAGAAAAGGCGTGTGTACCGCTCGACACACCGTGTTCCAGGTAACTTCAGGATGTCTGTGGGTGACCGTATTTACAGGTTGCTGCTGTTGATAGAGGCGATAATAGTCTTTTGTGCTGGGCTTCCGTGTCGTCGGAAGGTCTGACCGTAAGTAGCTGAGGTCAATAAAGAACTCTCTGATGTGGGCGAGTGCCGGTGAAATGTGTCCTACAGAAACCGGGGGATGCAGAGAGTGTGGTGCCACTTCCGCTATCAGGGGGCCCGTCAGAATGGCGTGGGCAGAGGTCCATGTGCGACGCACAGTGTTGAGATAAAGAGATCGCGCACGGTTATAGACATGAATTAAACCGATACCACCCGCCCGCTGCGGCAGTGTCAGGGTGGCGTATCGGACTTTAAAAACCAGACCGGTGCTTAAATGTCCATATGCTGCTTGAAATCTGTCAGCCATCGTAGCCGTCAAGGGAAGGACATGCGCAAAATAGTTCAGTTTTGAGACAAGATAGGTGTCGATATAACGTGTTCTGAGGAGCATATCCATGCGACGGAATTTGGTGTCTCGTATCAGAGCACGTGTCTGATGTAGGAGCCGGCGGTACGTAGCCACCGCCGTGCGGCGAACTTTGCTATAGAACTGCACTCCTAAAACATTTGAGTACGGGCACCTTGTCAACGGGTACCGCCATTGTGTGGGAAAGCCCCCCCCCCCCCCCCCTCCGACATCCATGTATTTTGTCTTTTTCACGTTGATGACGCTACCAGCGACCGCCCCGTACTGGCGTAGCCACTGAAGCGCCATATGCATTTCATCCTCTGATCTGGCCAGGAACACCACGTCATCGGCTAATACACCACAACGAAAGGTCACGTCCCGCATGGAAATGCCTGTTAATTGCTGCCGTAGACCGTGTAAAGTTTGTTCAAACGCTGCCGGAAATACTATACCCGACAAGGGGCACCCTTGTCGCACTGACCGTCCAACAACAACGTGACCAGACTGGTAACCGTTGACCATCATGCGGGAGCGCGCTCTGTGGACCAGCCGAAGGACCACCTGCGAAAACTCTGGAGAGAGGCCCATGTGTTCCAAAACTGCGCGTAGGAAGCAGTGGTCGACGCGGTCGAATGCGTGGTCAAAATCGACGGCGAAAAGGGCGCCTCGTATTTTGCAGGCCGCCGTCAAAGCAATTACGTCACGGTATGCTCCTAACCCTGTATGAATGTTGCTGACCCCACCTAAACATGTCTGGTCGGTGTGGATGGCTTTCCCAATAGCTGTGTGGAGACGCGCACGGAGGATCTTGTATTCGTTGTCGAGGAGTGTGAGTGGGCGAAAGTCCTACCACCTACAACCACCATTCCGTTTCGATACTGGGATCAAGATTCCGTCTGTGAATTCCGTGGGGACAGTGAACTCAGGGCGGAGAAAAAATTGAACAATCAACGAAAGGCTAACGTTCTACGAGTCGGGGCGTGGAATGTCAGAAGCTTGAATGCTGTAGGGAAGCTAGAAAATCTGAAAAGGGAAATTCAAACGCTCAATCTAGATACAGTAGCGATCAGTGAAGTGAAATGGAAATAAGACAAGGATTACTGGTCAGATGAGTATAGGGTAATATCAATAGCAGCAGAAAATGGTATAACGGAGTAGGATTCGTTATGAATAGGAACGTAGGACAGAGAGTTTGTTACTGTGAACAATTGTGATAGGGTTGTTGTTGTTGTTGTTGTTGTTGTTGTTGTGGTCTTCAGTCCTGAGACTGGTTTGATGCAGCTCTCCGTGCTACTCTATCCTGTGCAAGCTTCTTCATCTCCCAGTACCTACTGCAACCTACATCCTTCTGAATCTGCTTAGTGTATTCATCTCTTGGTCTCCCCCTACGATTTTTACCCTCCACGCTGCCCTCCAATACTAAATTGGTGATCCCTTGATGCCTCAGAACATGTCCTACCAACCGATCCCTTCTTCTGGTCAAGTTGTGGCACAAACTCCTCTTCTCCCCAATCCTATTCAGTACCTCCTCATTAGTTATGTGATCTACCCATCTAATCTTCAGCATTCTTCTGTAGCACCACATTTTGAAAGCTTCTATTCTCTTCTTGTCCAAACTATTTACCGTCCATGTTTCACTTCCATACATGGCTACACTCCATACAAATACTTTCAGAAATGACTTCCTGACACTTAAATCTATATTCGATGTTAACAAATTTCTCTTCTTCAGAAACGCTTTCCTTGTCATTGCCAGTCTACATTTTATATCCTCTCTACTTCTACCATCATCAGTTATTTTGCTCCCCAAATAGCAAAACACCTTTACTACTTTAATTGTCTCATTTCCTAATCTAATTCCCTCAGCATCACCCGACTTAATTCGACTACATTCCATTATCCTCGTTTTGCTTTTGTTGATGTTCATCTTATATCCTCCCTTCAAGACACCATCCATTCCGTTCAACTGCTCTTCCAAGTCCTTTGCTGTCTCTGACAGAATTACAATGTCATCGGCGAACCTCAAGGTTTTTATTTCTTCTCCATGGATTTTAATACCTATTCCGAATTTTTCTTTTGTTTCCTTTACTGCTTGCTCAATATACAGATTGAATAACATCTGGGAGAGGCTACAACCCTGTCTTACTCCCTTCCCAATCACTGCTTCCCTTTCATGTCCCTCGACTCTTATAACTGCCATCTGGTTTCTGTACAAATTGTAAATACCCTTTCGCTCCTTGTATTTTACCCCTGCCACCTTCAGAATTTGAAAGAGAGTATTCCAGTTAACGTTGTCAAAAGCTTTCTCTAAGTCTACAAATGCTAGAAACGTAGGTTTGCCTTTCCTTAATCTTTCTTCTAAGATGACTCGTAAGGTCAGTATTGCCTCACGTGTTCCAGTATTTCTACGGAATCCAAACTGATCTTCCCCGAGGTCGGCTTCTACTAGTTTTTCCATTCGTCTGTAAGGAATTCGTCTTAGTATTTTGCAGCTGTGGCTTATTAAACTGATTGTTCGGTAATTCTCACATCTGTCAACACCTGCTTTGTTTGGGATTGGAATTATTATATTCTTCTTGAAGTCTGAGGGTATTTCGCCTGTTTCATACATCTTGCTCACCAGATGGTAGAGTTTTGTCAGGACTGGCTCTCCCAAGGCCGTCAGTAGTTCCAATGGAATGTTGTCTACTCCGGGGGCCTTGTTTCGACTCAGGTCTTTCAGTGCTCTGTCAAACTCTTCACGCAGTATCGTATCTCCCATTTCATCTTCATCTACATCCTCTTCCATTTCCATAATATTGTCCTCAAGTACATCGCCCTTGTATAGACCCTCTGTATACTCCTTCCACCTTTCTGCTTTCCCTTCTTTGCTTAGAACTGGGTTTCCATCCGAGCTCTTGATGTTCATACAAGTGGTTCTGTTATCTCCAAAGGTCTCTTTAATTTTCCTGTAGGCAGTATCTATCTTACCCCTAGTGAGACAAGCCTCTACATCCTTACATTTGTCCTCTAGCCATCCCTGCTTAGCCATTTTGCACTTCCTGTCGATCTCATTTTTGAGACGTTTGTATTCCTTTTTGCCTGCTTTATTTACTGCATTTTTATATTTTCTCCTTTCATCAATTAAATTCAATATTTCTTCTGTTACCCAAGGATTTCTACTAGCCCTCGTCTTTTTACCTACTTGATCCTCTGCTGCCTTCACTACTTCATCCCTCAAAGCTACCCATTCTTCTACTGTATTTCTTTCCCCCATTCCTGTCAATTGTTCCTTATGCTCTCCCTGAAACTCTCTACAACCTCTGGTTCTTTCAGTTTATCCAGGTCCCATCTCCTTAAATTCCCACCTTTTTACAGTTTCTTCAGTTTTAATCTACAGTTCATAACCAATAGATTGTCGTCAGAGTTCACATCTGCCCCTGGAAATGTCTTACAATTTAAAACCTGGATCCTAAGTTTCTGTCTTACCATTATATAATCTATCTGATACCTTTTAGTATCTCCAGGGTTCTTCCATGTATACAACCTTCTATCATGATTCTTAAACCAAGTGTTAGATATGATTAAGCTGTGCTCTGTGCAAAATTCTACCAGGCGGCTTCCACTTTCATTTCTTAGCCCCAATCCATATTCACCTACGACGTTTCCTTCTCTCCCTTTTCCTACACTCGAATTCCAGTCACCCATGACTATTAAATTTTCGTCTCCCTTCACTATCTGAATAATTTCTTTTATTTCATCATACATTTCTTCAATTTCTTCGTCATCTGCAGAGCTAGTTGGCATATAAACTTGTACTACTGTAGTAGGTGTGGGCTTCGTATCTATCTTGGCCACAATAATGCGTTCACTATGCTGTTTGTAGTAGCTTACCCGCGTTCCTATTTTCCTATTCATTATTAAACCTACTCCTGCATTACCCCTATTTGATTTTGTGTTTATAACCCTGTAGTCACCTGACCAGAAGTCTTGTTCCTCCTGCCACCGAACTTCACTAATTCCCACTATATCTAACTTTAACCTATCCATTTCCCTTTTCAAATTTTCTGACCTATCTGACCGATTGAGGGACCTGACATTCCACGCTCCGATCCGTAGAACGCCAGTTTTCTTTCTCCTGATAACGACATCCTCTTGAGTAGTCCCCGCCCGGAGATCCGAATGGGGGACTATTTTACCTCCGGAATATATTACCCAAGAGGACGCCATCATCATTTAATCATACAGTAAAGCTGCATGCCCTCGGGAAAATTTACGGCCGTAGTTTCCCCTTGCTTTCAGTCGTTCGCAGTACCAGCACAGCAAGGCCGTTTTGGTTGTTGTTACAAGGCCAGATCAGTCAATCATCCAGACTGTTGCCCTTGCAACTACTGAAAAGGCTGCTGCCCCTCTTCAGGAACCACACGTTTGTCTGGCCTCTCAACAGATACCCCTCCGTTGTGGTTGTACCTATGGTACGGCTATCTGTATCGCTGAGGCACGCAAGCCTCCCCACCAACGGCAAGGTCCATGGTTCATTGGGGGGGGGGGGTGATAGGGTTATTCTTATCATAATCGACAGCAAACCAACACCGACAACTATAGTTCAGGTATTTACGCCGACGTCGTAAGCTGCAGATGAAGACATAGAGAAAGTGTATGAGGACACTGAAAGGGTGATACAATACGCAAAGGGAGATGGTAATCTAATAGTCATGGGGGGCTGGAATGCAATTTTACGGGAAGGAGTAGAAGAGGAGGTTACAGGATTATATGGACTTGGAACAAGGAATGAGAGAGTAAAAAGACTAATTGAGTTCTGTAATAAATTTCAGCTAGTAATAGTGAATACTCTGTTCAAGAATCAAAAGGGGAGGAGATATACTTGGAAAAGTCCAGGTGATACCGCAAGATTTCAGTTACATTACATCATGGTCAGACAGAGATTCCAAAATCGGATTCTGGGTTGTAAGGCGTACTCTGCAGCAGGTCACAATGTAGTAGCGATGAAAAGTAGTCTAAAGTTCAAGACTTTAGTCAGGAAGAATCAATACCCAAAGAAGTGGGATACGGAAGTACTAAGGAATGACGAGATACGCTTGAAGTTCTCTGAGGCTGTAGATATAGCAATAAAGAATAGTACAGTAGGCACTACAGTTCAAGATGAATGGACATCTCTAAAAAGGGCCATCAGAAATTCTGGAAAGAATAACATAGGTACAAAGAAGGTAACTGTAAAGAAACCATGCGTAACAGAAGAAATACTTCAGCTGATCGATGAAAGAAGGAAATAAAAAAATGTTCAGGGAAATTCAGGTGTACATAAATACAAGTTTTCTGAGGAATGAAATAAATAGGAAGGCTGAGACGAAATGGCTGCTTAAAAAATGTGAAGAAATCGAAAAAGGCTTGACTCAGCATATAGGAAAGTCTAACCTTCGGTGAAATTAAGAGCAAGGGTGGTAACATTAAAAGTGCAACCAGTATTCCATTGTTAAATGCAGAGGAGACATCGGATAGGTGGTGAGAGTACACTGAAGGACTCTGTGAGGGGGAAAATTTGTCTGATGTCATAGAAGAAGAAACAGGAGTCAATTTAGAAGAGATAGGAGATCCAGAATTAGAATCAGAACTACGAGACATCAAATAGGGCGGAATGGATCGATAAAATTCTACCGGAATTTCTAAAATCATTACGGGAAGTGGCAACGAAATGACTCTTCACGTTGGTGTCTAGAATGTATGAGTCTGGCAATACACCGTCTGATTTTCGGAAAAATATCCACACAGTTCCGAAGACTCCAAGAGCTGACAAGTGCGAGAATTATCGCACAATCAACTTAACAGTTCATGCATCCAAGTTGTTGACAAGAATAATATGCAGAAGAATGGAAAAGAAAATTGAGGACGTGTTAGATAACGATCAGTGTGGCTGTAGGAAAGGTAAAGGCACCAGAGAGGCAATTCTGACGTTGCGCTTGATAATCAAAGCAAGGCTAAAGAAAAGTCAAGTCACATTCAAAGGATTTGTCAACCTGGAGAAAGAGTCCGACAATGTCAAATGGTGCAAGATGTTCGAATAATAACAGTGGACGACCAAGAATGAAGTGCTCGGATTAACAAGGGTGTTAGACAGGGATACAATCTTTCACCCCTTCTGTACATCTACACATCGAAGAAGCAGTGATGGAAATGAAAGAAAGATTCAGGAGTGGAATTAAATTTCAAGATGAAAGGGTATCAATGATAGGATTCACTGATGACATTGCCATCCTGATTGAAAATGAAGAAGGATTACAGGATGTGCTGAATGGAATCAACAATTTAATGAGTACAGAATAGAGATTGAGGGTGAATCGAAGAAAGAAAAAAGTAATGCGATGTTGGAGAAATGAGAACGAGAAACTTAACATCAGGACTGACGGTCACGAAGTAGATTTCTACTATCTAGGTAAAAAAATAACCAATGACGGATGGAGCAAGGAGAACATCAGGAACAGACTAGTACTGGCAAAAAGGGCATTCCTGGCCAAGAAAAGTGTACTAGTATCAAACGTTGGCCTTAGTTTTGAGGAAAAAATTTCTAAGAATGTACGTTTGGAGCACAGCATTGCATGGTAATGAAACATGGCCTGTGGGAAAACCGGAACAGAACAGGATCGATACATTTGAGATGTCGTGCGTCAGACGAGTGTTGACAGTTAGCTGGACTGATAAGGTAAGGAACGAGGAAGTTCTGCGCAGAATCAGAGAGGAAAGGAATATGTGGAAAACACTGGCAACGAGAAGGGACAAGATGATAGAACATCTGTTAAGACATGAGGGAATGACTTCCATGGTACTAGAGGGAGCTCTAGAGGGCAAAAACTGTAGAGGAGGATAGAGTTTGGAATACATCCAGCACATAATTGAGGACGTAGGTTGCAAGTGGTACTCCGAGATGAAGATGTTGCCCCCCCCCCCCACCAAAAAAAAAGAAAAGAATAGAAATAAGAGTTAAGACGTGGATAATTTCAATTACAACTTCTTAAGTCTTTCAAGGGGAAGATTTGTGAATAACTTGAGAGGCACCCACTTGCCTTACTCATACTGTGGCATCAAGCAGTCAGGCCTGCAAGATGAGTGGCTTGCCAAGCGAGTGGATTCTTCCTTAATTTATCGAGTAACATGAATTCTCGTATCTTACTATTTAGTTACAAATTATCCTCCTGTGTGAATAACACGCAACGGAAACACGCATCTGACTATCAGTGATTTATAGAACTCTGACTGCACACTACGCACTGGCAATACCACATTTACTTTTTGTCTTTGATTTAACGGCTTTTATATAAATTCGGGACATTATGACAACATACAATTTAATGAAAAAGGCCACCAATCTCTTTCTTTTCACTATTTGATTTATTCCTAAACACACAAATTCTACAACCTACAACAATATCACATGAGAAATTCCGCCCAGTGGGCATGGCTTTACATTAGTGAATCTCGATACTATGGTCTCGTAATCTATTTACCGCAACAGTGCACTTCCTGGATAGGATGGTGGATCTTTTATTATACCTCACACTTCGACTCTCACAATCATCCTCACGAAACTTTCCTCCAGATCGAGCGATACAGAAGGAACAAGCATAACCCACAAATCTTTCGAAACTACCTTGCTACTCCCATGCAAAACACACATACCCAAATTACATGACATACACAACACAACAATATGAAATACTACACAAAGAACGGTTACAACGTTATCACTTGCCGCTTTCCCACTTCAATCAATATTTATCCCAGTTTCACACGACACTGCCCCACTTTGTAATTCTACTTTCCTACTGTGAACTCTGGAGATAAACGCACGTCTTCATGTGCAATGCAAGCCAAGTGGCGTTGCTGGAAAGACGGCCGACTCACCTTGATTCTCTCTCAGAGTTTAAATTTAGCGTCACACAGAATGATATTTCTTAAATATTTCAACTTATGATACACACACTATTTCTTAAATATTTCAGCTTATTGTACACACGCTATTAATTCAGCTTAACTTAAGCACGCGGAAGTATCTCAACTTACAACTACACGTGGGCTCATTGTGACCGTTGGTTTACTACAATCCCCTTAAAATTACCTGCCTCACATTTAATTCTCCCCACAAAAGTTCCTGAGGAAGAGAAATTATTAATTCTAACTACTCTTAAATATTCCACATCCATACCATGCCTCCACTCTTTCATTACGGAGCACAACAAAAAACAGGTCTTTACAGCAGAAGGTCCAGCGGCAGAGTGCTGAAACATGGCCGTATTCCGGTTCTCTCGCACCTCTGTCGAAGTGGGAGAAGCACCTTGCTACCTTATTGGTCAGCCACATTTCAGATGCTCAAAGCTCTGGTAACTTCCATCTCTTTGGTCCCACCAAAGGTGGCGAAAGGATCGACTCAAAGATGATCATTTATTCACATTCACTATCTGTGGTTAGCAGACGACCATACATTCATTCATTTCACAGATCTCACCAAACTGGATGTAGGGATTCATTTTGAGGGAGTGCACATGTGATCAATTAAATAAATAAGTTGTCATTCTTTCCCACACTGGTATCCGGCTTCGCTGTATTAATTGAAATTTAGTTACTTTACAAAAAAAATGTGTTGTTCTGACAAAAATATCGAAGTATTTCGTACCTATTTTCAATGTCGGGCGGTACTGTACCCTTTCACCACCGGCTACCCATGCAGAAGAAAATGGCTCGGTACTATCCTTGCAATGCGAGGGTAGTTCTGAACATTTTTTTTTTAAGAAAACTGTATTAGAACAAACATAGCAAGTCATCAAAATACCCAGGAGGAGACCTTAGCCCCTGGTGACCTCAAATAGACGACCAAATATTGTTACTTTACCAAATTATTGACAGTTGTTGCATTATTGTACTCTCCACAATCCGGAGTAACGTACACATACAAATTTATAACAATCCACATGACAAATAAAACCTCACATCATACAACTAAAAAATAATGTTGAGATAAAAATTTGCTTTAGTTACTGGGATCTTCGTTTTTTTTATGAGTAATCCAAATTTCAATAGTTCTAAAACAAATAAAAAAATACTAATTGTACTCATGAAATTTTAAATAGCTCACCGTCCAAGCACAGAGCAAGTAATCTGACATTCATAAATTGCGCTGTAAAAACCTTTACACAGCAAAGTCTAAATACAAAACAAAATCAACAAAAGAAAAACATTGCGTACACTAGTTACACGTAGAATGTCAGGCTCCATACCATTACTCTAAAATATACCTCAAACCTACAGAGAAATAAAACTGAGAAGAAAAACAATGAAATATAAGACATCATGTCACACCTCATTAACTATCATCACCTAAGCAATTGCCACAACTACTCGACAGTGAGTTTAACCTTATCCTTGTCCATCAGTACAAATACCTGCTGCTGAGCTAGTCAGTCCATCAACTTTGATCAATACACGCAGTAAATAGTTTAGCAATAAGTGCTTGACTCCACCAGTAGCTCTCTTATCTTACTCTACTGTTCATTTCTCTGTTGTCACACATATAGACGACAAGAACTTGCATTTCGACTAGCCTTCGTTACACTTTAATGTGAAATATCACCACTGTGATAATGAAAATAAGTGGCTTCAGTCAAAACACCAACAAGATTATTACTATGCACGACATCAAAATGCATCAGTTAATTCCGATATTTGTTGTGCAATGCAAACTCTTCTCCCCTGTGACAACCTTACTGATCAATGCTACAAGAGCCGCTACGTTAGTATTACGCCACTGGCTAATAGTTAAAGCATCATTGTACCAAATATTCTAATAAACATGCTACGTGAACTTGATAACCCAGAACAAACCAAAAAACTAACACTAACTATTCTAAACACAAATGTTAATGAAATACAATTACACTTGCTGTCCCTTCAGGAATGAAACATATAAAAAAACATTTACACAATTACAAATACATTATTCCCTATCTTGCAAGTCACACGGAAACATTTCATTCTGTGATTTTCTTGGGGTCAAAAAATTGCTGATAGTTTTCCTAGAACCACTGTCTCGGTGTCAAAGCTCTCCCATGGTTACCCGGACGAAAGTCTTTGAGTCACTCAATTCGGCATTTTGATCACGCACTGAACAGTAAACTGTATCTCTCATTAAACACAAATGTCATAGTCACTCTCAGAGTACCATCCACACGAATCTGTTCGTCCAAAAAATGGCCCTACAACTACTATTACCCACGGTTCTGTCCTTTCAGTTCATGGTGTAATTAAAAGTCGTAAGTTTCAACAAACAGCACTTATTCCCGCGCCAATTCAAGAAATGTCTCCTACTACAGACGCAAACGTCAATGTCCCACTCTAGTTTCTTGCCTTCATACAATAATTGTTCACCAAACGACAACTGTCCTCTAAGTATACCAAGTGTCCCACATGCAATTCACAAAGCACACTTAACAAGTCACTGCCAAAAGTTTATGGATCCCACCATTCAGTGGTCAAGACAAAACAAAACAATTGTTCTGTCTGGTAAAGACAAAATCTTTTCCACCACTCACAACGTGTAAACGCCAGTCCTTCACTTTCCACCTTATGGAGACATACGAGCAGTCATCTTGTTTCATGGCTCCACAGTCCAGTACTAGTTACTAGCTGCTGGTAAAAAAATGCTCGCCGGGCTCTGCCGCGCCTCGTCCATTCTGCAGTAGCGCCGCTGCGCGCGCCGTTGAGCAGAAGAAACCACCCGCTGTTGCCTCCGCGGGATACCTTCCCCAGTCGTAAGGGTGGCGGAACTTATGAATGGCAAGTGGTACGTGCGTGTCGCCCCAGGCCGTTGACCTGCTGTAGCGGGCGCGTGGAGTGTACCTCGTCCGACAGTGGAGTGGGGAGAGCCGCGGCTGTGTCGCCTGTCGCCATGGCGACGTCAGCTCGGCCCATTAGCGGTATGGGCGTTACGACACCCAATTAGCCAGACCTTCCGTGCATCTCGCAACATTACAGACAAAAGGATATTCTTACATTATTTAAATACTCATTGATTACATGTATGATCTATTAGATACATTGGTAATAAAAGAATCTTTGTTCTAAAAAACATAAAATTGTACACCCTAGTTTTCTACACATACAACATCAACACTTATCTCTTTTCTATATACAGCCCACACTTGTGCTATTGATTGTGCCTGTTGTCCCTCATACAAAACATGAAAGTGTAAAAAAAAAACAAAAGGAATAATAAGCAATCTATACTGCTCATAATTACAATATCAAATAGTAAGCTACTCTAACATCCTATCACAGTGAAAATATTAGAAACTTTATTCTAAAACTACAATATACAATGAACTTTTGTGCTTTTGACAGACTGAAATTAGTACCCCTTGAAAGTGTTCTAACAAAAAAAAAATAAGAATAATCTACACAGCTCACAATTACCTACCACATGTTATTAAATAGTAAACTACTTTAACATCCTAACACAACAAACATTTTAGAAACTGATGACTCGAAATCTACAACAAACAATGCACCTTTGTGCTTGTGACAGACTGAAATCACTATCTCTTTTTATATATTTTACATTTTATTATATATAACAACATTTCTAGGACATGTATGAACCATCCACATGATGTCAGATCCTGACCTGCCATCGAGGTTCATCCCAATCAAACAATACATAATAATGTTTTAGTTACAGATCGGTAGCATCCCCTTTGCAGGAGTGTGCGCATTGATCACACTACTCTACGACTCTCACTCACCAGACATCACATTTTCCTTCTCATTCAATCCATTAATACACTAACAGAATAGGTATAGAAGTCAGCTAACCTTAACACCACCACACTCACGACAACATATCATACCTTTGCTCCCTTATACTCAACCACATAACACATGAAGCTGCTTCGGAGATAGCTTTCCAGTCTCCGAATTCGTCCTTTCACTCTGGCACCTCTCTCCATCGGCTTACCTCCGCATTCGCTTTACCCATTAATCATTCTGCTAAACACCAACTTAGAATTGCGACATTTCATCTAAGAACAAAAAATACACAAATTAATCAACCTGCAAAATAACTGTACACATTCTTGGTACCGTTTTGATTGGTTATACTGGTACCAGGCTTCAACAACAACAAAAAATATTATTTTTGCCAAATCGCAAATTTTATGCTAAGAATTAGATCTACACTTATATTACATCTTACGTCAGTATTCCACAACGTTCACCATCTGGGTCTCATACTCCCTTTATGTTCTTTCACATCGTGCAGTTGTCCTCATCTCTTCATTCGTATTTCGGCTCTCCGTCCGTCCATTACTCCATCATTTCCTGGTCTTCCTTCGCCATTGGCATCAATCTCTATTGCAGCATACACAGGCCTCTCTGTAACATACATCTAAGACATCTCCACATTATTCAATTCTACTCACCTTTATTTACCACTGTTTCATCACGTCGAATCTCTCTTTATTAATCACACTGCTTCACGTCGCTTTTCTCCTCATATACCACCTTTATCCACTACTATTTATCACGTCGCTTCTTTCCTTACATGTCACCTTTATCCACTACTATTTATCACGTCGCTTCTCTATCTACCATCTTTATTCACTCATTAATATTCACGTCGTTTCTGCTTGATCCTCATTCATATGACAAAAAAATACGTACATACACCACTCTGTCGACTCCTGTTCATGACTCATTTGACCAGTCTATTCCGTCATACTTCCTGACATCCCACCTGAAAATTCTTATGTTCGATTTGACCCTGCACAACGTTACACACCTCAAATAAATACACTGACTATCTACCATAAATTGCCTACCTTAGATCTATCCTTAACTTTTCCATAATTTGATGTTAGAAATGTGATGAAGCCCACGAGATTGTTTTCCCTTGATCGTCTCAATCAGTACAGTATCATCCTGGACAATCCGCCTCACTCTGAATGGTCCACTATACACAGCAAAGAAGTTGCTAGTTAGGAATCTGTGCTTACATGAAAATTAAATGTGTGCCGAGAATATACAAGCTGGGAGAATTGGGACTGCCCAAGTGTTAGAAACTTAGGTGCTAGTGGCCTCTCTCACTAACACCAGATTCCGAATAACCATACACAGCACTTCATTATAACTGTCACCACCACAATGACATACTATAGATCAGATGGCATCTAATTTAAAAACTTCGATCACAATGTTTACCTCTTACATTACGTGTTTAGCACCTGCCATAGTCAAATCGCACTAATTAAACTGGACTCATTGGCATTATTACATAACATTTTAGCAACTGGATTCTTTGAGGAAACAGTCCTTTTACTTTACTGTTCCAAATAAAACTTTGCAAATTTTGCTCTGAGAGAGCAGCCTAACAGATGCCATTACTGGTAGTTTATTCTCTGATCAGAAGTATGGTATTTGTATTCCTACATATTAGTAGAGTTTGTCTGCTACATAGACAATTTTCAGTGCCAGCTGCATGTGTTTTAGAGCAAGATATTAAGGGCTGATATGTTGGATTAGTTTCTCCTATTCTTGAATCCATTATGACAAGAATGAAATGCCTGGATTCCATGCTCTCCTGTCATTCTGACAGTTTCTGCCGTTCCTATCCTCGACACTATCTGACCTATGAGTCGTGTCTCCGTTCACGATATTGCTCTCATTACCCAATCCTTGTAACAAGTGCTGAAATGACGCAGAATCGTCTACGCCTCTGCCTGCTATCACTATATCTCTGCGCAATCTCACTGGCAACTTATTTATACAGATTCTAAAGAACTCCCCAGGTTCGTATGTCACATCCAAATACCTGTTTCGTCTAAACATCTCCTGATAGCATGACACTGAATCCCTTATAGCACATTCGTTACGATTTGGCATCATCAATATGCCTTGCGTAACCTGGTCCTCCTTACTTTTCGACCAGAATTCATTTAAATAGCTACTACAGTCTTTAAGGTCTTCCTGCATTTTCGCTCTAGCCTCGTCCCTCAAATAGTTATACACAAACTTCGTTTTGAGGAGCGGTCCCCACGATGAAGGTAATGAATCGTGAAATTGAGACAGCCTTGAACTATACCCAGTTGAGTCTGCCACCTGTTTTATCTGACACAACCGTTCTTCTGACTCTCTGAATTCGTCTTCCTCTTTCTGCCTATTTTCGCCTTTTGAGTTTATCTCACTCTCCTTCTGCAATCTACCTGGTGGTGTGTCACCTTCGCTACTGCACGCTAATTGCAACTGTGCTAGTTCTTCACTATGTTTCCTACTTATTTCTAATTGTGCCTCTTTAAGCTGTAATGGTGGTTGTATCTCCTCCTGATCGGCATAAACCTCTCGCTGCGTACTGTCAGAACCTGTCTCGCCTCTTGTACTGATCTTTTCTGTATCTGCACTAATCGTATTCATTCTGACCACTACCTCTTTGATTCGCTCATCCGGCAACACGTCCCTACGTTCTGTAATATCGCTCTCTATTGCACTTATTCGTACCTCCAGATTATTGGCTTTTTCTTTCACGGCATCACATACTTGCTTCACCGCACCCAGATTCTTCTCCCCCTCATCTATCCGATTATTAACTGCGGACAGACGCTCATCGATAACTGTGTGTAGCTTCTTCATTGCCTCTTTATTTCCCTTATCCATTGCCTCCAATTTTTCTTTAGTTGCTTCAAATCGTTCCTTATCCTTCCTATCTCTCTCCTTATTATCTCTATCTTTTTCCTTTTTATCTCTATCAAATCTTTCCTTATTCTCCCTATCTCTCTCCTCATTCTTCCTATCTCTCTCCTCATTCTTCCTATCTCTCTCCTCATTCTTCCTATCTCTCTCCTCATTCTTCCTATTCATCGCTTGTAAAAACTGTAGTATCACATCGTTATTTCCTACTTTCGAGGCGCTCACCTCGTTCGCCTGAGAAACCGTAGCTTCGCTAAGGGTAGCTGCACTTTCACCGCACACCTGGCCTAGTCTCGGCTCGCCCGCGTCGTCGGGAAAAGCCCCCGATTGTGAACAAAGCCCGCCGCATAAAGGATCCCCTTGCAGCGGTCCACTGAACAATACAGCCTCTTCGGAGTGTCTGCTGTCCCCGCTCATTAACCCATGGTCAACAGCTACTTCCTGCTGCACTGCTACGTTCACGCCAGAATCGCTATTCTCCATTGTGGCTACGTTTTTCGACTGCGACCTAGTTACTACGGACATTACGCAAAAAAAATTATAAAACGATCTTCCAGCCTTGTGCGATATAGCAATTAATTACATAAAATAAAATAAAAGATCCTCACCAATCCAGAAAGAATTTGCAAACAAAAAAAATTTTACTTCTTAGCGCTATCACAATATATTCCACCAAAAAATAAAAATTAACAGCAAACCCTAACAACAAAATATCCTAACAAAAATAATCCTGGCAACAAATTAAATATCCTGGTAACAAAATTATCGTGGCAAAAAGCGGAATCCTGGCAGGGTCGAAATTAATGAGAGGCACCCAGGCCTGCAAGATGAGTGGCTTGCCAAGCGAGTGGATTCTTCCTTAATTTATCGAGTAACATGAATTCTCGTATCTTACTATTTAGTTACAAATTATCCTCCTGTGTGAATAACACGCACCGGAAACACGCATCTGACTATCAGTGATTTATAGAACTCTGACTGCACACTACGCACTGGCAATACCACATTTACTTTTTGTCTTTGATTTAACGGCTTTTATATAAATTCGGGACATTATGACAACATACAATTTAATGAAAAAGGCCACCAATCTCTTTCTTTTCACTATTTGATTTATTCCTAAACACACAAATTCTACAACCTACAACAATATCACATGAGAAATTCCGCCCAGTGGGCATGGCTTTACATTAGTGAATCTCAATACTATGGTCTCGTAATCTATTTACCGCAACAGTGCACTTCCTGGATAGGATGGTGGATCTTTTATTATACCTCACACTTCGACTCTCACAATCATCCTCACGAAACTTTCCTCCAGATCGAGCGATACAGAAGGAACAAGCATAACCCACAAATCTTTCGAAACTACCTTGCTACTCCCATGCAAAACACACATACCCAAATTACATGACATACACAACACAACAATATGAAATACTACACAAAGAACGGTTACAACGTTATCACTTGCCGCTTTCCCACTTCAATCAATATTTATCCCAGTTTCACACGACACTGCCCCACTTTGTAATTCTACTTTCCTACTGTGAACTCTGGAGATAAACGCACGTCTTCATGTGCAATGCAAGCCAAGTGGCGTTGCTGGAAAGACGGCCGACTCACCTTGATTCTCTCTCAGAGTTTAAATTTAGCGTCACACAGAATGATATTTCTTAAATATTTCAACTTATGATACACACACTATTTCTTAAATATTTCAGCTTATTGTACACACGCTATTAATTCAGCTTAACTTAAGCACACGGAAGTATCTCAACTTACAACTACACGTGGGCTCATTGTGACCGTTGGTTTACTACAATCCCCTTAAAATTACCTGCCTCACATTTAATTCTCCCCACAAAAGTTCCTGAGGAAGAGAAATTATTAATTCTAACTACTCTTAAATATTCCACATCCATACCATGCCTCCACTCTTTCATTACGGAGCACAACAAAAAACAGGTCTTTACAGCAGAAGGTCCAGCGGCAGAGTGCTGAAACATGGCCGTATTCCGGTTCTCTCGCACCTCTGTCGAAGTGGGAGAAGCACCTTGCTACCTTATTGGTCAGCCACATTTCAGACGCTCAAAGCTCTGGTAACTTCCATCTCTTTGGTCCCACCAAAGGTGGCGAAAGGATCGACTCAAAGATGATCATTTATTCACATTCACTATCTGTGGTTAGCAGACGACCATACATTCATTCATTTCACAGATCTCACCAAACTGGATGTAGGGATTTATTTTGAGGGAGTGCACATGTGATCAATTAAATAAATAAGTTGTCATTCTTTCCCACACTGGTATCCGGCTTCGCTGTATTAATTGAAATTTAGTTACTTTACAAAAAAAATGTGTTGTTCTGACAAAAATATCGAAGTATTTCGTACCTATTTTCAATGTCGGGCGGTACTGTACCCTTTCAAACTAAGCGAAATAGGGGAAAGACGTACGGTAGGAAATGGATTGCTTTGAAAGACAAAATAGTTAAGACAGTAGTGGAAATATTGGGCAAAAATACAATGTCCAGCAGAAAACTTTGTCGACACAGGGCATATCAAAAATGAATTGATGAACAGACAAAATTAAAGATGCAACAAATGAAGCTGGCGAAAGACAATACAAACGTCTAGCAGTGACACTTACAGGAGCTGTAAAGTGTCGAAACAGGAACCGCTACAGGGGGAACATAAAGTTGTAAGGAAATTAAAGACAGAGAAGCAAGTAATGAACATTAAGACCTGAAGTGGCAAACCACTACTAAGAAAAGAAAACTGAAAAGTGAAAGGAACTTATAGAAAGACTATATGAAAGGAAACTGTTATTGTTGTTGCTGGCCGGCCGAAGTGGCCGTGCGGTTAAAGGCGCTGCAGTCTGGAACAGCAAGACCGCTACGGTCGCAGGTTCGAATCCTGCCTCGGGCATGGATGTTTGTGATGTCCTTAGGTTAGTTAGGTTTAACTAGTTCTAAGTTCTAGGGGACTAATGACCTCAGCAGTTGAGTCCCATAGTGCTCAGAGCCAATTGAACCAATTGTTGTTGCTGTTGTGGTCTTCAGTCCAGAGACTGGTTTGATGCAGCTCTCCATGCTACTCTATCCTGTGCAAGCTTCTTCTTCTCCGAATACCTACTGCAACCTACATCCTTCTGAATCTGTTTAGTGTATTCATCTCTTGGTCTCCCTCTACGATTTTTACTTTCCACGCTGCCCTCCAATACTAAATTAATGATCCCTTGATGCCTCAGAACATGTCCTACCAACCAATTCCTTCTTCTATTCAAGTTGTGCCACAAATTTCTCTTCTCCCCAATTTTATTCAGTACCTCCTCATTAGTTATGTGATCTACCCATGTAATCTTCAGCATTCTTCTATAGCACCACATTTCGAAACGTTCTATTCTCTTCTTGTCTAAACTATTTATCGTCCACGTTTCACTTCCATACAAGGCTACACTCCATACAAATACTTTCAGAAACGACTTCCTGTCACTTAAATCTATACTCGATGTTAACAAATTTCTCTTCTTCAGAAACGCTTTCCTTGCCATTGTCAGTCTACATTTTATGTCCTCTCTACTTCGACCATCATGAGTTATTTTGCTCCCCAAATAGCAAAACTCATTTAATACTTTAAGCGTTTCATTTCCAAATCTAATTCCCTCAGCATCACTCGACTTAATTCGACTACATTCCATTATCCTCGTTTTGGTTTTGTTGATGTTCATCTTATATCCTCCTTTCAAGACACTGTCCATTCCGTTGGGCAGTTCTTCCAGGTCCTTTGCTATCTCTGACTGAATTACAATGTCTTAGGCTACAACCCTGTCTCACTCCCTTCCCAACCACTGCTTCCCATTCCTGCCCCTTGATTCTTATAACTGCCATCTGGTTTCTGTACAAATTGTAAACAGCCTTTCGCTCCCTGTATTTTACCTCTGCCACGTTGAGAATTTGAATGAGAGTATTCCAGTTAACATTGTCGAAAGCTTTCTCTAAGTTTACGAATGCTTGAAAGGTAGGTTTGTCTTTCGTTAATCTATTTTCTAAGATAAGTCGTAGGGTCAGTATTGCCTCACGTGTTCCAGCATTTCTACGGAATCCAAACTGATCCACCCCGATCAAAACTGAAGAAATTGCAAAATGGTGGGAATTTAAGGAGATGCGACCTGGATAAATTGAAAGAACCAGAGGTTGTAGAGAGTTTCAGGTAGAGTATTAGGGAAAGATTGACAAGAATGGGGGAAAGAAATACAGTAGAAGAAGAATGGGTAGCTCTGAGAGATGAAAGAGTGAAGGCAGCAGAGGATGAAGTAGGCAAAAACACGAGGGCTGGCAGAAACCCTTGGGTAACAGAAGAGATATTGAATTTAATTGACGCAAGGAGAAAATACAAAAATGCAGTAAAGGAAGCAGGCAAAAAGGAAAGGAAACTATAAGATAATATTATGGAAAGGAAAGAAAAAGTGAATGAAGATGAGACCACATTGAAAGACCAAAGCAAACATGGCACCTGGAACAATCGCCGATCCAGCTTACGGTTTGCGGCAGATGGTTGTGTTGTGTTCCACAGTCACCTCTCCTGCTTCCTGTTCCAGTCGCGACTGGTTCACTGGAAGAACGATTGCTCGGTAAGCCTCCACGTGGGCTCGAATCTCTCTAATTTTATCTTCATGGTCTTTTCGCTAGATGTACGTCGTAGGAAGCAATATGTTTGTTGACTCTTGTAGGAACGCACGCTCTCAGAACATGAACAGTAAAGCACACGCTGTGATGCAGCACGCCTCTCTTTGGAGCGTCTGCCAGCAAGAGGTGGTTGATCATCTCTCTGTGGTGCTTCGGAGTAAATATTGGCGTGGCTAGGCCAAGTTTTCAGCCCTCCTCAATTGTTACTCCGCTGCATTTTGTAACCTATGAACATGGCATTTATATTTTCACCAGAAAATGCAACTTAAAAGTTGCGAAATCGGTTGTTTGGGTTTACAAGTGAGCTGAACAAATACGGCTACAGCGGACCAATGGACCTCTCATAAACAGGGATAAGGCGAAGGCAACGAAATTCAGGAATGGAGCAAGCATGGCAGACGATGACAAATTCACTGTCGGCGAACAAGAACTGGACATAATCGAGAGCTAAAAATACGGAGGAATTACACTGCATGTGACAAGCCATACTTTTTCCAAGGAAACTGAGATAAAGAAATTTGGTCTACTACCGGTAAGACCAGACCTGAGACCATTCAACAGAAAGGTTGCGCCAGTTGCATCATACGGCACACAACTTTGGCGGAGACACCTCACACAGTCAAATTTCAAACAACTGACTGGACGGTGTGAAGTGAATGTGCCTGAAGAGAATACTCAGCGTCTCCCAGTACACGCAAAACAGGTTAACCTGCATCGTGGTGGAAACAACATTCTTCATTGAAGACCTGATGGCAGTCATAGCCCGATATCAACGTAAGACAAGCGGCTAAAGGCAAGCCACACAGAGCATGGACTAGTCATTACTCCAGGGAAGACAAGTACTGTATGAAGGAAGCCACCTTCCAGCTGCACCACCTCGAGGGTGGCACACCGAGGGCTGCATCGTCGGATATGCCCAGCTAAGGAAAATCACAGCCCCACCGGCAGTTGCCAGTGCACCATATGCAGACGACCTTGCAGTACATATCAAATCGCCGAGTGTAAAGAAAGAACATTGTCACTATATCACTCTTGAAATGATGATAACTTTAGTTGACTAGTTAATACCTTGTACACATTATGTTTAATAAAATCTTAATAAAATGTTGCTGCATTTTAAGTTTTAAAGCCCAATTGCAACCTTTTGACTCTTTTATGAATTAATGTTGGTTTGGTACATTCCAGGCTTACTTCGTAGCTTTGCAACAGTTCTCAGTCCCTCCAGAAAAATGCAGTATAAATACACTGTCGGAAAAAAAGCCACGCTCTCAAGTGCTGTCTTGAGTGGCCACAGGTTGTAGTATGTTGATACTGAGAGGCTGTAGTGTTAGTGATTCATTTGTCACGGTCATCGGCGATCACGTGGCGCTCAGGAGGCGTGTCTGCACGCCCTCTGTTTAGATTCTGGAGGCAGTAGCTGTGCTGAGCTTAGAGGTGAACAGTACTTCCGACATTCATTTTGGGGTACAATCATGCCCCTCCAACGAGTGCGTACTCCTGTTCACAAACAACTGCAGCCATTTGCACGTGGTAGTATTATGGGCCCGGAGGAAGTTGGATGGACGCATCGACGGAATACTGCACACGTCGGGCACAGTTCATCGGTGGCGTGTCGCTGTTTTCAACAGTAGTCTGTGCGACATTCCCACACCTGTAAACCAGGTTCTGGACGTCCACAGTCTCATCTTTTTGTGTGCTGTCTATTTGCAATTAATTAGTGCAGGTGCCCAACCTAATTGTCAACAAATCTATAAGATCAACAAATGTAAGTCAGCACTGTAGCCAGCATGTAAGAGTCACTGATCTCAAAAAAGAACGTCCAAGTAGATCAGACGCCTTGTTCGACAACTGGTGGCCAATCCATCATCATCCAGGTATGGAATTCTCGCACAGTTTGCACCTGCTGCGTCACCGAGGACCACTGGGAACCGTTTGCTTGCAGCAGGACTGAGATCATTGTGCGTCTCTGGCCAGGCAGCCGCCGACACCACCACACCACCAACCAGGGCTACCCTTGACATCCTCAAAGAGAAGAGTGCAGGGTGGAATGACGCTCTGTCCTCTCCAGTGACGGGATTAGGTTGTGCCTGTATACGAGTGATGGACATACAAGTGTACGACGTAGTCCCGTTTAGCACTTGTTCCAGATTTCATGCACCCACGGCTAAAAAGTCCCACCCCAGGTCTTGTGGTCTGGGGCGACATAAATTACAACTCGCGATCACATTTGATATTTCTGCATGTTAAAGTAACCAGTGCCCGCCGCAGTGACAGGTACGTATTCCCGTGCTAATGCCATTTCTTCGTCAAGAAGGTGATTTGCTCTTTTTAGCAAAACAAATGTTGCTGCTGCGACGCTAGGTGATCTTCGTTGTGTACAAATGCCCTGGCCAGCAGGATCACCGGATCTCTGTGCAGTTGAACAGGTATGGGACATGGAAAAGTGGGAACTTACTCACACTCCAGAGCCTGCGAGAATTATTGCTGAATTACAGCAAAAGGTGCAAGATGCTTGGGACAGTCCATTGCAGGATGCGATTCGGCACTTTTATGCTCGTTTGCATGCGAGAATACACACCTGCTTTGCCGCCAGCGTGTGCCGAATCGGCTGTTTCGACAATCTTAGCTGTCCCTGTGTGTTACATTTGATCTGATTTTATTATCATATACTCCTCAGGGGACACTGCCTTAACGTAGCACTGTCCGTGCGGGCGAGGACGTTTGCGTGCTCCGGATCCGGAGGGCTATGCCGGCCGTAGCGTAGCTACCAGCAGGGTCACACATGCCGGACAGGCCAAAGGGGAGGAGCCAGACAAAGTGTGTCCCACAACGATCTATCGCTCCCCTTTCCTATCCCAAACCTGTCCTCACCGTTTCCTTTTCCTGTCATTCCCTGTCATTCCAAAAGGGCAGAAAGACCTCTATAGGCGTGGAGAAGCCAATCTTTCTACGGGAGAAAACCCCGAATGAAAAATCCTGGTCCTCCAGGTTGGGGGTTGCGACGGGCTACCAACCCGTCCTGGAAAAAATAATTACCGGTACTAGCATCACAGAAGAGCCTCGGATAGGACTGATCTCTGTAAAACGAGCTAAGCAAGAACAAGGACTACGGAAGGAAATACAACTAGGGACCTGGAATGTCAGAAGCCTATACCAACCTGGGGCAGCAAAATGTGTAGTAAGGGAGGCAGATAAGTATCAAATTGATCTATTGGCCCTGCAAGAAACAAGGTGGACAGAAACCGGAGCTACAGAAATGGAAAACTATGTCATATTCCATGGAGCCTCAGAAACAAACCACTCACTAGGAACTGGTTTTGCAATGAAGAAATCACTCTGTACCATTCTAATAGATTTTAAATCAATCAATACCAGAATCTCACTCCTAACCATAGACACGGGAAAACACAAACTCACATATATAAATTGTCATGCCCCAACCGAAGAAAGCGATGACATCAAAAAAGATATTTTGTACGAGGAATTAGAAACGGTTTTAGACAATGTACCAAGTGAACATTACAAAATTGTCCTTGGAGATTTTAATGCGAAAATAGGGAAAGAAGCAGCCTTCATGCGGAGCATCGGAAAGCACAGTTTACATGATGTGAGCAGTGATAACGGCACTAGGCTGGTTAGCTTTGCGACGGCAAAAGGCTTGTTTATAAGTAGTACTGATTTCGACAGGAAGAGAATATATAAAGGAACCTGGGTGTCTCCAGATGGGAAAACAGTGAACCAAATTGACCACCTAATTGTAGAAAAGAGAATAAAGAAGTGGATACAAAATGTTAGAACGGCAAGAGGTGCGGAATGTGGATCAGACCACTTCCTTGTCAGAGGAAGGATGAAAACAATATGGAGAGCCAGGAAGCACAAAAGAATGCAAAGAGTCACTCGATTTGACCATGAGAGTCTGACTGAAGATAATATAAGAAGAACTTTCAAGATAGCACTAACAAACCGTTTTGAGGCTTTGAATGAAGAGGAAGGAGATACTGTGGTAGATCAGAACTGGAAGGCGATTGCAGAGACCATTAAAGAAACAGCCCAAGAAGTAATCCCAAAGCGAACCAGGGGAAAAAGAGTGTGGTTCAATGAGGAGTGTGAGGGAGCTATCAGGGAGAGACAACGGGCCAAACTACTGTGGATACAAAGCAATATGCGAGAAGAAGAAAAATCGAAGTTTGAAGAAACACGGCGGCAGACCCAAGCCACATTGAGGAAAGCAAAGAGAAAATATGTCAAAAGTAACCAACCGAACTACTTCAGTTTGATGAACCAGTAACAGTAGACCCAGAATATCCTCCACCCACCATTGAAGAGATAAGGAACCAGATTAAAAACCTTAAGAATGGTAAAAGTCCTGGTGAGGACGGTATTCCTGCTGAACTTCTCAAGGCTGGAGACGAAATCCTCTGTTTCAAAATTCACAAGTTAATCGAGCAAATTTGGGTAAAACATGAAATACCAGAGGAATGGAAGGTAGCTGTGATATGCCCCATATATAAAAAGAAAGACGAATCCGTAAGTGACAACTACAGGGGCATAGCGCTACTCAACACCTGTTATAAGATCTTCTCCAACTGCCTATTATAACGAATAAAACAATAAAACCTATAGCAACATACATAATTGGAGAATACCAAGGAGGTTTCCAGGCAGGGCAATCAACCACGGACCAGATTTTTGTCCTAAAACAGGTCTGTGAAAAACTGTACGAATACGGACGAGAGATACATCTCCTGTTTGTAGACTTCAAGAAGGCTTACGACAGTATACATAGACCTAGCCTGATTAGAACCATGACAGAGTTTGGTATACCAAAGAAGTTGGTCAAACTGGTAGAGGTATGCCTAAATGACACAAAACTTAAGGTTACGGTAGGCAATCACATGACAGAAAGCCTCTAAGTTGTAACAGGATTACGCCAAGGAGATGGGCTATCACCTGTCCTCTTCAACCTGGCACTTGTAATGCGGGATTTCAACAAAGAAAACATCGAGGGCATTCAAATTGGTAATGAACACATTACATATCTGGCCTATGCAGACGACATTGCACTATTAGCATGCACACAAGAAGATCTGAAGAGAAGTATCCAGACCTTGGAGTTATTGGCAGCTAGGATCGGTCTACAAATTAGCTCTGAAATGACCATAGGAAGAAAGATCCAGAACTCTCAAGATTTAATTGTGAACAACATCAGGTATAAACATGTGAAAGAGTTCAAATACCTTGGATCATTTTTTACAGAAGTAACATCAACTGAAGCAGAGATAAAAGCACGACTGCAGGCGGGAAACAGATACTATCACTATCTAGACCCTATATTAAAATGTAGAAGTGTCTCGCAACAACTAAAGCTACGGTTGTATAAGACATTAATAATGCCAGTAGTACTTTATGGTTCTCAAACCTGGAGCACTCGAAAACAAGACCTTAAGCGACTGCTAACATTTGAAAGGAAAGTCCTCAGGAAAATATTTGGACCAGTCAGAGATCAGGCTACTGGAGAATGGAGAAGACGCCATAACACTGATTTAGAAGAGCTGTACCAGGAGCCTAACATCTTGGGAGTGATGAGAGGCAAAGGACTGCAATGGGCTGGACATGTTGTTAGAATGGAGGCAACAAGATGGCCCAAAATCACAATGGACTGGATCCCCTCAGGCAGCAGACCAGTGGGAAGACCTAGAAAGAGGTGGATCGATGGAGTGAGAGAAGACCTGTTGAAGCTGGGAGTCATGGAAAACTGGAGACAGATATCAGAAGACAGAGACGGGTGGAGAGCTCTAACTGTGGTGGCGCGCGGTCCTCTCGGCCTGATCGCGTGAAGAACGAAGAAGAAGATACTCCTGCTATGATAAACCACCCGTCATCTCACTTGTCAGTAAAATAACCTTGTCTTTGAGGGTACTGCATATTTTTGCGGCAGTGTAGATGTGATAGAAAGAGGGCACATCGGCAGCGGCTAGACACGTTGTTGTTGTTGCTGTGGTCTTCAGTCCAGAGACTGATTTGATGCAGCTCTCCATGCTAGTCTATGCTGTACAGGCTTCTTCATCTCCCAGTTCCTACTGCGACCTACATCCTTCTGAATCTGTTTAGTGCATTCATCTCTTGGCATCCCTCTACGATTTTTACCCTCCGCGCTCCCCTCCAATACTAAATTGGTGATCCCTTGATGCCTCAGAATATGTCCTACCAATCGATCCCTTCTTCTAGTCAAGTTGTGCCACAAATTTCTTTTCTCGCCAATTCTTTTCAGTACCTCCTCATTATTTATGTTATCTACCCATCTAATCTTGAGCATTCTTCTGTAGCACCACATTTCGAAAGCTTCTGTTCTCTTTTTGTCTAAACTATTTATCGTCCACGTTTCACTTCCATACATGGCCACACTCCATACAAATACTTTCAGAAACGACTTCCTGACACTTAAACCTATACTCGATGTTAACAAATTTCTCTTCTTCAGAAACGATTTCCTTGCCATCGCCAGTCTACATTTTATATCCTCTCTACTTTGACCATCATCAGTTATTTTGCTCCCCAAACAGCAAAACTCCTTTACTACTTGAAGTGTCTCATTTCCTAATCTAATTCCCTCAGCATCACCCGATTTAATTCGACTGCATTCCTCGTTTTGCTTTTGTTGATGTTCATCTTATACGCTCCTTTCAAAACACTGTCCATTCCGTTCAACTGTTCTTCCAAGTCCTTTGCTGTCTCTGACAGAATTACAATGTCATCGGCGAACCTCAAAATTTTTATTTCTTCTCCATGGATTTTAATACCTAGTCCGAATTTTTCTTTTGTTTCCTTTACTGCTTGCTCAATATACAGATTGAATAACATCGGGGATAGGCTACAACCCTGTCTCACTCCCTTCCCAACCACTGCTTCCCTTTCATGTCCCTCGACTCTTATAACTGCCATCTGGTTTCTGTACAAATTGTAAATAGCCTTTCGCTGTATTTTACCCCTGCCACCTTTAGAATTTGAAAGAGAGTATTCCAGTCAACATTGTCAAAACCTTTCTCTAAGTCTACAAATGCTAGAAACATAGGTTTGCCTTTCCTTAATCTATTTTCTAAGATAAGTGGTAGGGTCAGTATTGCCTTACGTGTTAGAACATTTCTACGGAATCCAAACTGATGATCCCCGAGGTCGGCTTCTACCAGTTTTTGCATTCGTCTGTAAAGAATTCGTGTTAGTATTTTAGAGCTGTGACTTATTAAACTGACAGTTCGGTAATTTTCGCATCTGTCAACAGCTGCTTTCTTTGGTATTGGAATTATTATTTTCTTCTTGAAGTGTGAGGGTATTTGACCTGTCTCATACATCTTGCTCAGCAGATGGTAGAGTTTTGTCATGACTGGCTCTCCGAAGTCTATCAGTAGTTCTAATGGAATGTGACACAGTGGGGAATAAACCGTACCATCAAAAACTGTATCCAAGTTGGAGAGGTCTGTGTTGGTAACATAGCCTCATATGTTTCACCCTTGTCTTTCTGCACATCCAGTCGTTTTGTTCTAGAGCGCACCACCGTATAGCTCATGAAAACTGTAAACACGGAGTAAACTCAGCACACACGACAGGCAGGCTCGGTCAGATACTGTTGGGTCTGCCTGTGATGAGACTGCCGTGCGGGAAGTGGAGACGCCGCCTCCTGCAGCAGCCCGCGCCGCGCCCAGGTGTCCCGCAGGCTGGAGCCGCCGCCCCCGGCCCCTGGACGCTCCATCACCAGCCCGACGCCTGACGCCTGACACTCCGGGTCTCACCTTCCTGCGGGAAGCGGCTCTCGCGTCGCGTAATTACGCTCAGCCGCAGCCCACCCAGCTGGGCAGCTCCCCACCACACCACGGGCAAATCTGCAGTCTCTTCTAGCAGCTGTCGGAACATCCCTACCATTAGTATCTTATCCCCCCCCCCTCACCCACCTGGGTCCCTCTCGGCACCAGACATACACGAAGGTGTCAAAAGTCATGCAATAGCGATGTAAACATCCACAGACGGCAGTAGCATCGCGGGCACCAGGTACGAAGGGGCTGTGTGTTGCTGGAGCCGTCATTTGTCCTCTGGTGAGTCTTGTGAGAAAGTGTCTGACGTCATTATGGCCGCACGGCGGGCATTACGACTCTGAACGCGTAATGATAGTTGGCTTTAGACGTATGGAACATTCAGACATCGTTAGCGAATTCAGTAGTCCGAGGACTACAGTCTCAAGAGTGTGCCGAGAATAACAAATTTCAGGTATTACCTCTCACCAGATGGCATGAAATGGAAGCAGTGGTGGGGAAGGGAGTGAGTCAGGGTTGTAGCCTATCCCCGATGTTATTCAATCTGTATATTGACCAAGCAGTAAAGGAAACAAACGAAAAATTCGGAGTAGGTATTAAAATCCATGGAGAAGAAATAAACATTTTTAGGTTCGCCGATGACATTGTAATTCTGTCAGAGACAGCAAAGGACTTGGAAGAACAGTTGAACGGAATGGACAGTGTCTTGAAAGGAGCATATAAGATGAACATCAACAAAAGCAAAACGAGGAATGCAGTCGAATTAAATCGGGTGATGCTGAGGGAATTAGATTAGGAAATGAGACACTTAAAGTAGTAAAGGAGTTTTGCTATTTGGGGAGCAAAATAACTAATGATGGTCGAAGTAGAGAGGATCTAAAATGTAGACTGGCAATGGCAAGGAAAGCGTTTCTGAAGAGGAGAAATTTTGTTAACATCCAGTATAGATTTAAGTGTCAGGAAGTCTTTTCTGAAAGTATTTGTATGGGACTGAAACGTGGACGATAAATAGACAAAAAGAGAATAGAAGCTTTCGAAATTTAGTGCTGCAGAAGAATTCTGAAGATTAGATTGGTAGATCACATAACTAATGAGGAGGTACTGAATAAATTTGGGGAAAAGAGAAATTTGTGGCACAACTTGACTAGAGGAAGGGATCGATTGGTAGGACATATTCTGAGGCATCATGGGATCACCAATTTAGTATTGGAGGACAGCGCGGAGGGTAAAAATCGTAGAGGCAGACCAAGAGATGAATACACTACGCAAATTCAGAACGATGTAGGTTGCAGTAAGTAATGAGAGCTGAAGAAGCTTGCACAGGATAGAGTAGCATGGAGAGCTGCATCACACCAGCAGTCTCTGGACTGAAGACCACAACAACAACAACAACAACAACAACAACAACCTCTTACCACGGGCAACGCAGTGGCCGACGGCATTCACTTAACGACCGAGAGCAACGGCGTTTGCGTTGAGTTCTTAATGGTAAGAGACAAGCATTACTGCGGAAAATAACACCAAAAATCAACGTGGGACGTTCGACGAACGTATCCGTCAGGACAGAGCGCCGAAAGTTTGCGTTAATGTGGTACGGCAGCAAAGGACCGCCGCGACTGCCTTTGCTAACAGCACAAGATCAGCTGCAGCGCCTCTCCAGGGCTAGCGGTCGTATCTGTTGGATCCTAGACAACTGATAAAACCGCGGTCTGCTCACATGAGTCCAGATTTCAGTTGGTAAGAGCTGTTGGTAGGGTTCGAGTGTGGCGAGGCTCCATGAAGGCATGGGTCCAAGCTGGTGGTGGCTCCATCGTGATGTGGGCTGTGTTTACGTGGAATGGACTCTGTCCTGTTCGGCTATTGGAGACCATTTGCAGCCATTCGTGGACTTCATGTTCCCAAACGACGATGGAATTCTTATCGATGACAATACACCACATCACCGGGCCACAACCATTCGCAGTTGGTTTGAAGAACATTCTGGGCAATGGGAGCCAACGAATTTGCCACCCAGACCCGCCGACGTGAATTCCCTTGGTCATTTGCGTTACGTAAGCGAGAAGTCAGTTCGTGCAGAACATCCTGCACCGGCAACACCTTCGCAATTAGGGACAGCTACAGAGGGAGTGTGGCTCAATACTTCCGCAGGGGACTTCCAACGAGAAATGGTTCAAATGGCTCTGAGCACTATGCGACTTAACTTCTGAGGTCATCAGTCGCCTAGAACTTAGAACTAATTAAACCTAACTAACCTAAGGACATCACACACATCCATGCCCAAGGCAGGATTCGAACCTGCGACCGTAGCGGTCGCCCGGTTCCAGACTGTAGCGCCTAGAACCACAAGGCCACTCCGGCCCTCTTCCAACGACCTGTAGAGTCCATGCCACGTCTACATGCTGCTCTGCACCGGGGGAAACGATGTGACAGGCGGTATTGGGAGGTTTCTCATGATTTTTCCATCTCAGCGTATGTCCTGCTGAGGAGGACAGTGGCCACTCGTGTCCTGCCGTAATGTTGAGACTTCTAAATGGAAATGTCGAGACCAACGAAAATTTTCGCTACATCGGGACTCGCTCGCCGAATTCTTGCTTTTTCGTGAGCAGTCACCTTCACTATTGTGACATTAACCAGCCTCCTGGCCCTAATCAAACTTTTACTGTCACTGATGTTTCCTTCACTAGTTTCAGCTGAGTGATCTTAATTTAAGTAGTTTACAGCGGGGGGTGGGGGCTCCAGATCCACTCTTCGCGCTATCAAATGAGTACCAGGGATCTTACCCAGCAGTAAAAGGCAGTCAGAGTGATGGGCTCGCCACCCACCCTCTCCTAGGACTGAGGCGAAGGAGGCTGCACTCTACTGGCAGTCAGGCCAATGACCTGATCACGAGAGTGCACCGTAGATGAGACAGAGTGGTACTGTTTACATACAACGAACAATACATTGTGAAAAATATCTCACAATTAGTTCAGGTTCTGAAGATTTGTAGGAGCATATAAGACAATACTGAACATACGACTTATCTTAGACAGTTTCAAGAAGGGCAAGACTACGTTTATAGCATCTATAGAAATAGAGAAAGCTGTTGACACTACTGAATGGAATAGACTCTTTGAATTTTGAAGTTAGCAGAGGCCGGAACATCATTTAAATTTGTGCGGAAACCAGACACCTGTTATGAATCACAGGACATGAAATGGAGGAAGTGATTGAGAAGGCAGTGAGACAGTGCTGTGCATCCAGCAGGCAGTGAAGAAAATCATTTCAGAAATTTGTAAAGTGAAGAGAGAGGGAACAAAAACTTTGAAGTCTGGCAATGGCATTGTAATTCTTTGGGGCACAACAAACGATTTGGAGTGTGAGCGAACGTGTGGGTGCTATTCTGTCATTCTGCGCAACGGATTAATCTGAGATGTACCCTTTACCCTGTGGCTCCTGCAAGATGGAATTTCCACCCCCACACTACTACAGAAGTCAGACAGACGCTCCTAACGTTCTAAAGAGAAATTCCTGAAAAATTTCCAGCAATAGATATCTTCTGGAGTCGTGCGCTGTAAGCAAATGACACAAAAATTCACAAAATTTCTTACGTAACTAGTGGGATACTTGGGTACTGGAGTAGTGCTAGTTAGTGTAAGAAAAACATGAAACTAACAAAAATTATTATTTATTCTGCAAAAATTCTGAGAAATCACAATGGCACTTTTAGTTATGAACTAAATAAGTTATTTCATGGTTCTTTTCGGAATGTGAAATTACCTCTTAAGGATAGGATTCGCTAATGAAATTTCTATACAAAGTTTAAGAGTGTTATTGACTTGGCAGAATGGCTGAGACCCGCGCCTATTCGACTTGAATAATTATCCGTTAGAATGTTGCTAGGTACGGTCGAGGCTGTCGCGTGTGAAGTGCAGTGAAGTGTACTGTTGTGGAGGAAACATGGGGCTCGCAAGAGCTGTAGCGCACAATACTGTAAGTTGCGATGACTGCTGTCTGTGCCGCTCGCTGCTGACAAATAACCTACATCTCATTCTATCTGGATTGACCTTCGCCAATCAAACTCTCCCTACATCGCGATGAAGTCAAGGATTCCTATTCGCCCTTAGTCCAACTATTGGCGTGGTACACCAGTCAGATAACCAGTCCACCGCGATGCCACTCAAAAATTCGCTCGCAGGCGTTTAACTATAACTCTGTCCGTTCACACCGCACAATAAGTGTGGCGGCCAACACAGTGAACAACACTTAATCGCAAGGACTCAATAAGGAGTCGCACTCCGATTCGCTCTTGACAGAGGTGCTCTCCCAGTGAAGTACTGAGGAGAGACTTGTTCCTCACTCTTTGAGTACACGTACCAGCGTGCACGCTCTCGTTTAAGTGTTGCTCCAAGGGAGACAATGGAACGGCCACTCTCCATGCCAGACGTGAAGGGGTATATCTTTCGGTCTCTTCCATTACTCCTTCAGCTCAAGGCGTCAGGAATACCGTCTGCCAATCAGCATTGCTCTTCTAAAACGGGAGAATGACGTTTCGTTTAAGGCGACCAATCTGGAAACCAGTAGCATCGGCGTTTGGCGTTTGCTGTCTCCCTGTGTAAACCTCTGAAACTGTGTGCTATGTTTGTAAAGAATGCGTAGGCTGGGCGCTCCCACACAATGTAGTGGAATTTGCTTTTAAGCCGTACACGGGGTCATTCTCCCCTTTCACTCGGGCACACGCTGTCCACTCCACAGGCGGTGGCTGTCTGACGTAGATAGGCTGAATCGTCCTCTGAAGGGACCGGCCTCTAGGTGTGCGGTCCGCCTCTCCCGAACTAAAAGCTCTTGTGACCGTCGTGTCTTGAATGTGTGTGTGTACATCAGCCTTGATTATCTCAACCCTGGTGCACACTTGTTATTTGCGTATCGTTTACATGAATTCATACAACATTGATTTTATCTTATCGAGTTTGGGTTCGAATGAAGCGTCCTGATGTGCAGAATATGATTGTGAGGGCGGAATATGTAAGCAATGAAGGTCAGGAGACCATGTCTTACATACCTCCCTCCTTCTGACAAAATTTTTGTCTGGGGTTTGGCAATGCTGAGGAAAACATTGACAAAGTCAGGCAAAAATTGTTCTTTTAGATTTTGCAATAAACTTTTCTCAGCCATTCTTAACAATTTTTTTCTAATGATTTCTTTATCGCTATTGTTTCTATTTTTTTAATTCTACAATTTATGTTTTGTTGCTACGCAAATATTGACTTTACAAAGGTTGTTTTTCTTTGTCGTTGCCAGTACATGTCTCCGTTTTGCTTTTTCATTTCCAAAAATTGTTTTTGCAATATTAATTTTTCTAAACTCGGTAGTGTACTGGGTATTATGTCTTGGTGTGGTTATCTCTTTTCTTCAGTTAGGCTTTGTGTAAATGTTCGCAAAAGCTCTGTAGTGTTACTTTGTTTTATTTATTTAGGGATTATCTTTTTCTTTATGTGTCACTGTTTTTTGTGTAAGAATGAAGAAGCGTTTCCTCTTAATTCTATCCTCGGTATTAATATTATTACCCCAAAAAGGTGTTTTTGAATGTTACTTAAAGAAGAAAAATCCTGCATAAATCCATTTCTAATTTTACATATAAAAGAAATAAATAGACTTTCCGTGAGTTTGTGAGATTATGTAACTATACTAACCAAGTTTCTTTACGAAAGGTTTTAAGGTATCTATAATTTATGGACTTTACATATGTAATAAAAATAATTACTTTTACAAAGAAAGAGAAGAAAAATATCATATTACAAATATATATAATTTTCATAAATCTACCCTTGTTTCAGTACAGAGAGAATTTATTTATTTTTCGAAATAGTCTTTTCGTTTTGTGCTGCTCTGTCAGTTTCTTTGCTTGTCGATCTCCATTGAAGTACTGCAAGGCGTCGACTCATTTATATGGGTGTCACAAATCATGAGAGCAGCACTATAGCATGCGATGCCGGGTCTTATTTGTTGACGTTGTCATCATGAAGTGGTATTCTAAGCAATGGGTGTTCATGACTGTGGTTTACTGAATATAAAGTGGTGTCCTTGTACTCCTTTACTGTCACACCTGATGCGGTATGGCAGTTCAATGATTGTAGTAGACTACCGACGATCATCACCCAATACAGGGTGATTCAAAAAGAATACCACAACTTCAGGAATTTAAAACTCTGCAACGACAAAAGGCAGAGCTAAGCACTATCTGTCGGCGAATTAAGGGAGCTATAAAGTTTCATTTAGTTGTAAATTTGTTCGCTTGAGGCGCTGTTGACTAGGCGTCAGCGTCAGTTGATGCTAAGATGGCGACCGCTCAACAGAAAGCTTTTTGTGTTATTGAGTACGGCAGAAGTGAATCGACGACAGTTGTTCAGCGTGCATTTCGAACCAAGTATGGTGTTAAACCTCCTGATAGGTGGTGTATTAAACGTTGGTATAAACAGTTTACAGAGGATGGGTGTTTGTGCAAAGGGAAAAGTTCTGGACGGCCGAGAACGAGTGATGAAAATGTAGCATGCATCCAGCAAGCATGTGTTCGCAGCCCAGGAAAATCGACTCGCAGAGCTAGCAGAGAGCTGCAAATTCCACAATCAACTGTGTGGAGAGTCCTACGAAAAACGTTAGTTATGAAACCTTATCGTCTGAAATTGGTTCAAGCACTGTCTGCAGCTGATAAGATTAAAAGAATCGATTTCTGTGATTTTATCCTTGTTCAAATGGAAACAGATGAATCTTTCGTTTCAAAGATTGTGTTTAGTGATGAAGCAACTTTCCACACTAACGGGAAAGTCAACCGTCACAATGTCTGTATATGGGGCACTGAGAATCCGCAGGAAACAACTCAGTATGAACGTGACTCGCCTAAGGTGAACGTTTTCTGTGCCATTTCAGCCAATAAAGTTTTTGGTTCCTTTTTCTTCGAAGGTGCTACTGTAACTGGACTACAGTATCTGGAGATGTTAGAGAATTGGCTGTTCCCTCAGCTCGAACAAGAAGCACAACAATTCATATTTCAGCAGGATGGAGCGCCACCACATTGGCACTTATCTGTCCGTAACTACCTGAACGTCAACTACCCGAGGCGATGGATCGGCCGCCAGGCAGCCCGTGACAGAGCACTTCATCACTGGCCTCCAAGAAGCCCTGATCTTACCCCCTGCGATTTTTTCTTATGGGGGTATGTTAAGGATATGGTGTTTCGGCCACCTCTCCCAGCCACCATTGATGATTTGAAACGAGAAATAACAGCAGCTATCCAATCTGTTACGCCTCATATGCTACAGAGAGTGTGTAACGAGTTGGAGTATCGGGTTGATATTGCTCGAGTGTCTGGAGGGGGCCATATTGAACATCTCTGAACTTGTTTTTGAGTGAAAAAAAACCTTTTTAAATACTCTTTGTAATGATGTATAACAGAAGGTTATATTATGTTTCTTTCATTAAATACACATTTTTAAAGTTGTGGTATTCTCTTTGAATCGCCCTGTATTGTGCTGTGACGTGTTGGTACTTCACACCTGGTTCGGTATGGCGATTTGATGATGTGGTGGGGAGAAAACTGTTCATTTTGCTGAATTCATTTCTAGATAATGTTGGTTGGTACTACTTAATATTCTGTTTGCTGTTCGCTTGTATTTGTTTGACGATTCAAGGTTTATTTTTGGAGAGGTGGTTGTGGTAGTTGCCATGCGTCAAAGTTCATGGAAAGACGTTTGTAGCAATTTGCTTTGTAGGATAGGAGAGAAAGGTATCTTGCTGTCTTCTGCCCTTCTTCATCTTGCATCTTCTGTTCTTCTCTTCTTTCTTGCATTCTTCTGTTCTTCTTGGGCTAGGAATATGTGAATTTTAGGGTAGGAGTGATATAACATTTGTAGGATATGATTGCCTTTCCAAATGTTACTTGATGAGTTTGTAGATCTTCGTAATTTTTTGTACCTTCATTGTCGTCTCGTATTATGTTTCTCCCCACGCTCTTCCGTGTATAGCAGTGTCGTGACATATGAAGTGTCCATGCTGTGCATTGTCCTCCTGAAGTCCAACCTGGTTGCAACCTGCATTTCCAGTGTGGCGTTGGTCTTCATGTTGTTGTTATTGCCCTAAGTGCTTTCTCAACACGTCTGTACCCTCTCCGTCGCTATCTCGAAGCATCTGGTGTTAAGGGAGCCGGTGATTGGTGTTGGTGGCGATGTCCCTCTGAGGCGTAGAAATATTTACAATTTTTGTTTTACATATATTTGCTATTTACAAAAAAAAACTCTGATTTTATATAATGCAAGAATTTCCTGATAGTGGCAAAAATTATTGTATATATATATATATATATATATATATATATATATATATATATATATATGATTTCTTTTCTTTATTCTAATTATGTCCTGCCACTTCTTCATTCTTTTAATTGTTGTGTACCATTCATTGTTTGTGTACATGTTGTAGCGTACTTGATACTACAAGAGATTGTTAGTGTGTATTGTGTCTCTTTTTCTTTTAATTAATGTGTTGTTCTGTTGATTCTTAATTTAACTTTTATTTAGTGGTTAGTATAAGATAGGGTGGACGTTAGTTTGCCTAACCTCTTCCGCATTTTTCAGTTCAATATTTACGTTTTGCAGTATTCGGTGTGTTCTTGTCTCTGTGTGGACCATAATTTCCTCGGTAATGATTCGCGCCCTGGTCTCGCCGGTTGCTGTTTCTGACATCGTGACCTCTTTTAAAGTACCCTTGACCGTTGGCATTTTGATTCCTAAACCCACATCCGCCGCTGTATGAGTGTCCATTACCGTTCCTATTTCGGTACCAATTATTCTGGTTATCGTTTCTATGCCAATTGTCTCCATTGTGTCGCTGTCCTTGTGTGTTATATTGCCTGAAATTATTGGTGTTAGGATTACGATTATTATCATTGGAATATTCGTTCCTAGTCCTCTCCTTTTGCTGTTCCCTTTCCTTTCTGTTTTCTTTCCTGTTGTTACTGTACTACCACCTCGTTATGTTACTTTCAGTTACTGGTGTCACTGAGCGGCAGCAGCGGCGCTTATCGATATAAGCCTTGGCGTATTATCTTTGTTCACTGCTATTACTTCCCAGTTGTCGTGTGTTCGGAGTTAGTTCGGATCTGCCAGTCAGTTTGGAGGCGCTAGCAGTGCAGTTCGGACCTGGCAGTGTCTGACTTAGGACGCGGCAGAAGTTCAGTCGGGGCGCGGCTGCAGTGAGGTCCGGACAGCCACGACTCGCCCGACGGTTGCAGTTACATATCACTTGAGTGCGGACCACCTTGGTTGGTCGTCGGTCGGTCGTCTTGTCGGACGACGTATATGTTGCCTGCGTGTTCCGACTCGTGATTCGTCCTTGTTATTGCACATTCGCTGCCGTTAGCATTGTCTAGTCCTTTGTGCAAGTGTTCGTGAAACTGTGTGTAGCTTGTGATGTCGACTTCTCAGTTATTTTGGTGCTGTCTCCGTGCTGGTGTGTGGTAGTCTGTCGGTTGGTGTGGAGCAGCCAGGAAATCTCCGCGCGGTGCAGAAGGCCGGGCCCGCTGGCGGTCTCTACGCAGTGTCAGAGTGTGTGGGGGCTGTTCCGATTGCTACGAGATTCGTGGCACGCCGACCCAGGACATCAAAGTTGAGTGGAGATTTAATTACCGAAGCCAGTCTGTTCACATTGTGCCGTTGGTTTTCACGGTTGGCTTTTGGGGGTATTCCCGTGAGCAACAGCGAGTGTTCGAGTTGGCGAAAGTTTGGCCACCGTCCGGAGGAGTTTAGCTGTATTTTGGTTATTTGAAGTCCAAGTGCACCAGCGGAGTTTTCTGCCTTGTCGCCGTTCGCGTTCCGGTTACCTGCCCTGGCCGCTGACGTAAAATTCAGGCTGTCTCCTTTCCTCGCCGTGTTGTCGCTGTCCAACACGTGTGTGTACTTTTGACAGCTTATACATACTTGGTTGTGGGCGGCTACGCCTTTTACGTTTTGGCTTTGGAGTTCCTTGTGCACTGGTCGGGTGGAAGGCAAGTCGTCTTGTCGGTGGGTCCGTTGACTGTCTCTTGGTTGGGTTGCCAGCGGATCGGATATAGTTGGGCCCACTACCTGTCTCCCCTAAGCGAACGTTAATATTTCAAGTGCTGACCAACCCCCAAAAACTTCTGAGCGCCACTGGCTACACTGCCTTTTCTTATTGGTGTTTGATTGTGTATTACAATGGCTCATAGCCGATGGTTTGAATTTGTACGCTTTTAGTTGTTTGAAATAATGGGCCTTCAGCCGCTTTAAAATTTAAATTCCTTACTTGTTACACCTTAGATTGTTTGGGCCTTCAGCCTGTGAAAGCTTTGGGGTTTCTGCCAACTAAAAATTATTTTAGTTGTTTTAATTAATCGGCCTTCAGCCGTTGTTAAGTTAAAGTTCTTGTCCTTAAAGTATCAGACTGTGTGGGGGCTTGAGCGTAATTGAAGATAAGGCGTTCTGCCTTGTGTTTTTTAAATTAATTTTACCTGCAGCCTTAACTCGTGGGTCTTCAGCCGTCTTTAAGTTAAACTTGTTTGCTTCTCAAGTGTTAGATTCGTTGGGCCTTCAGCAAAGTTATAGAAGTTACTTACGTGAAGCCTTCTGCCTTCTAAATATTCTGTTTTGAATCTGATTTTGAGTTAATGGCTTTCAGCCGTCTTTAAATTTAAGTGGTTGTGCCCTTAAGGTAGAAGACAGTGTGGGCTATTCAGCCGATAACTAACTTCAAAAATTTTTGCTGTATTGTTTGGACAACTAAATAAAGTTATACGTGTTTGAGTGTAACTGACAGCCCCCTCTTGGCCTCCTTCCACAATTCCCACTACCTGTTCTGTCCTGCGGGCTTTAAGCAGGGCGTTTCATAACTCTTCTGTCTGCATCAAGTGTTACCTCACGTGAAAGAGCGAGAAGGCTTTCGAAATGTTTGCGAATCTTCTAACTGAGGGGAGGGGGGCAGGCGTGGGTAACTGCTCGATATTCACCTTGTAGTATGTGGGAAACCGCCTAAAAACCGCATCCAGGCTGGCCGGCACACACACTCTCATGGTCAATCCACCCGGCTGATTAGATTAGGGGCTGGTGCGCCTGCCCGAATACGTGACGGCACTTGCTAACGCGCCCGGCTATCTGGAACACCTTCTAACAGACCAAGTTTCACAGGTACTGCAGGACCTTCTGCTGCTGACTGGAAGGAAACGTGGTATCAGCCTGACGGCTCTCCATGGCATAATTCACAATACAATGCCGCCTTTCTCTACCGACTGCTGCCGGATGGTTAAATTGGACGAAGCAGACCCGTACCTCGGTTCTCAGACATTTTCTCTGGGGAAATCTTGAAGACATTGTTTACGAGATCCTTCCAATTACAAAAGTTGATACGAATCGACGCATTACTGCTGCCTGCGCTGAAATGTCCGGTGAAAAGCTGGAAGTTGGGCATCAGTCTTCACGTGGTAGACTGAAAGCTTGTACTGAAGTTAGTGTTCAGCACTTGAAACGCCACATTTTAAGGCCACTTCTCTTTCTTTATAAGAATCCAAAGTACTTGTTTGCTCACTGCTTCCTTAAGCCATTACTGACACGTGGTAGCAGACAATTGCCGGTATTTGTAACATTCTAACTGCGATTGTTCATCGGCAACTTGTACTGGAGTCCTAAAAGACCATCATTTACAATATATTTTCCTGTCCCTCTTGATTGGATTCATTTTTAAGTTTGTGGCTGGTTTAGATTCTACATTATCCATATTTAGGGCTCCCTATACCGGTTACAAAGTGCACCATAGTACCTCGTGGCCTTGCATGTAGGCTTGCTATTGAGTTGCACGGGTTACTCTTACCAACCTAAATATGCAGACCTGAAGACGATTCATGTGGAACCGAGACAGGTCACAATTTTAAATATGAATGTAATCCAGACGGGCAACAAAATATGCTGTACGAAAATTGGTTACTGAGTTTCTCTGAAAAGTACAGTGAATCAGTTGTTGCAAAATTATAATTTACTGTATATTTCATGTTGTTTATGGCAATGAGCACTGTTTGATTTTAAAATATGTGACTTTCTAAAATAAATACAGATTCTAGCGGATTATTAAAATCTATTAGTGGGGTGCAGTTGTGGGACCTTGGCTACCCTTCATGTCTGCAAAGAAATCTTCAAATCAATAGCGGTTTCTATTTCAGAAGTCTTTGGGGTGGAAGTCTTTGATGGTGTTCCCCGTAAAACTCCGTGACAGGGTAAGCCATCCTTCTCCCCCAAGTCTCAGAGTGTAGTGTAGTGTTCGCAAATGACAGCAGGTGACAGTGAAAATTTGAGACGCAGTTGAAGGTGTGCTCAGGTACGCTAGTGCTTTACGTGATTAACTGAGCGACTCTGTAGCCGAATGGCTACCATCGTCACACTCCATGCGGAACGACTTGGGTTCTATTCTGGGTACCATGTCGAATTTTTCTGAGGTACGGAGGACTTGAACGGGGTCTGCTCAGCTCCCTGAAGCCAAATGAGGAGCCATTTGAGTAAAAAGGAGTGGCATCGCCAGTGTTCATCTGTTGGCAATAACGGGTAGAGCGATTGGCGACACGCTAACCACGTGTCTCACTAAGGCAGATCAGTCCTCGCACTGTCTTGCAGGCTGGAGATGGCCAGACAGAACGGGCCTAATCCGTAGGTGGTGCTTACTTCTATGGCGTCCGCCCCCGGTACCTGAGCGGTTTGAACTAAAAAAGAAAAAAAAATGGTCAGCGCGTCAATCCTAATAGCCCGGGTTCGATTCCCGGCTGTGTCGGAGATTTTCTCTGCTCAGGGACTGGGTGTTGTGTTGCCCTAATCATCATCATTTCATCCCCATCGACGCGCAGGTCGCCGAAGTGGCGTCAAATCGAAAGAGTTGCACCAGGCGAGCGGTCTAACCGACGGGAGACCCTCGTCGCACGACTTCATTATTATTACTTTTATGGTTCAGATTAGTTGCACATTTTGATTATTATATCATGAAAATAGAAGCCATATGAACAGCATAAAAATCATCGCCATACAGAATCACAGACTCAATAGCAACTCCAACAAGAAACAAGTTTATCAACATTTCTTCAGCATAACGCTCCCTCAGAGAACTAATTTTCCTTCACTTAATAACATAACGAGGTCCTGGAGACATAAATATATCCATTTCAGCAGTTTAAAAGAGGAGAGAATTTTAACACCAAACAAACGGAGTTAATTCAGTTTCACAACTACCAAGACACTGAAAATGGTAGGTTGATTGGTTGGATTGGAGAGAAAGGGACCAAACTAAAATGGTAGAATAACTGAAATTAAGGACGATGAAGAAGATAACGGATTCAAATTATTTACTTTCAATAAATTCCAAAAAAAGAAGAGCTTTTTTGTTTCAGTTTTATATATTTATTTACTTTTGCCTTGGCTGATAGACATTTGTCTCTGAAACCGAGGCCTGCAGAGGTAATTTTGATTAGTGCAATGTTTAAAAAAAAATTAAGGCAATTGGTTGCATTATATGGAAGATCGAGGTTTGACTCCAGTTATGACACAAATTTTCACAAACACGAGATTTTCATTACATTGGAATCCAATAGTTTCCTAGTGCTTTTCGGCAACACTTCACGTCACTGAATTTTCTTCAATTCATCCTCAAAATTACATCCGCTTCATGTCACGGAGGTTATCAGGAAATATGAAAATGTGATATCTCACAAAATTAGAACCAAACACAGTTAGAAATTTTTAGATTGAGAATTAAATTATTTGTTACGGATCAGTCCAACCTGGGCGCTACTACCGCAATTCCGGAAAATAATTGTGATTAGTAAACATTTTGACCCACGTGTCATACGTTATTTCAAATCATAAAGTATATACTCTAAGATAACTGGAAGATCATCAGATTAGTTTTTGAGATATTAGAGCGAAAAGTATTTTGTGTGCTATTTCCAGAGTTTTCCAAATATGTCGAAGTTTAAAATGTAAAGGATTGTTAAATTTAACGTATAGCCAGGATTATCCTTGGCGTGCATTTTACTATTACGTTTAGGATCGAAGTTTTCATTCACATTTCGCAAACGTTCAACGTGTCTCCAATGGAAGTACAACCTCCAGACAATAGCGGTAGCCACACTCGTTTGATACTTTTGCGAAGTATAATTGCAGTTACTACGAGCACTTGTCATGCTACGCGTCATCGCAGGTCACCCAAAGTTGTTGGAATGTGAGGTACGTAGACGGAGTCCTTCCCAAACCCAACCGCTCCCCCCCCCCCCCCCCCCCTTTCGCCCGTCAGACCAGGAGTCTTTGGAGGTCAGTGGTACGACACGAAATCTGTACAGCCCTTGCGCTGTAGACGCTGTACTGTCGACAAAATTCTCGTGGCACTGTTGTAACTGAATTTCACTTATTGAGACAGAAACGACGAGACGACTTTTGTTTCTGTCTCGTCGCCATCTCGAACGGACGGGCACTGAGTACTGGACGACCTAGCTACACCAGAGATACCATTAAGAGCTACCACAATGAACTGGTGATTTACTACTGGCGCCAACGATAAACTTTTAGTTTCAACGCGTAGGTTGAAGTTTACTTCAACTTTCCATCTTCATTCATGTAGAATATACAATTTTGTGGAATCTGATCTGTGTTTTTGAAAAACCCCCTTGTAGTTTGCTTTTTTTTTTTTTCATTCGACTTTCCTCTTACAAAAGTCGTTGACAGTACTGCAATAGCGCTGTGTTTGACACATTTATTCACTGTTACTTTTACTGGTGCAAGAGTAGACAGTTAAACATTTCATCACGCTATTTCATTACAGAACAGCAAAGAAGAAACGCCGACACACACATGCCGAGGCTCCACTGCGGACGAGTAATCACACGCAGCGGCGAACCCTCGGTCCCCCTTTGAGGACACCTGCCGTACGACATCAGTCCGTCATTCAGACAGTCGGGCGGTACACAAGAAAGCGGGCGCAGAAATTAGTGCGACTGGCGCAGCCATTAGCGCATTTGTTTGCCGCCCTAACTCCGTCATCCACACGCAATAAGGGCGGCTGCCTCTGAACAGCGGTGGGGACTCCTGTCTCGCCTCCTGACTTCACCTCCCGAGCCGCAGATGGGTGGGTGCTGCGTTTCCATACAGCTGTCAGCTGCCGCACCTACCGAGGGGGGCGGCGTCAATCTGTATCGGCAAATGACAGGCAAATAGCTGTCGTAAACACAATGGCGTACAGCCAGGTAACTACACTACTGGCCATTAAAATTGCTACACCAAGAAGAAATGCAGATGATAAACGGGTATTCATTGGACAAGTATATTATACTAGAAGTGACATGTGATTACATTTTCACGCAATTTGGGTGCATAGATCCTGAGAAATCAGTACTCAGAACAACCACCTCGGGCCGTAATAACGGCCTTGATACGTCTGGGCATTGAGTCAAACAGAGCTTGGATGGCGTGTACAGGTACAGCTGCCCATGCAGCTTCAACACGATACCACAGTTCATCAAGAGTAGTGACTGGTGTATTGTGACGAGCCAGTTGCTCGGCCACCATTGACCAGACGTTTTCAATTGGTGTGAGATCTGGGGAATGTGCTGGCCAGGGCAGCAGTCGAACATTTTCTGTATCCAGAAAGGCCCGTACAGGACCTGCAACATGCGGTCGTGCATTATCCTGCTGAAATGTAGGGTTTCGCTGGGATCGAATGAAAGGTAGAACCACGGGTCGGAACACATCTGAAACGTAACGTCCACTGTTCAAAGTGCCGTCAATGCGAACAAGAGGTGACCGAGACGTGTAACCAATGGCACCCCATACTATCTCGCCGGGTGATACGCCAGTATGGCGATGACGAATACACGCTTCCAATGTGCGTTCACCGCGATGTGACCATCATGATGCTGTAAACAGAACCTGAATTCATCCGAAAAGGTAACGTTTTGCCGTTTGTGCACCCAGGTTCGTCGTTGAGTACACCTTCGCAGAAGCTCCTGTCTGTGATGCAGCGTCAAGGGTAACCGCAGCCACTGTCTCCGAGCTGATAGTCCATGCTGCTGAAAACGTCGTCGAACTGTTCGTTCAGATGGTTGTTGTCTTGCAAACGTCGCCATCTGTTGACTCATGGATCCGGACGTGGCTGCACGATCCGTTACAGCCATGCGGATAAGATGCCTGTCATCTCGACTGCTAGTGATACGAGGTCGTTGGGATCCAGCACGGCGTTCCGTATTACCCTCCTGAACCCACCGATTCCATATTCTGCTAACAGTCATTGGATCTCGACCAACGCGAGCAGGAATTTCGCGATACGATAAACCGCAATTGCGATAGGCTACAATGCGACCTTCATCAAAGTCGGAAACCTGACGGTACACATTTCTCCTCCTTACACGAGGCATCACGACAACGTTTCACCAGGCAACGCCGGTCAACTGCTGTTTGTGTGTGAGAAATCGGTTGGAAACTTTCCTCATGTCAGCACGTTGTAGGTGTCGCCACCGACGCCAACGTTGTGCGAATGCTCTGAAAAGGTGATAATTTGCATATCACGGCATCTTCTTCCTGTCTGTTAAATTTCGCGTCTGTAGCACGTCATCTTCGTGGTCTAGCAGTTTTAACGGCCAGTAGTCTATGTGATACTGTGAAGACAGTGTGCTCGCTTTCTTATGAAATATGGAACTGCCACAGGAATCAGGCTGAAGTTATATTGAGGAATGTAGAGGGGGAGACAGAACTTGAAATAGGAGTGAGAGTACGTTGCAGTCCGTACTCAATAATTTTCAATGTGCACACCGAACAAGCAGTTAAAAAAGCTAAACTTAATTTTTCAAAAAGAATTCAAAAATGTTTCAAATGTGTGTGATTCCGAAGAGACCAAACTGCAGAGGTAATCAGTCCCTAGACTGACACACTACTTAAACTAACTTATGCCAAGAACAACACACACAGAGCCATGCCCGAGGGAGGACTCGAACCTACGGTGGGAGGGGCCGCACAATCCGTGACATGACGCCTTTAACCGCGTGGCAGAAAAACAGTTAAAGTACAGGAGAAAGTAACAAAAACTTGGAGGTTTGCCGACGACATTGTAGTTCTGTTACGGGTGGCAAAGAACTTGAAAGTGCAGCTGAATGGAGTGGAGAATGTCTTGAAGAGATGTTAAATGAACACCAGTGACAGCAAAACAAGAGTAACGGAATGTGGTCGCATTAAATCAGGCGGTGCTGAGGGAACCATATTAGGTAGTGAGACACCAAAAACAGTAGACGTGTTTTGCTATTTGGGGAGCAAAATACGAGGTGTGTTTAGTAAGTAATGCATCACATTTTTTTATCTCTGCTACTTTCGGTTGAAAAAACGCGGAATTTCTTGTGGGACACCGTGTAATATTCCCGCTTCAACTCCTATAGTTTTATGAGGTTCCGGTAGGTGGCGGAGCTGCAGGCAGCCTGCAAAGTGGCATCTGTAACTGCGGTGCGTTCCAAGCAGAGCTGTCACTGAGTTTCTTTTGCCGGAAAACCAGAGCAGCGCAGATATTCATACGTGCTTCCAGAATGCCTGTCGAGACCTGGCAGTGAACAAAAGCACCATGAGTCGTAGACCGAGGCACCTGTCTTCATCACAACAAGCTGGCTCAAACCTGTCCTCTCTCCCACGTGCCGGCCGCCCCCGCACTGAAATGACTCCTGCAAATTGGAACGTGCGGACACTCTCATTCGAGGTGATCGACAGATCACAGTCAAACACCTCGCTGAACAGCTGGACGTCTCTGTTGGCTGTGCTTGGCAGTCCACCAGTTGGGGTACTCTAAGGTGTCTGCCTGCTGGATTTCTCACCGCATAACAGAGGACCATAAAGAGCAACGAAGGACCATCTGCGCGGAACTGCCTGCGCATTACGAGACTGATAGTGGCAGCGTCAGAGGCAATGAAACATAGGTTCATCACCTCAAACAGGAAACAAAACAGTAATCCACGGTGTGACGCCGCACCACCTCGCCTCCGAAGAATACGTTGAAAGCCGCAGCCTCAGTGGGTAAAGCCATGGCTACGGTCTTCTGGGACTCTGGAGGGGCTGCTCTGTCTGATGTCCTCCATCACGGTGCAGCGACCTGCTCTGAAATTTATTGTGATACTCACAGGATATCGAAAAAAAAAACCAACTTCAGGATGTTCGACGCCACAAAAATGAAACGAGCTTCTCCTTGTCCACGACAACGCAAGCCTGACAGAAATCTGGGCACCAGAGAGGAACTCACAAAACTCCACTGGACTGTTCTTCCTCTTCCACCCTACAGCCCGTACCTCGCACCTTCCATCTCTTTGCCCCAATGAAGGAAGCATTCCGTGGGAAGCGGCACGAGGATGATGGGAGGCTACTGATGCAGCAACACGTTGGATCCGACGTCGACCAGTAGTGTTGACCTCGCGGGCATACATGTCCTCCCAGCAAGGTGGCAGAAGGCCGTCGCGTTGAACGGTGGTTATGTTGAAAAGTAGGGTTATGTAGCGAATGGGGACCAGTCTGGTGTATTGAAATCTGAATGAAACCAACCTGCTTTCAGAACAAAAATGTGTTACATTACTTGTTTACAGCCCCTCGTAACTGATGATGGCCCGAGTGAAGAGGACAGCAAATGCAGACTTGCGACAGCAAGAAAAGCGTTTGTGCAAAGAGAAATTTATTGGCATCGAATGTAAGTTAAAGTGTTATGAAGCCTTTTCATAATGCATTTGACTGCAGTTTGCCCTTGTGTGGACAGCAGACTTTTGAAATGTAATTTTACAGGAGATTGGCAAGTATTATATGGGTACATCAGGTATCTAGTAAAATGCTACTGAAACGAAATGAAGAGAAAAAAAATTTGTGGCACTAAGAGTGTCCGTACGTAGTCTAAAACACCTTTCATCATCGGAACTACGAGGCAAAAACCTTACAAATTATTTAATTAAGCAAAGAATGCCGTAGACCGAAGAAGTACCGCCTTCAGCACTTCTGGAAGCTCCTTTTAGAACATGTTTTCGAAAATTTAGTCTGATGTGCGATACTTCAAACACTCCATGAAACTTAAAACACTTTGGATCTCTTTAAGATGCCCTGGCGGCAGTATACGTCATTCTTGCTTCCTTGTAGTGACCTCTATCACATTCAGATCCACGAGACATTCCTTAGCACGCATCTGGCCGATTCCTCAAGATCTGCTCAGTGTTTGGACGGTTCACAACATACGTGTCAGTGACTGAGGCTGTGGTCGTACTTTCAGGTCCTTTCTTGGCTTGAGGAGGCCTACAGTGTGCCCTATCCTTACACGCGTTTCCTTCTCTACGTTGAACCATAAACCGAAGCGTAAAAAATGTAAAACCGTTCAGTTTAATGCGCTAGATCTCTTACAAAATCTATAATCAACGTAAAAACAGAAATTGTAAACAGATCTGCCTTAATGTACCCAGCCGACGGATTAGTTTGACTGCTCACTCAGTAAGGTACTGAGCGCTGAATAAAGAGATCGCAACAAGTAGCAAACTCTCCAGTTAGGAACCACCTAGATGCAAGTTAGAAGACACAACAGAGTATGGACTATTAAGCTGCACCCGGCCAATTATATGGAAATGAACTAAATAAAAACTGACTGTTGTAATGAGGAGGTCGTCTGATACAGTAACCACGGAAGATTTACTCCTTCCGGACAAAACATCGTACCCGAAAGTGAAAACCACCAGGCACTTGCTGGTTACTAGTGAACGACACATAATACGTGATGTCGAGGAAAAACAAATATTACTAGTGCTACATTGCTGCGGAACACGACAAAATAATGAAAATATGAAATACCACGAAAACTTCGCAACATTCTTGATGATAATTACTTACGAAATCTATATATATTATAAAACTGTTTGTACGTATGTTCCACATCTTCTCCTAAACCATAGACTGCAACAAACTTCGTGCACATATGACTTACTATATGGAAAGATGTTCTGTCGGGGTAAGAATAATTAACCTCTCAGCTGGACGGCGGTGGAGTGAAATCGGAGTGACATAGGAGGCGGACAGAGAGGAGGAGGAAGATTGGACAAAGAGACGAGGGGAAGAAGGATAGAGAGAGGGGCGGGGGATGGGGAGACGTACGCAATATATGGGAAAGACACGTACGCAGGTGGAACTGGGCTAAAAAAATTAGTTTGAAAGAAAAAAAACATAGAAGGAAAAAGACACAATCGCAGGCGAAAGGAATCGAGACGAACAACATATAGATAGGCTCACACACAATAGTGTTTGGCGACCCTTCCCAACGAAGACAAACAGAATGTGTAATGAATAGAACACATCCCCCAAAATTCCCATACTGAAAACTGAACCGTGAATGTATTAACAATGTACATAATTTTACGTATACTATGTCCGAGAATCGAACCCGAGTGTCATGCTTATACGGCAGGTGCATTAACCACCCTTTTCTTTGCTGATCTCGTTTTGTTCGTTATTGTTCGTTCCATTTGTTCTGGACGGACATCCGGTGACACCCGTTCAGGTTGGTCGTTGATCCGTCCACTCAGTTTATTTTATTACAGGGGGCAGCTAACCCTCTGACCGAACACGCTGAGCCACCGTGCCGAGAAGCACCGTGGGACAGCGGCTCACAGAACTGCACGGACCACTCTGGCACGCTCCCCTCCTCGATCCTAACTCTAACTGCAGCCTCAGTCTATTTCAAAAGCAGCAGACCCAGGTTCGATTCCCAGCCTTGATAAAAATTTTCGCTCGAGCCACTTCATGAAATCAGATCTGTATGAGACAAGTCAAATCTCTGAAATTGTCTCGTTTCATTTGCAGTGTACTTAATTATTTATAAAGTGAGTTTGTTTGCCGTTATTGTAATTTAATCGTGTGAAATTCTTTATCTGTGACATAAAATTTCGTAAAAAAGCGGCTTGTAAGCGTGATGATACCGTTCGCGTCCCGACCGCTAGCACCTTTTATCGATTTATTTTTTTACGTTCCAGTAGTTAAGATTTACTGGGAGAGTGGCGTGAAAGCGGACGTCAGACTATGGTGTTGGCAGCACGGTGTGTAAGTCCGTAGACGGAATGGGGCTGCATAAAAAAGTGAAGAAATCGAACGTATATTTAAAAGTAGAGAGGATATAAAATGTAGACTGGCAATGGCAAGGAAAGCATTTCTGAGGAAGAGAAATTTGTTAACATCTAGTATAGATTTCAGTGTCAGGAAGTCGTTTCTGAAAGTATTTGTATGGAGTGTAGCCATGTACGGAAGTGAAACATGGACGATAAATAGTTTGGACAAGAAGAGAATAGAAGCTTTCGAAATGTGGTGCTACAGAAGAATGCTGAAGATTAGATGGGTAGATCACATAACGAATGAGGAAGTATTGAATAGGATTGGGGAGAAGAGACGTTTGTGGCACAACTTGACTAGAAGAAGGGATCGGTTGGTAGGACATATTGTGAGGCATCAAGGGATCACCAGTGTAGTACTGGAGGGCAGCGTGGAGGGTAAAAATCGTAGAGGGAGACCAACAGATGAATACACCAAGCAGATTCAGAAGGATGTAGGTTGCAGTAGGTACTGGGAGATGAAGAAGCTTGCACAGGATAGAGTAGCATGGAGAGCTGCATCAAACCAGTCTCAGGACTGAAGACCACAACAACAACAACATTTATTTATTTAAAATAGGAGACAGCGGTTAATGAGAAGTTATTAAAGAATATTTTGGCATTGAATTCCATTTGAGTAGATAGCAAAGCAATGACTAACTTCATCATTATGGTGAATGAGTAAACCAGGCCACGGGGAACTCATGTACTTTTTATCTTCTTCTTTTTGGTGGAACTCTGTTACTTTGTATTAATATGGGGCATGTCATTTCAGAGCACACATTCATTACTTCTGTTAACTCCCTCTGCTGTGACCATCCGAACGCCAAGGTTGATGCAAGTCTCATTAAAGGACAAAAATATATATAAAAACAAACGGAACTGTTAAAGGCTAAATACGGAGTTTTGTTCTAAGTCGGCAAGAGTTAATTGTCGTGGTTTCTGTGAGTGCTATGTACTCGTATGTAGCTGCTGTTCCAGTGTTGCAGTCCTCACAATACTGTCCACGACATCCTTCCACGTACAACTTGTGGACTGGTGATTAAAGGCTCCTGATTCATGTGTGCAATCACTGCCCACATCAAGTCGGGAGTTCGTACAATTCGTTGTTGCCTTTGTCCATCGTTTTAATTGTGGTATCATTCGTGCTGTAACTCTTAAACGATCTAACAAGCATGATGCAATGATGTGCGTCATATATCTCCAACGTAAGCACTTCTTCCCACACAACTATTCAACTTTAACGCAGTTTGTCTTTGTATGTCAATTCACGAACATTATGGCTGCTAACGAGGTATGCCGTCATACAGCTAGGAATGACAGACTGTATAGTTCTGCTTGCAAATACGGACTGCATTCTTACAGACCGTTCCGTCGGAACTGACTTTGTTAGGGTACGCATTACGCCATCTACAGTACGTTTGGGGAGTCCATTTTCATAATATATGACTACATGCTAATGGGACATTCGTACTGAACAATATTAGCAACTATGTTCACAATAAATCAGTTTATTAAATCGTGTAAACCACTATTCGTAGTTTCTCGTATACCAATTGAAGAGTTATCACGCAACACTTTTCGGTACTGAAGTTTGATTTGCTGCTTTATCGGCTACATCATTTCCCAATAACCCGACGTCTTCCGGTACCCAGCGCAATACATCTTTTTCTAGGTTTCGGATCTTCAGTACGGCAGCTTGTACAGTCTGAATCATTACTCCTGCTGGACACGTTTGTTGCGCAGATCGCAGGATATTGAGAGTGTGAGAGCAGATGAGAAACTTCCTAATGCTATGGCTTCTCACCTGCTCCACGGCGTATACTTCGGCATAATAATTCGTTAGTTGTTCTGAAGACCCCTCCCATGTGAAACAGCTCGACGACCGCGTGTATTCCTCTGTTTAGATCCGCATTAACGATAAACTGAAACACAATATTAGAACAAAAGTAAACAAGCTTCTAAAAATGTAGTGTACAGTGAGAGACTTCTTGCATTCCGCCAATCTTAAAATCACTTTGGGTCTCTCTCGACGCCAGATTGTTCCATCCCCGGTTCCTTCCCTTGAAACCTGATACAGCCAAATCAATGAGACATTCTTTAGCACGGATCCCGAATGGCTTGGTGTCATGTGGCCGTTTCCTCAACATCTGCTCGAAGTTTGGAAGGTCCAACGACTGAGGCGATGCTAACATTGGCAGGTCCTGCTCTGCCGCGGGGAGTTCTTCAATGTACTCTTTCCACCTGTCTGCTTGCTCCTCTGCGTTTAACAAAGGATTTTCTCCTGCACTCTAAATGTTGACAAATTTGCATTTGATTTCACCGAAGGTTGCTTTGATTTCTACATGGTGAATCAGTTCTTCCTTTATCCATTTCTTCGCCTTTCTCCCGAAGCCACTTAGCCTCGACTTCCTCCCTTTTCTTATTTATTCATTCCTGATTAACTTATATTGCTGTACTGCTATGTTTTCCTGAAAACTTTAATAACTTTCTTCTTTCGTCGATCAGTTGAAATATTTGTTCTGTTACCCAAGGTTTCTTTCCAGTTATCTTCCTCGCAGTGATATTTATCCACACAGCTCCTGTGACTCCCGTTTTCAGAGGTGTTCTTTACTTGTCGATGCACACAGAATTTTAAGGGTGTGTCCCCGAGATCTGAATTCGTTAGCACAAGCAGCGGATAAGATCAAGAACCAGCGAGATAACACAGCTGCACTGATTTCGGCATCGTTGCTGTCTCAGTCAGCAGAACTAACTACACAGGTTGCGCGTTGCAAACAGCACATACCAAACAACAACCGCATCGACGTTCGTCAAAAAGTCGTAAACGTTCGCCAGCGGCGAAAAACACCTGGTGGTAGGATAAAAATTTGGTAATCCTTACGATATCATTTAAATATGCTGTCCTCTGCGATCTCCAGCAAGACAGCTTATTTACTCTCTAGGGAGACGTGGACATTGCTAAAGATCAGTTCTGGTTCATCGAGACATTAATCTAGACGCTTCTTAGCAAAGCTCCGTCTCACGTATTCAGCCGCTATTGTGTGTGTGTGTGTGCGCGCGCGCTCGCGCACGTATGTGTGTGTGTGTGTGTGTGTGTGTGTGTGTGTGTGTGTGTGTGTGTTTGTGTGTGTGTGTGTGTGTGCGATAAGAAAAAATACAGACACTTGTAGATTATTTTTTACAGCATGGTGGCCAAATGATAATTGCAGCGCTCAGAATAAAAAGCAAGGTAAGGAAAATATTTTCTCGCATAATTTATGTGTCTCAACTAATTTCCGTCAGCTTTATGCTCACGAAGCACCTTGCAAAGCAGTATCGGAAGAAAAAAGATCAGTGTTCTCAGCCTCGGAAAAATAATATTTTACACTACTGGCCATTAAAATTGCTGCACCACGAAGATGACGAGCTACAGACGCGAAATTTAACCAACAGGAAGAAAATGCTGTGATATGCAAATGATTAGCTTTTCTGAGCATTCACACAAGGTTGGCACCGGTGGCGACACCTACAACGTGCTGACATGAGGAACATTTCCAACCGATTTCTCATACACAAACAGCAGTCGACCGGCGTTGCCTGGTGAAATTTTGTTGTGATGCCTCGTGTAAGGAGCAGAAATGCGTACCATCACGTTTCCGACTTTGATAAAGGTCGGATTTTAGACTATCACGATTGCGGTTTATCGTATCGCGACATTGCTCCTCGCGTTGGTCGAGACTCAATGACTGTTAGCAGAATATGGAATCTGTGTGTTCAGGGGGGTAATACGGAACGCCGTGCTGGATCCTAACGGCCTCGTATCACTAGCAGTCGAGATGACAGGCATCTTATCCGCATGGCTGTAACTGATCGTGCAGCCACGTCTCGATCCCTGAGGCAACAGATGGGGACGTTTGTAAGAGAACAACCATCTGCACGAACAGTTCGACGACGTTTGCAGCAGCATGGACTATCAGCACGGAGACAGTGGCTGCGGTTACCCTTGACGCTGCATCACAGACAGCAACGCCTGCGATGGTGTACTCAACGACGAACCTGGGTGCACGAATGGCAAAACGTCATTTTTTCGGATGAATCCAGGTTCTGTTTACAGCATCATGATGGTCGCATCCGTGTTTGGCGTCATCACGGTGAACGCACATTGGAGGCGTGTATTCGTCATCGCCATACTGGCGTATCACCCGGCGTGATGGTATGGCGTGCCACTGGTTACACTTCTCGGTCACCTCTTGTTCGCATTGACGGCACTTTGACCAGTGAACGTTACATTTCACATGTGTTACGACCGTTGGCTCTACCCTTCATTCGATCCCAGCGAAACCCTACATTTCAGCAGGATAATTCATGACCGCATGTTGTAGGTCCTGTACGGGCCTCTCCGGGTACAGAAAATGTTCGACTGCTGCCGTGGCCAGCACATTCTCTAGATCTCTCACCAATTGAAAACGTCTGGTCAATGGTGGCCGAGCAACTGGCTCGTCACAATACGCGTCACTACTCTTGATGAACTGTGGTATAGTGTTGAAGCTGCATGGGCAGCTGTACCTGTACACGCCAACCAAGCTCTGTTTGACTCAATGCCCAGACGTATCAAGACCGTTATTACGGCCAGAGGTGGTTGTTGTGGGTACTGATTTCTGAGGATCTATGCACCCAAATTGCGTGAAAATTTAATCACATGTCAGTTCCAGTGTAATATATTTGTCCAATGAATACCCGTTTATCATCTGCATTTCGTATTGGTGTAGCAGTTTTAATGGCCAGAGTGTATGTTACTCAGAGTCAGGTGCAAAAATTAATATGCATTCGTATATCCCTTTGATTTAATAAACACCTCCGAGTCGCGTGAAATTCCAGGTCAGTGTACAATCTGTTGCTGTTGTGTTATTCACAAAAAATTTAAACACTGAAAGATCCAGTGTATCCGTAATATAACAAAAGTAGAACGCATCTAACCGCTGCGTATTTGTGAAGTATTACAAAAACATGACTATTATAAGCCTAAACTACAACGTCGTATGTTTTGTACGTTATACACTCCTGGAAATTGAAATAAGAACACCGTGAATTCATTGTCCCAGGAAGGGGAAACTTTATTGGCACATTCCTGGGGTCAGATACATCACATGATCACATTGACAGAACCACAGGCACATAGACACAGGCAACAGAGCATGCACAATGTCGGCACTAGTACAGTGTATATCCACCTTTCGCAGCAATGCACGCTGCTATTCTCCCATGGAGACGATCGTAGAGATGCTGGATGTAGTCCTGTGGAACGGCTTGCCATGCCATTTCCACCTGGCGCCTCAGTTGGACCAGCGTTCGTGCTGGACGTGCAGACCGCGTGAGACGACGCTTCATCCAGTCCCAAACATGCTCAATGGGGGACAGATCCGGAGATCTTGCTGGCCAGGGTAGTTGACTTACACCTTCTAGAGCACGTTGGGTGGCACGGGATACATGCGGACGTGCATTGTCCTGTTGGAACAGCAAGTTCCCTTGCCGGTCTAGGAATGGTAGAACGATGGGTTCGATGACGGTTTGGATGTACCGTGCACTATTCAGTGTCCCCTCGACGATCACCAGTGGTGCACGGCCAGTGTAGGAGATCGCTCCCCACACCATGATGCCGGGTGTTGGCCCTGTGTGCCTCGGTCGTATGCAGTCCTGATTGTGGCGCTCACCTGCACGGCGCCAAACACGCATACGACCATCATTGGCACCAAGGCAGAAGCGACTCTCATCGCTGAAGACGACACGTCTCCATTCGTCCCTCCATTCACGCCTGTCGCGACACCACTGGAGGCGGGCTGCACGATGTTGGGGCGTGAGCGGAAGACGGCCTAACGGTGTGCGGGACCGTAGCCCAGCTTCATGGAGACGGTTGCGAATGGTCCTCGCCGATACCCCAGGAGCAACAGTGTCCCTAATTTGCTGGGAAGTGGCGGTGCGGTCCCCTACGGCACTGCGTAGGATCCTACGGTCTTGGCGTGCATCCGTGCGTCGCTGCGGTCCGGTCCCAGGTCGACGGGCACGTGCACCTTCCGCCGACCACTGGCGACAACATCGATGTACTGTGGAGACCTCACGCCCCACGTGTTGAGCAATTCGGCGGTACGTCCACCCGGCCTCCCGCATGCCCACTATACGCCCTCACTCAAAGTCCGTCAACTGCACATACGGTTCACGTCCACGCTGTCGCGGCATGCTACCAGTGTTAAAGACTGCGATGGAGCTCCGTATGCCACGGCAAACTGGCTGACACTGACGGCGGCGGTGCACAAATGCTGCGCAGCTAGCGCCATTCGACGGCCAACACCGCGGTTCCTGGTGTGTCCGCTGTGCCGTGCGTGTGATCATTGCTTGTACAGCCCTCTCGCAGTGTCCGGAGCAAGTATGGTGGGTCTGACACACCGGTGTCAATGTGTTCTTTTTTCCATTTCCAGGAGTGTATTATTCGCAATCTGTGTCTGCTGCGTCATTTTTTTAATAATTTGTATTAAGCTCTGGTTTTGAGTTTGTGTTTTTAACATCACGTAGAGTGTTTCTTGAGTTTCTCCAGGAGTATTAGATAATGAAAATATCCACGGGTGTACTGCCGGTCTACAGTTTCCAACGGGCCCGTTGGACACTGTAGACCGGCAGTACACCCGTGGATATTTTCATTATCACGCAGAGTGGTGTGAAACGTCGTATACGCACCAATACGGGCTCTACGGTTGAAAGAACTTATATCCGATGATGATTTGGTTCCGTCGAAATTGGAAGTAGTAATAAAGGGTTGGCAGAAAATAATTTTCGAGGCTACACTGTCTGCCAAGTGTCAGTGCTAAACGGACACTGAGGGTGTCGTTGAGGTACCGTGGGAGTGTGTGTGTGTGTGTGTGTGTGTGTGTGTGTGTGGTGGTTTTGGGAGTGTACGGCACCACGAGCGGCTTGGGGGCAGATGCGCCGCTGCGGCACGTGGGGCGCTACGACGACGGACGGATGGCAGCGGGGGTGGCGGGGGCGGACGGGCGGCGGCTGTTTCCGGGAACTCTCAGAGGCTGCGGCGCGCAGCCAGCCGGCCGGCAGAGACAAGCTGCGTGGCGGCGGGGCGGTCTTTATGTGCAAACTGTTGCCTGAATAAGTAACTAACTGGAATCGTCAAATTTTAGCTTTGATAAAGGAAACATCGGAACACTTCCTGGCGTAGCTCCACTGTACTCGCCGCTGTTTTCGTAAATCCGAGATCGGCTGCGAACACTCGATTTGTTCTAAGTCCATCGCTTGTCATTTTAAAACTCCTTTGTAAACAGTATTTTTAATTTCTACGTAATAAAAGTTGGTTCTGAAGTAACATAACAGTCGCTTTAGGGTTCTACACAGAACTGCTTGAAATTATTTGTACATTTCCGTATAGACGCTTTTACCTTGTTCTATCAGCTTCTTCGTATTTTCTGTCTCTTCTGATTTTACGAGGGGTGTTCACTAAGTAATGCAACACATTGTTTTCTCGGCAAAAAAAAAAAAAAATGCGGACTTCGCTGTGGGACATGTTGGAATATCCCCGCTCAAGCCGTGGACTCCATGTACTTCCGATATGGAGCGGCGCTACACGTAACCCTCAAAATGGCGTCTGTAACGGAAGTGGGTTCCGAGCGGAGAGCTGTCACTGAGTTTCTTTTGACGGAAAACCAGAGCAGCGCAGATATTCACAGGCGGTCGCAGAATGTCTGCCGAGGCCTCGCAGTGAACAAAAGCTCCGTGAGTCGTTGGGCTAGGTGTCTATCACCATCACGCAAATCTGTTCAATCTCCCTCGTGCCGGCTGGTCACACGCAGCTGTGACTCTTGCAATGCGCACACTCTCATTCGAGATGATCAACGGATGAGAATCAAACACCTCGCTGATCAACTGGCCATCTCTGCTGATAGTGTTGACACACTCGTACGTTAGAAGGGATACTCAGATGTTCGTGCGCCCTGGGTTGCTTGCCGCCTAACACAAGACCGTAAAGGGCAACCAAAGACCGCCTGTCCGCAACTGCTTGCGCGTTACGAGGGAGGTTATTGACCCAGCAAGACTTTGGGACCAACGTCGGTCGGTAGAGTGGTGTCATGCCGGCGCACAAGCTTCCCAGCAGGGTGCCGTAAGGCCATAGCATTGAACGGAGACTGGAAAACACGGTTTTGTAGACAAAGGATTGGGGAATAATATGGTGTACTATAATCCTGAATAACACCAACTGACTCTCAGAAAGAAATGGTTGCATTGCTTATTGAACGCCCCTCCTACTGACATGTGTTGCGAGACAGGACCACCTGTCATTCGCAACGCCACATTAGGTTTCCTGGAGGAGAGGGGGAGGGGCGGACACCTTCCATGAACCAGCCCTGCAAAACTCGATATCAGAGCGCTGCTTATCTTCATTTCGGCGTTTTTTTTTATTTTTATTTGAACGAAGTGATATTTTAAGATGGGAGTACGAGGTCAACATATTTCGATTCTGATAACTAGTTTCACTCAGCACACAGTGTCTTAGTTACTGTTATCTAATAAAGATATTGATACAGACAGATACATAGACAACTTTTGTAATACTTTGCGTAGAATAAATCCAATTTCAGGTTAGAATTCTCTAATGAAACGAAATCGTTTGATATACATCACCATAATATTCCATATGAAACTTCGTGGCAGATTAACACTGTGTGCTGGGTCGAGACGACAACTCGCTACCTTTGCCTTTCGCGGTCAAGTGCTCTATCGACTTCTTATTTTTTTCAAGTTTAGATATTGTTAATGGTTTTCGATCTGCAAGCTTACAGCTCGGTAATAAGAGACGTAAAACACAAAAGAATGTGTAGCCCTATTTCGAGGTTAGAGCGTAGCGCTAACACAGCGTTCCTCTTCACAGATCGGCCACATCACAACTTTCAGAGTGGGCAGCTTCGGGCCGGTGGAGACAGGGTGGGCAGGGTTCGAAACCCGAGGCCTGGACACGATGCCTCCCCCTGCCCGTCCCCGAACCGCACCTCTCCAGCTTTTCTTTCTTTTTTAAGTAGCAAACGGGTTAAGTAAACAAAACATCTTTAGTTGTAGAAGCGTAAATACAACAGAAAAGCCATCCTTTCAGCGGAACCAGCAAGAGACATTATACTCGAACAAGACGTGCGAAAGTCTTTATTAACAAAGTGTAGAGAAAAAAAAAATAATACTGAAAGTAAGCTACGAGGAGTGAGGCCGCAGGCAAAGAGGGAAGAAGGGGCGGCTCGACAGAAGGGGAGTGGAGGCAGAGTCGGCGGGGCGCGGCGTTCGAGTCCTGGCCACGGTGTCTTCGGCACCACTACCGGCAAGAAGCGCCCGAGTGGAGGGCAGGAGCCGAGGGGGAAGCGACAGCGGGGTTGGGGGAGTGACCAGCGTGCTCTGGTACAGTGCATTAAAGAAAGGGGCGTGTGTCCATGCGCCTACTCCATTGTGGGGTGCGACACAGAAATGTAGCGCGGGGTAGTCTCAGATGTCAGCGAGGCGGGGGGATGAGGGGGGTGAGTGTCGTCTGCGTGTGGCGCCATCCAGCTGAGAGGGGGAGACGTAAAGATCGCGCGAAGGTAATTGGCGAAGAAGACGCGGTAACGCTGTCGGTGCTCGACTTCACTGTGGGCGGTTTGTAAGCGCTACCAGAAGTCAAGGCGTGATTTATTGCCACCAGTAGACAGGTAGGTGGTCGTCCATCCCTTGACCCAAAGAAAAGCACGGTTTTTGGTGTCAGGGAAATGAGTGTCCTCAGGATGGATGAAAGTCAGTGGGTCGAACGAATCGAAGGCGGAGGTAACAGGCAACGAACTGTCGACCCAGTTTCCAGATGTCACTGGTGGCAGCACAAGTTCGGTGTCCGTCATCGTCATCCACGAGGTCTCAAACTGAAGAGAGCAGATTGTTCGACACTTCGATTCCGTGAAGACGTTGATTTGTGGGGAATTTTCCACATGCGACGTGGTGCCACGTTGGTGGGAAGAAAACGCTGGTGGACATCATCGCTTCGATGGATAGTTCAGTTCGACACTGTTGCTGGATATGTAACGAAGCAGTGCGGTGCAGAATTCTTTTGTTCGAGGAAGGCGGGTGCTCGGTAAGTGAGTGTGAGCATAACTGAAGTCGGCGACGAAAACAGAAATGTGCGTAAGATGGTGCGTGATGTGGCTTACTGGCAGTGGCAGGGATAGGGTCGTGGGCTAAGAATGCCCAGTAAGCTGCACGTAAGTATAGCGCAGCCGTTCCACTGCTTGTGCGTACTGTCCATGTACAAAGACACCGTTTTGAGTCACGCATTGACAGGCCGAGGCCGCTTCTCGCGGAGAAAGTGGGAGGGGGGCATTTCGTAACGAACTGTAAAGAGCGTGCCGGCCGGAAGGAAGTATCCGAACTCGGACTGTGGCCTGCGTCCAACAGCTGATGGCAATGGGAAGATGGGAATACCTGTGCGATGTGGACAATTCTGGACGCGACATGTTGACTGAGATATTCGACGCGTTGTAAGGAATCGAGTCGGCGGAGAAGATTTTGTCGCACTGCCGTGCGGATAATTTGGAAGTTACGCCGAAAACTGACGGCGCCGGAGCTGCGCGCGGTAGAGGTGAAAATGATAGCAAGGTATCGCAGTTTTTGTACGCTCGGGGGGCGTGCTAAGTCGTCGTGTGAGAGGCCGCATCCAATGGGCATCGTGGAGCATTTAGTCACATTCATGTTACTGCCAGTTGCAGTTCCGCACGTTTATATCAAATCAAGTACCATCTGTTTTTCAATCTGTGAGCGGACTAAGAGGTGGGGAACGTCGTCCGCGTACGCACGACACCGAAAAGTGTGCTGTCGCAAAGTGAGACCACAAAAGATGGGTCGCCAGGCTCCAGATGAGTGGCTCCAGGGTTGTGGCACAGAGTTGTGTCGAAAGTGCACAACGCTGCCTTATGGAGTGCCGGATGGTCGCTGTGCCCGACACATTACCGTCGACGTGATCCGGGGATTGGGCGCTGCAGTATAGGTGCCGGATGATATCGATAAAGGCGGCTGGAAAACTAGTTCGGCTTATTACTGTGAGCAGAAAACGGTGCCGCACCTTGGCGAATGTGCTGTCAAAATCAATGTCAACGACGTCGGGGCGGAATCTGCACGCCGCTACCAGTACGATTAAATGACGACATTCCCCTGTGCCCGTTTGTATATTAACTGTGTAAGTAGGCTGTTTAGGTTTTTATGTTGGTAATGACACTGTGTGGACTCTGTGGCTGGTTGGACTCACTGTTGGAATCTTTGCTATTGTAGCGTTGGGCAGTTGGCTGTTAACAGCGCGTAGCGTTGGGCAGTTGGAGGTGAGCCGCCATCAGTGGTGGATGTGGGGAGAGAGATGGCGGAGTTTTGAGAGGTTACTGTGAGCGGACGATCTGGATGTGAGTCCGTCAGAAAAAGGAGATTTGTAAGACTGGATCTCATGAACTGATATATATATATATATATATATATATATATATATATATATATATATATATATATATATATATATATATATAACGACTTTTGAACACTATTAATGTAAATACATTGTTTGTTCTCCATCAATATCTTTCATTTGCTAACTGTGCCTATCAGTAGTTAGAATATTTTATTTAGCTGGCAGTATCGGCGCTCGCTGTATTGCAGTAGTTCGAGCAACGAAGATTTTTGTGAGGCAAGTGATTTGTGAAAGGTATAGGTTAATGTTAGTCAGGGCCATTCTTTTGTAGGGATTATTGAAAGTCAGACTGCGTTGCGCTAAAAATATTGTGTGACAGTTTAGTGGTGACCAGGATAAGTAAAGAGAGAAATGTCTGAGTACGTTCAGTTTTGCTCAGCTGTTTGAAAATCAAATAACGTAAGAGGTTTACCAGCACAGTCTTTCTTTACATTCAAAGGGGAAGTTTCATCTTTCTTTACATACAAAGGGGAAGTTTCAACTGAGTCACCCGGAGTTGTCTGTTCTGGGGATAGAATGCTACGCAACGCGTCGCCAGGAGCCGAGCAAACATTTTATAGTCTGCCTTAAGCAGAGTTATGGGGCTGTAATGTGCTGTCGTCACTCCCGGTATCGGTTTGTGGATGGGAATAACAACTTCCATGGCAAGGATGGCGGTACGGCGTTGCTCATTGTCAACAACTCGTGGAACATTGTTACCCACCACGACCCATTAGCGCGAGGAAGGCGCGATAAAATTCTGTCGGCAATCCGTCGATGCCAGGTGACTTATTCGAAGCACCTTTGTTGATCGTGAAATTCGTCGCACGTCATGGCCCCGTCAGCTCGTCCGCTTCGTCGTCGTCGGCGAGGGCGCGAGTGACGGGTAGCAACACAAAGTGCTTAGCGTGGACGCTGGCAGTGTCCTAGTGGTACATTGTGTGGAAGTGGTCTACAAAGGCACTGACGATTTCGGCCTGGCATGTGATGTGCTGGGCGCCACATGTGTAGATCTCGGTTATGAGCCGTTGTCGTCGCTTTTTCCTATCGGAGGCAATATGATCCGTGATGGGGCATTCCTGTTCCACCACGCCCTGTAGTCTACGGCGTGTCAACGTTACGATTTGTGCCTTAATCCCGCTGCCTTGCCTCTGCGTATCAGGGGTGGGTGGCTGGGCGTCCAGGTCGCGGAGAACTGCGTGCAAATAGTCGGTAGTGTGGCGGCGCCGCAAAACTTGAAATTTCCTGGCAGATTAAAACTGTGTGCCGGACCGAGACTCGAACTCGGGACCTTTGCCTTTCGCGGGCAAGTGCTCTACCGACTGAACTACCCAAGCACGACTTACGCCCCGTCCTCACTGTTGTACTTCTGCCAGTACCTCGTCTCCTACCTTCCAAACTTTACAGAAGCTCTCCTGCGAACCTTGCAGAACTAGCACTCCTGAAAGAAAGGATATAGCGGAGACATGGCTTAGCCACAGCCTGGGGGATGTTTCCAGAATGAGATTTCTGCCTCAGTACAGGAAGTTTCATATCAGCGCACACTCCGCTGCAGAGTGAAAATCTCATTCTCAACTACCTTCTTGTCATACTGAATCAAGGTACGCCGAATGGCGGGTTTCACACATTCCAGCCACCAAGTCAAGGTTATGCTGTACTGAGGCAAGCGACATTCACAGATGGCCCATGTCTCGGTAACGTGAAGATGGGAGGTGTTTGGCTTCCACGGTGCACGACGGCACCATACCACATGTTGCGGGAGGAAAATGTTGCAGATTTAGGCACAGTGGTCCAAAAAGGCCAAGATCTAAAATTCTGCACCTTGGAGTGCAGGTGTGAGTTCCCCAGAGACGTAAATTCTGTCAAGGCGGCTCGCGGAGTGACTCGTCTGGTAATTATGTCCAGGTGCGTCCCAAGTGTCGCTTTGCAGCAGATCACGGATGACAAGGCGCAGTTCTTGAAAAGTATTGTAGTGGGGCATTAATCCGTAGAGTGCAGGGCACAATGAAAATCACCACCACCCCTCCCTCCACCCAAGCAAGTAATGATCATAGCACCCAGAAAATAAATGGGCGCTTTATTCTGAACAGAAGTGTGCTCTGTCGCGTCTGGGGATGGAGCCTGACGGAGTATAGATGTTGACGATACGTGTCCCCACGACGGACGGAAGGTATGTGACATCGCCCGACGGAACGCCCTCTCGTGTGTGGATGGCTACGCTACGTCCCAGGTCGTCACCAGGAGAAGGATAAGTGTTATATCCCGCGACGTTCTGAACTGTGGCCAAATATACTTCCTATAGCAGTGCGATGTCGACGTTCGATGCCCGTATCATTTTGTGCAGCAGTTGAATTTTCACGTGCTGATCGTTGCTATTCGATACATTTGGAGTCGTGCCCCGCTGTGAAAAATGGTTCAAATGGCTCTGAGCACTGTGGGACTTAACATCTGAGGTCATCAGTCCCCTAGAACTTAGAACTACTTAAACCTAACTAACCTAAGGACAGCACACACATCCATGCCCGAGGCAGGATACGAACCTGCGACCGTAGCGGTCGCGCGGTTCCAGACGCGGCCAGAACCGCTCAGCCACACCGGCCGGCTCCCGCTGTGGAGGGGAACTCTATCAGCAAAGGGTCAAGAGGGCCGAGGCAGCGGCAAGCCGTGCCGTACGTCATCTGATACCGCGTAACTAGGTGTCCATCTGGGGCAGCTCCGTGCCCGGTGTGTGGTACGGGCCATCGTCGATGTCGTCCACGGCATCGAGGGCGCTGTCGTTGTGGCGTTCGTATGCTCCACCTCATCCGTAGGAGCGGAGGACGTCTCGGCGGCAGTCGTAATAGTGAAGTCCATTGCTTCAGGTGCATCTTGGCGAGCCGGCAGATTAGGTACCGGTGCGGCGAAAGACGTCTTCGCGTTGTCGTCATTCTTGTCGTCTTGCAGGCTATCCGGGTCGAAAGGCCTCTGGAGCCTCACGGGGAGGTGAGCTGTCTCATTCCGAAACCGTACGGCACCTCATTTTGGGCCGTTCAGGTGAAAGTTGTTTTCGTGTCCTTCCCACTGTGTTTGAAGACGGGAGTAGCGGCGGTCTGGGTGGAAGGCTGTCGCGGGGACGATAAGGTGAGGGACGTCCAGAGCATCAAGTGGGAGAGGCTCGGAAGTCGTCGCTGGCGCCCGAGTAGCGTCAGGTTGTGAGGGTGGCGCGTCGACCCGGCGGTATCCGTGGCAGCTGGAAGGGACAGCGGCACGTGGTCCTACTGAGGACGGTCGGCAGGAGGAGAAGAGAGCGCCGATGTGCAGGTGATGGTTGAAAGCGTCGTCAGAGTCGGAGGGGCCACGGTAGCGGCTGGAAACACTCAGACATGAGGTGCCTTCGTTGCCGCATCCGGAACGGGCAACAAAGAGCACAGGAGGACTTTAGTGCCATAAAACTGAATGACAAGTGTGCTAACAAACAATCAGAAATTGAAAATATTTTGAATAATCATTTTTTATATGTTGTGGAGAAAATAGGATCTAGATCTTCACTAGAAGAGGCAAGACTTCTAATAGAAGAGGCCATACCTGTGCAGTTTGAAACAACTGTAGTTCCACCAACCTCTCCCTCTGAAATCAGTAAAATAATAAACTCACTGAAAAGTAAAAGCTCTTACGGAATTGATGACATTTCTAGCAAGGTACTCAAAGCTTGTTCCCCACAGATAAGTAGGATTCTCAGCCACGTATGTAATAGCTCTTTGGAGCAGGGTGTTTTCCCTGATAGACTGAAATATGCCATTGTAAAACCATTGCATAAAATGGGGAATACGTCGGATGTCAACAACTACCGCCCAATCTCTCTTCTGACAGCTGTATCAAAAATTTTTGAGAAACTAATGTATTCAAGAATAGCCTCCCATATTTGTAAAAATGAAGTACTAACAAAATGTCAGTTTGGTTTTCAGAAAGGCTTTTCAACAGAAAATGCTATATACGCTTTCACTGATCAAATATTAAATGCTCTGAATAACCGGACATCACCCATTGGTATTTTTTGTGATCTCTCAAAGGCCTTTGATTGTGTAAATCATGGAATTCTTTTAGATAAGCTAAATCATTATGGTTTGAGGGGGACAGTGCACAGATGGTTTAATTCATACTTAACTGGAAGAATGCAGAAAGTTGAAATAAGTGGTTCATGTAATGTTACAACAACAGCTGATTCCTCAAACTGGGGGCCTATCAAGTACGGGGTCCCACAGGGTTCGGTCTTAGGTCCTTTACTGTTCTTGATATACATTAATGACTTACCATTCCACATTGATGAAGATGCAAAGTTAGTTCTTTTTGCTGAGGATACAAGTATAGTAATAACATCCAAAAACCAAGAACTAAGTGATGTAATTGTAAATGATGTTTTTCACAAAATTATTAAGTGGTTCTCAGCAAATGGACTCTCTTTAAATTTTGATAAAACACAGTATATACAGTTACATACAGTAAATGGCACAAATCCAGTAATAAATATAGACTTTGAACAGAAGTCTGTAGCTAAGGTAGAATTTTCAAAATTTTTAGGTGTGTCCATTGATGAGAGGTTAAACTGGGAGCAACACATTGATGGTCTGCTGAAACGTCTGAGTTCAGCTGCGTATGCTATTAGGGTTATTGCAAATTAGCTTACTATGCCTACTTTCATTCACTGCTTTCGTATGGCATCATATTCTGGGGTAATTCATCGTTGAGTAGAAAAGTATTCATTGCTCAAAAACGTGTAATGAGAATAATTGCTGGAGCCCACCCACGGTCATCCTGCAGACATCTATTTAAGGATCTAGGGATCCTCACAGTAACCTCACAATATATATTTTCACTTATGAAATTTGTTGTTAATAATCCAACCCAGTTCAAAAGTAATAGCAGTGTGCATAGCTATAACACCAGGAGAAAGGATGATCTTCACTATGCAGGGTTAAATCTGACTTTGACACAGAAAGGGGTAAATTATGCTGCCACAAAAGGCTTTGGTCACCTACCAAACAGCATCAAAAGCCTGACAGATAGCCAACTAACATTTAAAAATAAATTAAAAGAATTTCTAGATGACAACTTCTTCTACTCATTGGCTGAATTTTTAGATATAAATTAAGGAAAAAAAAACTTAAACATTAGTGTCATGCAATATTTTGTGTAATGTAATATCTTGTACAGACATCTTTTATTAACCTGACACGTTCCACATCGTTACGAAGTGTCGTATTCATGATCTATGGAACAAGTATTAATCTAATCTTCGGCATGGACTTTGTCTGTAACGATTGCGCGGCAACCGCTGACTTGCACGTAAGGTTGCACGTGCCAACGGAGATCGATGGTAGTCTGTAGTGCACCGTTAACAACGAGCTACGTTTGGAAATGCACCCAGAGTTCGGCAGTGTGACCATCTACAGTGTCGTAGGGGCGGAAACCCGCAATAACGTCTTCTACCGGAAGCTCGAATGGTAGTTCGAAAACTCGTATGGCGCGCATGTGGTCGACAGTGACCTTGCTGACATTGTTGTCGGAGTGGCAGAAAAAGTAGTCCATGTTTGGTGTCTTTGAGCCGTGCTGGCCCCCACTTTTGCGTTGGTTTAAACCTTGACTGTTACTCTGCGTTTGGTTTCCAGCGGTTATTGCTTCAAATGGTTCAAATGGCTCTGAGCACTATGGGACTCAACATCTGTGGTCATCAGTCCCCTAGGACTTAGAACTACTTAAACCTAACTAACCTAAGGACATCACACACATCCATGCCCGAGGCAGTGTAATGTCTCTTGCAGCGGTCTCTCCGCGATATTTTCAGAAATTTTATAAATTGTATAACTCAGTACATATCTCGGAATATGTCTTCTTATCTTACCGATTCCTAAACTTTAATATACGGTGATTATCAATGCAAAGTAGTTTCAAGCCCTATTATTCCTTGGAGCGTGCATTTACTCCATGGAATAGCTTCTCTGTTATCTATGTTCTCGCTTACGAAAAGAGGGTTTGAGATCTTGCCGATTAGCCGGGAAAAAAGGAGGATGTATATGTGTGTATTGTTGAGCTAGTCGCCATCTTGATGAGATTCTGTATGAGAAGGAATTTAATACATGAACTAAACTAATGTAAGTGTGTTCGCGTATTATTTAACGGATTATTATTACTGACAGTGTCTGCTTACTACGCTGTGTTGCACGGTATCAGTGGGTAACGTCTGATTTACACTGGACGAACCTGCCGTTTTGTATGCTCAACATATCCAGTTACTTCAAATAAATGGGCTAACACGGTCTTACCAGCAGATCTCCGGTCTCTCCCACGTGATCACCGAAAGTTAATAATTATTACAAATGTTTTCAGGAGATCGACTGACAATTTTCGTCGCACCGAGACTTCGAAATTGCTTCACTGCCTTGTGGAATTTAAGTTAAGCTCAATTTAATCAGGATGGAACAGTATTGAACTGTGTGAATGTGATAAGCCTACTTTGTGAATGAAAATTCCGTTAATATACGCATGTTTTTTACTATCCTGATCAGTGAAACTAAATCAGGCCGGTGCGAGAGAAGTTTTTAAATTTTAGATCCCACAAAAAACATTAAAGCAGGATTCGAACATGCGACCGTAGCAGTCACGCGGTTCCAGACTGAAGCGCCTACAACCGCACTGCCACACCGGCCGGCTCGGTTATTGTGGTTATGCCGTGGTTCTTCCTGTTTGTACGTGCGGCAGCAACCGTGTGTATCGGTATTCGCACCTTGTACTATCTTTGGTCTGGTGCTGATAGTTTTCAGCCAGCCGGTGTGCGGCGGTCGGTCGGTCGGTGTGGATCAGCCAGGAAATGTCCGCGCGGTGCAGTGGGACGGGCCCGCTGGCGGTCTCTGCGCAGTGTCGGAGTGCGTGGGAGCTGTTCCGATTGCTACTAGGACATCAGAGTTGAGTGGTGATTTAATTACCGAAGCCAGTATGTTGACACTGTGCCGTTGGTTATCATGGGTGGCTGTTGGGGGTATTCCCGTGAGCAGCAGCGAGTGTTCGAGTTGGCGAAAGTTTGGCCACCATCCGGTGGAGTTTAACTGTATTTGGTTATTTGAAGTCCAAGTGCACCAGCAGAATTTTCTGTCTTGTGACCGTTAGCGTTTCGGTTACGTACCCTGGCCGCTGACGTAAAATTCAGGCAGTGTCCTTCCCTCAGCGTGTTGTCGCGGTCCAAAACGTGTGTGTAGTTTTGACAGCTTATGCATACTTGGTTGTGGGCGGCTACGTCTTTTACGTTTTGGCTTTGGAGTTCCTTGTGTACTGGTCGGGTGGAAGGCAAGTCGTCTCGTCGGTGGGTCCGTCGACAGTCTCTTGGTTGGGTTGCCGGCGGATCGGATATAGTTCATCCGACTACATGTCTCCCCTAAGCGAACGTTAATATTTCAAGTGCAGACCGACCCCTTAAACTTCTGAGCGCCACTGGCTACACTGCCTTTTCTTATTGGCGTTTGATTGTGCATTTTAGTGGCTCATAGCCGATGGTTTGAATTCAGATGCTTTTAGTTGGGTTTTAAATAATGGGCCTTCAGCCGCTGTAAAATTGAAAGTTCCTTACTTGTCAAGTATTGCATTGCTTGAGCCTCCAGCGTCACTTAAAATATTTTAGATAAAGCTTTGGGCCTTCTGCCTTTGGAAAATTTATTGTAGTTGTGTTTTTCAATCATGGGCCTTCAGACGAAAATTTAAATTGATTACTTGCTAAATCTTAGATTGTTTGGGCCTTGAGCCTCATTAAAAAAAAAAAAAAAATTATTTAAGGATCAAGACTTGGGCTTTCTGGCTTGTAAAAATTTATTGTAGTTGTGTTTGTAAATTATGGGCCTTCAGCCGTTTTAAAAATTAAGGAGGTTGTGTCCTTAAGCCATAAGATTGTGTGACATATTCAGTCGATAGTTAAGCTCGTAAATTTGCGCTGTAATGTTTGGGCAACTAAATAAAGTTATATGTGTTCGAATGTAACTGACAGCCGCTCATTTTTGGCCGCTTTCCACAATTGCAACTGCCTGTTCCGTCCTGCGGATTTAACCAGGCGTTTCAGTCACGAAGTATTTTTACGCACACTGCGTCATTGACGACTTTGACGTAGACTGTACTGCTTAAGATGGACAAAGGGGTGCCCAGAATGTCGGAAGCTGGGTTGTCAGGTACGTCGCGTTCCACTTCCAAGGCCTTTGGTCGGGTATAGTCTTAGCAGAAGGTGAATCGTGGTGTGGATTTTCGAAAACGGTTTGCCACGGTTCTAGTATAAATAAGCGACAAGCAGGCGGAAACAGCAGCACGTCCGCTCTGCACGGCTGCGAAAGCCGGACTGACTGAGCTACCCAGGTGCGACTCAGCACAAGACCCGTTCTCACAGATTTACTTCCGCCAGTATCCCGTCTCTTACTTTCCACACTTCACAGAAGCTCCCCTGCGAATCTTGCAAGACTAGCACTTCTGGTAGAAAAGATATTATGGAGACACGGTTTAGCCACAGCCTGGGGGATGCTTCCAGATTGCAATTTTCACTCGGCACCTGCGCTGTTTCATGCGGTCGTGCATTGTCGCCCACAAAAGTGAAGTCAGGGAAGAACGCACCCCTGAAAAGGCTCACCTGGGAAATGAGTAGAGCGTCACAATAATGTTGACCAGTGAGAGTAAAGTGTTCGATGATTTGGAGGTAGGTACGCCCATGCAACATTATGCCTTTCTATACGATAACACCTGGACCACGAAAACGATAATGTTCTACAACGTTTATGGGCGGATTATGTCTTCCCGCCACTCGCCATTTGGGTGTACGTCCAGAATCATTACTCAGACTGAATTTTCTCTCATCCGGGAAGAGCACAGGACCCTATTCCTATTCACTGGATGTACTGTCTACTCGAGGTACCGCTGTGGTGTAACGGTGCCGAGCCGATGGCAACCAAAGGGCTGCTGCTACCAAACAAAATGGCACCCCGAACCACCACTCGTGGTTGTCGGGCCGTACGGCGGGGAAGACGTCTTCGCTGGTCGTCGAAGCTCAAATCGAAGCGACGCTCGTCAGTGAAGACAGCTCTGCTGCAGTTAACTGGATCCCAGGGCGAAGACGCGTCTGGGTACGTGCCGCACAGCCATCGAACGGCTCACAACGACGATATTCTACACTTTATTTTGTTGCCCTTCATGGCAAGCCATCCTGCGCTCACACTTCAGTAAGACAATGGACGCCCGCACACGGCGAGAGTTTCTACTACTAGACTTCGTGCTCGATGCCAGCAAGGTCGCTGGATCTATCCCCAACTGATAACGTTTGAAACATTATGGGCAGGGCCGTCTAACCAGCTCGGAATTTTGACGATCTATCTCGGCAATTGGACAGCATTCAGCACGGTGATACACAGGAGAACATCCGACGACAATATCAATCAATGCAAAGCCGAATAACAGCTTGCATAAGGGCCAGAAGTCCAATGCATTATTGACTTGTTCAGTTTGTGAAACTCCTGAACACGTCATTCAGTTTTTCTGAAATTGTAATTATTTGTTTAGTTGCACATGTACATCACTTCTAGTGATATCCGTTCTATCTGAATGATTCCTTCGTGGTGCGTCCTCTTTTTCCTCTTTAGAGCGTTCAAATGGCTCTGAGCACTATGGGACTTAACGTCTGAGGTCATCAGTCCCCTAGACTTAGAGCTACTTAAACCTAAATAACCTGAGGACATCAGACACGTCCACGCCCGAGGCAGGATTCGATCCTGCGACCTTAGCGGTCGCGAGGTTCCACACTGAAGCGCCTAGAACCGCTCGGTCACAGTGGCCGGCCCTTAGAGTGTATTACACACGAATGAGAAGGCGAAAAAATTTTCGTATTCAGCCGAACATCCAGAGAAACATAAACAGCTGCAAAAGAAACATTCAAAATCCATTATTCTCTTATATAAATCTTTGTATGTGATCTCCTTCGTATTTACGTTTATCAGATATTTGTGCCTTCTTTTTTCTTTTTTTTCTTTTATATATATAGCCATTTTCGCTATTTCCTGCCAGACGATAAAGTAATTTTAACAGTGCGACATAGCCGCTGCTAGTTACACAAACAAGTCTTAGTGTGGCTTATTTCTTCTTGTACATGTCATCCTGTTGACTTTTTTTTCCAAAGAGTCGAAATAGAAAATGCTCCTAGGGCGTGCTGAAAAGTAATGTCTCCGAATTTCCTTGTGTGAAAACTTGTTTTTGAAATGAAACAGACTCTGCACGTATATTCTTCGTGTCTACTCATTTATTTCTCATCGTAGACACACTGGCGATGAACAAATTCCTCCTAACGGGAGACCATTTTGTTGACATCATCACAGTAAAAAGTTGACGGAGCCATAACCTCACCTTTGCTTTCACAGCTTCATCATTATCGTAATGAAGTCCTCGAAGGTGGAAGGTGTTCTGTAAGTTCCGGAAACGGATGAAAATCGGATGGGGCCAACTCCGGAGTGTATGGAGGACGATGGATGAGGCTTTCGATTGTTGTAGATGCCGCAGCCGCGTCGTGTGTGGTCTGGCGCTGCCATGCTGAAGGGGAGGGGGGGTGGGGGGTGTTCCACGTGTGGACAACCGGCAGAGGGCTGCAACTGGGATCAGCGAAGTGGGAAAGTCGACGGGGTAATATGCATGATATGTAATACCTCAGTCGACACTGAGAACGGAATAAAAAATATCGGGAGCGATACTTTCATGCACGCCCTCACACGTTCCTATAATTTGAATTTCTTTTCCCTGCTTCACACTATGTCTTCTCTGCCAAATCCCTCCTGCAGTAGCCTGGGGGCTTGTAGCATAAAATGAGACGTTTTCCACTTCCCACACAAAGCTATTGCTCAAAACCTAACTGTTAATTTTCTAAATTCAACAGCACCGACCACTCGTATTAGCGGCCGAATCGTAGCGCCATATTGTCGCAAAGTCCGGACGGGTTTCCTAATCGTCATCTTCATCTTCTCCTGAAGATGGCCGGCCGCTGTGGCCGAGTGGTTCTAGGCGGTTCAGTCCGGAACCACGAGACTGCTACGGTCTCAGGTTCGAGTCCTGCCTCGGGCATGGATGTGTGTGATGTCCTTAGATTAGTTAGGTTTAAGTAGTTCTAAGTTCTAGGGGACTGATGACCTCAGATGTTAGGTCCCATAGTGCTTAGAGCCCATTGAACCATTTTTGAACCTGAAGATGACGAACAGGAAACTCGTCGAAGCGTCGCGAGTACACGACGCCACGATTCGGCCGGTAGCGCGAGAAAAGTTTCTCGATGAAATTCGGCGAGACGTCCTGCATTCCCGTACAACACACGACTGTGTTCCGAGGAAACGACGCTGCACAGGCGCCAAGTGGATGGCAACTGGTCGGTAACGCGGTGCTAACTACTTACTGGTTAAGCCGCCGGCACACGAGACGAGGCAGCTGACGTTGACGTGCAGGCGCCCGGGACATAGAATCTCGCGCGACACAACGCCGTCGACACACGGGACGACCTGGTTAAAATCATTTTGCGCTCTCAGCACTGTCCAGCGCCAATTGTCACCTTTCTTTGGCTCGCAAACAATGCAGTTTGGTCATGACTTTTCCACACGCTAGTCACGTTCTTCTGTCTGTAATACACATAAATAAAAACTTCAACATCCGTGAACATGTAATATGAGAAAAAGGAATGATACACGTCCAGTCAGTAAGAACATTTGCTTATAAAAGTTCAATCTCACTCCTGACAGAGAAAGTACTTATGTTTACATAACATCAAGTCTCGCGGGAATTATTTCTGTTAATTTCGTAACACAGTCCCATAGCCTTTTGGAAAATGCGAAGTTGAGAAAAAAGTTAAATACAACACGAGCCGATCCCTACGACCTGCATACTGTTGCGTAACATGGTGCCTTTACTCACTACGCTGGACCGCAGCTTCGTAAGAAGCGGTTTCGTGTTTTATCTTACAGTCTTCTACAGGCGTTAAGCGCCCAAATGTTATTAACTTACATTCAATTACAACAAATACTATGAAGAATGAGACATTTTTCACGAATCTTCAGTGTGTCGTCACTGACCCTAAACGGCTTATTCTGATATCACGCGAGTTATCACGCGGTAATAACTAAATACGAGATTTCTTTAAACACCAATATGACGTTCCCCGTCGCTTTATTACAACAAGTAGTAGCAATAACGAATCGCTCTCGAGACATTCATTGTACTGGTTCTTAGAAACAGCAAATATTCATGAGGTGTAAGGTACAAGAGCCACCGAATACGAGCTAGTGCTGAATGCGACAAGTATGAAGGGCGTCTTGCTTACTGCAGGCCTCAAAGTTTTAGATAGTGCCATAAGGAGGGTTCTCGGTTCTTCTGTTTCTACTTTACGCCACACTCCGTCGAAATATCGTGGAATTTATTTGGCGTTTCACACGACAAAACTTCGCCTGAATGTGGAATAGCAGGAAGTGACGTCACAAAACTCGCAGAACGGCACGATATCGCTAGCTAACTCGTCCCGGAGCCGCCTGAGAAGCAGGGGCCTTGCGACGAACTTGTGACGTCACACTAGTCGGCTAGTCCGCCACACTTCGCGAACTCTCGGCTGCGTGCAGGAAAACAATGTCTGACTGAAAAGGTAGCCACTGAATGTCGTGTGCTGCCGATAGTGCATGCATTGAAACTCTCAGTCAGTAATTATTAAACTCACTTCAAATAAGAGGGTTGCCCGCATTTCTCTCTTCAACAGTTCTTTATTGAACATAATGAGAATTACACACACGAAATAACGGTGTTTTATCCACACACCCTGTTTTTGCACGTAATCTCCATCCCGATCTATGGCCTTCAGATGGTTCCGGACTGAAGTGCCTAGAACCGCCCGGCCACAGCGGCCGGCCTCTATGGCCTTCCTCCAGCGCGAAACGAGGGCGTGTATGCCCTGCCGGTACCAATCCTTCTCCAGGTGGCGGAGCCAGTGCTTCACTGTGTGAATCACCTGGTCATCGTCCCCAAAATGTCTTCTACGAATGGCATTCTTTAATGGCGGAAACAAGTGGGAGTCCGAGGGGGTTAGGCCAGGGCTGTCAAGTGTGACAGCCGTGGATGGTCTCCTCCTCGACCGCTGCAATTCGTGGAGCTCTTCCGAACCGCCTTCTGATCATCTCACCCACCGTGCCCAGCGACTAACTGTACTTCTGTTGACAGCAGGTGCTCAACACACTTTTGTCAAGCGTTTCCACAACGAAGCATTGTTTCGAAATTTTGTAGAAAATCCTAAGAAATTCTGGTCGTATGTAAAGTACACAAGCGGCAAGACACAGTCAATACCTTCGCTGCGCAGTGCCGATGGTACTGTTACCGACGACTGTGCCGCCAAAGCGGAGTTATTGAACGCAGTTTTCCGAAATTCCTTCACCAGGGAAGACGAATGGAATATTCGAGAATTTGAAACACGAACAGCTGCTAGCATGAGTTTCTTAGAAGTAGATACCTTAGGGGTTGCGAAGCAACTCAAATCACTTGATACGGGCAAGTCTTCAAGTCCAGATTGTATACCGATTAGCTTCCTTTCAGATTACGCTGATACAATAGCTCCCTACTTAGCAATCATATACAACCGCTCGCTCACCGATAGATCGGTACCTACAGATTGGAAAATTGCGCAGGTCGCACCAGTGTTTAAGAAGGGTAGTAGGAGTAATCCATCGAACTACAGACCTATATCATTGACGTCGGTTTGCAGTAGGGTTTTGGAGCATATACTGTATTCAGACATTATGAATCATCTCGAAGGGATCGATCTATTCATACGTAATCAGCATGGTTTCAGAAAACATCGTTCTTGTGCAACGCTGCTAGCTCTTTATTCGCACGAAGTAATGGCCGCTATCGACAGGGGATCTTTAGTTGATTCCGTACTTCTAGATTTCCGGAAAGCTTTTGACACCGTTCCTCACAAGCGACGTCTAATCAAGCTGTGGGCCTACGGCATATCGTCTCAGTTGTGCGACTGGATTCGGGATTTCCTGTCAGGAAGGTCGCAGTTCGTACTAATAGACGGCAAATCGTCGAGTAAAACTGAAGTGATATCGGGTGTTCCCCAGGGAAGCGTCCTGGGACCTCTGCTGTTCCTAATCTATATAAATGACCTGGGTGACAATCTGAGCAGTTCTCTCAGGTTGTTCGCAGATGATGCTGTAATTTACCGTCTATTAAGGTCATCCGAAGACCAGTATCAGTTGCAAAGCGATTTAGAAAAGATTGCTGTATGGTGTGGCAGGTGGCAGTTGACGCTAAATAACGAAAAGTGTGAGGTGATCCACATGAGTTCCAAAAGAAATCCGTTGGAATTCGATTACTCGATAAATAGTACAATTCTCAAGGCTGTCAATTCAACTAAGTACTTGGATATTAAAATTACGAACAACTTCAGTTGGAAAGACCACATAGATAATATTGTGGGGAAGGCGAGCCAAAGGTTGCGTTTCATTGGCAGGACACTTAGAAGATGCAACAAGTCCACTAAAGAGACAGCTTACACTACACTCGTTCGTCCAATGTTAGAATATTGCTGCGTGGTGTGGGATCCTTGCCGGGTGGGATTGACGGAGGACATCGAAAGGGTGTAAAAAAGGGCAGCTCGTTTTGTATTATCACGTAATCGGGGAGAGGGTGTGGCAGGTATGATACGCGAGTTGGGATGGAAGTCATTAAAGCAAAGACGTTCTTCGTCGCGGCGAGATCTATTTACGAAATTTCAGTCACCAACTTTCTCTTCCGAATACGAAAATATTTTGTTGACCCCAACCTACATAGGTAGGAATGATCATCAAAATAAAATAAGAGAAATCAGAGCTCGAACAGAAAGGTTTAGGTGTTCGTTTTTCCCGCGCGCTGTTCGGGAGTGGAATGGTAGAGAGATAGTATGATTGTGGTTCGATGAACCCTCTGCCAAGCACTTAAATCTGAATTGCAGAGTAATCATGTAGATGTAGATGTGAATATTCCCCACAGTTTCTTGAGCCGCGTTGCGGCTCGCGTTGGTGCTGTCTGTAGGTTTCCGCCCTCTGTTGGAGGCCAGACGGTATCGTACAGTTGACACGGTTGCGGTTCTTTGTCTTCTTCTCGTGTTGACTGGCGCCACTCGGTTTCGTAAACAGACTTCCATTAGTCTGAATTACCATCTCGTGAAGTGAATGCAACTCTTGGCTGCCTATCATATCGCTCGCGAAAGTGTTTGTTGGCGGACCTTCTCGGACGTCGATGCCTGGAGCACCGTCTGTGGCCCCTTGGTTCTTGTAAGACATGTCTGTTCTAAAAGGAGGTCTGATGGCCAGTAGTTCAGTGTAACGCTCCTTCAGTCCACGCCTTCTGCGGGTATAATCTGCCTCAGTACCCTTTAAGGAACTTATGTACTGGTCCTTGTGTTTTATTATTGTATTATTTATTACAATACCTTGTAATGCCTACATTAAAGATTATATATGTCTAGTTAATAGTTGTGGTCGCCATCTGGAATAAATCTAGCAGTGTCGTGTTTAGTGGATGTTAAGGGTCGTGTTACAAAGATTACCATCATGTTATTCCACCTGTTTGGTGATCAGTTGGTTGTTTTTTTTTAATTAACCTTTGCTATTGTATTTGCTGTTTTACAGCGAAATGGTTCAAATGGCTCTGAGCACTATGCGACTTAACTTCTGAGGTCATCAGTCGCCTAGAACTCAGAACTAATTAAACCTAACTAACCTAAGGACATCACACACATCCATGCCCGAGGCAGGATTCGAACCTGCGACCGTAGCGGTCGCTCGGTTCCAGACTGTAGCGCCTAGAGCCGCACGGCCACTCCGGCCGTCGTTTTACAGCAGCTTTCTAAATGTTTTATAGTATTGCCTTTCCTGGCGTGGAAGGCCTTCAGCCGTGATTGTGGTCATTTGCCTTAAAATTCTAATTTGGTATTTGTATTGTAGCAGTAAGCCTTAAAACCTTATTTACTGCCATTCCTGGCGTCTGACGCCTTCTGCTGCGTTCATGGTGACTTGCCTTTAATATTTCAATACCTGTAATTTGTAAGTTGAAAGCGAGCTTTTTAAACAATTCTTAATTTATTGCCATTCCTGGCGTGTAAGGCGTTCTGCCCAGATCACAGAGGCTTGCCTTTGAAACATTATCTGCTGTGTCTGTATTTAATGGTGATTTGCTAAATTGTAACTCACTGAAAACACTATGATTTACACAGTTGTTTATTCCTTCATTAATAACGTGTGCTATTTTTATTTATTGTTGAGTCTGGAATTACTGGGTTAAAATAAATTGCGTGTAACTGTAAAAGGCAGGCAATAGTAACTGATTGCGGCGCCGTCCACAATCGTAACCGAATCCTGCCTTCCCTTGACTTCCAGGTTTCATTTCTCTCTCTGTGCAGTGAGAAATCCAATGACAGCACTTTGCCTGTAACACACGTCACGTACAGACGCCCTTTTGAAACTGTCCTGCAGCTACACTGTGTGTCGGAAGTGACGGGAACATGGCGCGTTCACTCAGGAGACCACAAGTAATGGGTAGCATTCATCTCACGCTAGGTGGGGAGAGCCCTACGTCATAGTGACGTAACGCTACGTCATCATGGCGTAAAAAAACCTAAATCGACTTCATGAGTACTTATATCGATCTTTGTAGCTGTACCACAGAGGTTTCACGGTAACGTGAAAGCTAAACGTAAATACACGGGTATAAACGAAGTGACAGCAGTTCCGTGGTATGCTCATCCCAGTTGAATTACATATTATGCTGTAATCTCAACAGTTTTCGATGTTAGTGTGTGTTTCTTGATATAATGAATGTCTGAACGAAGGAACCAAAACAATAATGAAAGTCAAAAATAGCGTCTAGTCATTTTTTGAAAAAAAAAATCCGATTAATTGTGCATAAATCCCGTGGATAGAAACGTGAAATAGAGAGAAATTAAAGTGTTTCGTATTTTTATAAAAGAGAATGGATTGTACATAATTCTTCTGGAGAGAAACGTTAAACTGAGAAATTAATGTGGTTCCAAAGATAATTCCGAATGTTGCTGGAATTTTAATTTTGCTTTCATGCTGCAGATGAGCACAGACACTTTTGCTCTTCAGAAATAGCTTATTGCTGATGATTATGATGTGCTGACCTGTTATAACACATGACATTATTTTTCTTCGTATGTTGTATACTGTGAAAAAACAGTGACATGCAAGTCACATTTACCGGAAATTTAAGCAACTGAAAGCAGTGAGTGCTGTTGCCATTTTCAGCTACTTTTTGTATGACTCTTACGCAATATGGAAATAGCTATAGTAATCATGCCAAACACCTCCAAAATTAATACCATGTCTATAGAGAGAATAAACACACACAGTATTCCACCATCGCACATGAAACATCGATTAGTGCTGCTAAAACTGTGGGCTGTTGTGGCTATCTTGTCAAGTAGCTCACCCATTGTGACAGCCAGAGTTCCAACATCATTTGGTAACTACTAGGAGACTTACTTTTTTTATAGTTGATACTGCTTACATATTAAAATGTGAGTAACAATTATAGACGAAATATCACTGTTTTTTTCACAGTATACAGCGTATAAAGAATGAAGGCAAAATTAAAACTCCAGCAAATTCCGAATTATCTTTGGAACCACATTAATTTCTCGGTTTAACGTTTCTGCCCAGAAGAGTTTTGTACAGTCCATTGACTTATATAAAAATACGAAACACTTTAATGTCTCCCAATTTCACGTGTCTGTCCACATGATTTATGCAGAATTAATCGGATTTTTTAAAATGACTACTCGCTTTTCTTGACTTTCGTTGTGGTTCAGTCTCAGGACTGAAGACCACAACAACAACAATGGTTCCTTCGTTCAGATATTCGCTATATTCATGTAACACACAATAACATCCCACATCCTTGGGATTAGAGCTTAATAATTAATTATCTCACGTTTCTGTCGCACAATTTTGCACGATTCGTGAGATTTTTCAAAAATGACTACAAGTTTTTTTTTTTTACTTTCGTTATATTCATGAAATACCCAATAACATCCTAAATTCTTTGGATTACAGCTTAATAATTAATTATTTCACGTTTCTTCCGTATGATTTCTGGACGATTCATCGGATTTTAACAAATGACTACGAGCGTTTCTTTCTTTTTTTTTTTTCTTTCGTTATGGTTCCTTCTTTCAGACATTCATTATGTTCAAGAAACACACAATAACATCGAAAACTGTTGGGATTCCAGCTTCATAACTAATTCAGCTGGGCTGAACGTACCACATTTAGCTTTCACGTTACCGTGCAACCTATGTGGTACAGCTGCAAAGATCGATACACCTACTCATGAAGTCGATTTAGGTTCATTGACGTCACGATGACGTAGCGTTACGTCACTATGACGTAAGGCTCTCCTCAGCTAGCGTGAGATGAATGCTACCCTCAAATAATAGACACGTAACGTTTCGCATTCGTAGCATTGTTTTCGGCTGAGACCAAAAAATGCGGTGCATTACTTTCTGGCCAAGCCCACGCAGTTACTCGCTTTCCACCGGAGTCGGCTGCTGGCACTCGTTAAGGCATGCAGCGTCACGTGCTGTGAAGTCAAAAAATGGTTCAAATGGCTCTGAGCACTATGGGACTTAACTTCTGTGGTCATCAGTCCCCTAGAACTTAGAACTACTTAAACCTAACCAACCTAAGGACATCACACACATCCATGCCCGAGGCAGGATTCGAACCTGCGACCGTAGCGGTCACGCGGTTCCAGACTGAAGCGCCTTTAACCGCACGGCCACACCGGCCGGCGCTGTGAAGTCACCCCACGGCAACTTCTCGTGGACCTCGACTCGTCCCGTGAGCCGACGGCTTTGGCCATTCCGCAGTCGCGCCGTCTGCAGAGTCCTGTTCGTCTACACAGTAAACGATTCGCAACGACCAATTACCAACTCGCCTCCGTCGACGAGTTCGATTTGCGTTGCTCCGCGTGCGGAGGGCCTAAAAGCTGCGGCAGCGCAGACTACGGCTGCACTTCGTCACCGCGTACAGCAGAGCAGTCTCCTAAAAGTTATGACCGATGACCGCTGCCGATCGCCGAAGAAACCTCCACTTTGTTAGGCAAACGGACTCTTCTCGTGATATACGGCGGTCACGTCTGGAGCGCAGGGGGATAAAAACAGCAGAATACGAAAACCAGTAGCGGGCCGGAGTGCCGCGCAATAAACTGCCCGAGGGCAAAAAAACGCGTCGGCCGCCTCCTGGTTAAAGAGGAGAGGGGGGGGGGGGGGGCTTCTGGGCCGCCGTGACGTGACGTGTGCGGCTGTCAGATGACGTAGCGCTGCTGCCGGCGCCTGCGCTCTGTCCAAGACCGTGGCGGTTCGGGGAGCAGCGGCGAACAGATACTCGTCTCGGTGTCTGACAACAGCGGACCGCTACTGTCGCCGTCTCGAGTGGGGGCGTTCATGAACCTGACCGAAAATGTCAATTTTCAGTTTTGAATGGTGGGCTCCATGTGGTTCCCAAGTCGTGCAGCGACCGTAAACCATAAAATTACCAAATAAGCAGCAACCAGTCGCAAAATCATGTTTTATTTATTCACTTTAGCAAATCGATGTCAACTGATTAACAGCCATCATCGGCGCTTTCAATGAATACGTGCCCTGAGTAGTAAAATAATCAGTAACTTCCTGTCTCCCTATTATTAATGCATCACCTAACCCAGATATTCACGGACTTATACAGCCCACTACCGAGAAAATAGTTCCTTGTAATTATTATGCTTTTGCTAACATGCATCTGTAATTATTGTTGTACATAGTGAGTTGTTATGCTCGGAGGTTCGAGTCGTCACTCGGGCATGGGTGTGTGTGTGTGTGTGTTTGTCCTTAGGATAATTTAGGTTAAGTAGTGTGTAAGCTTAGGGACTGATGACCTTAGCAGTTAAGTCCCATAAGATTTCACACGCATTTGAACATTTTTTTTGTTATGCTCGAATTACAGTTATGGTTCAGTTACGAAATGAACTGTGTGTGACTGATCGACACGTATAGCCTAAGAAAACGACCCAACACTACACAGCACTGAAAACAACCCTAAGAACGTCCCTAAGTTTTACTTTTTCATATGAAAACATAAGAAAATATCTTAACGCCTTTAAGCCCTGGATCTGAATACGAATATTATGGCACAAAACACATTAAACCATAAACGGTAGTTCGTTCTGGATCTTAAATTTGTCATAGTCAATTCTCGATCTATCACTTTATGTTTCACCTGTGCTTAAGACAGTTTTACTACTCAGGGCACATATTCGTTGAACGCATCGATGATGGCTGTTAATCAGTTGACATCGATATGCAAAAGTGAATAAATAAAACATGATTTTGCGACTGGTTGCTGCTTATTTGGTAATTTTCAGTTTATTTTTTATTCACGAAAATAAGTTCCTTTCAATGATGAACTCTCATCCGAAGTGCTTCTAAAATAATTAAATGTCCGACCCGACCTTCCTGCCACGCCCACTTTTTGAAGAAACACTTCAATATACTAGTATAAATCCATATAAAGGCAGGGATATTTGTAGCGAAATTAACATTGTCGGCAGGAATATTTACGCACAGTGTATACGCAATAGTAGGAGATCTAGTACACTGACGAATGCAGTCAAATGGTATCGCATTTGACGTCGGTACTGCAGTACAAGACTACCGTGATTCAGATAGTAGGCGGTGGAACTCGCTAAGAGGGCAGTCGGCTGTGTCCGGTGTGTGCCTGTCTTTCCTCCAGAAAGGAAACACACATCATTACCGACAGTGCGTATTGTGTATATAAACAACGCGGAAATCAGTTACCGTGAAATGAAACAGCAAAAATCGGTGCGTAGAAGCAAATGGGACTAGAATCTTGAAATCGCCAAGAAGTTGAACCGTTGAAGTACAGTGATTTATAATTTCGTCAGATTCGGCACACGATATGGATAGAACGGAAAATATGGGCGAAGTAGAAAATTATCGGAGGCATCGACAGGTTTACTTTTGCGCAAATAAAGGGTCACAAACCATTATTCCTCTCAATTTGTTGCTCATTCGTAGTTGTCTGTAAGTGCCAGACGTATACGCCAAATTTTGTGAAATCTAAACATCTTGCTTTCGAGAAAAGACTGCAGGAACCTTCTCTGACACCCAAAAGTACGCAGGCTACATTGGGGCCGGCCGGTGTGGCCGAGCTGTTCTAGGCGCGTCAGTCTGGAACCGCGTGACCGCTACGGTCGCAGGTTCGAATCCTGCCTCGGGCATGGGTGTGTGTTGTCCTTAGGTTAGTTAGGTTTAAGTAGTTCTAAGTTCTAGGGGACTTATGACCTAAGATGTTGAGTCCCATAGTGCTCAGAGCCATTTGAACCATTTTTTGCTACATTGGGTTTTGCTGAAAAACATATGTCTTGGTTCAAATGGTTCAAATGGCTCTGAGCACTATGGGACTCAACATCTTAGGTCATAAGTCCCCTAGAACTTAGAACTACTTAAACCTAACTAACCTAAGGACAACACACACCCATGCCCGAGGCAGGATTCGAACCTGCGACCGTAGCAGTCCCGCGGTTCCGGACTGCAGCGCTAGAAGCGCACGGCCACCGCGGCCGGCTCATATGTCTTGGACTTGAGACTGGACAAAGTGATCTTCAGTGATGAGAAGAAGTTTAATTTAGTTCGTCTGAATGGATATCAATATGATTGGCATGATCTGAAGACAGAGAAGCGAGTAAGAATGAGCAGACATTTTGGTGGTGGATGTGTTATGATTTCGGCGGCATTCTGCATTATACGTAAATGACTCATTTCTTGGGCTAACTCTAGGATGAACGGTACTACGTACACTGAGGTAATAGTGGCAGAATGGGTTAGATGAGGAGCTAGGGGACGAAAGTCTAATGTTTCAACAAATAATGCATCTATGAGGGTTTCTCCACAGCAAAAGATATCGATGTCTTGAACTGGACTGCACGTAGCCTGGATTTGAATTCCGTGAAGAATCTTTGGCAATACTTGAAGATGTATTTGTCGCTATGGAAGGCAATTTGAGGCCGTATGTGAGCTGAAAAGAGCGATACTAGAAGGGTGGAAAATAATTTCACTTCAAGGATTACAAACGCTAACAAAACAGAACAGAAGTTTTGAGGTAATAGAAGAACGGAGGTTGAACAGTATACTAGCAATGTAATAAGAAAACAGCACAGTGAGTTGCTTTATAACAATTTCCATCCAGGAAAGGCAAACGCTTTATTTTGTTACTCTTGCTTGAAACAAGGTACGTAATTCCATTATGGATGTTTATGTCTTATATGTATCTAATACTTTGATAACAAATTCCATACATACATGATTCAGACATTTATATTACTTTCGTAAGAACCCTGGCTTTATATGATTTCCACTACTGTACTAGCTCGAAGGACAACGATTGCGTGGGACGCTTTCAAGCAATCTCGCGCGGTATACATCTAGAAGGCTTTTATAGATCATCTATTACTGTGTTCCGTATCTTAGAAACGGTAACAAACCAGCTGCTTTGTTTATGAAGAGCCAGTTCTTCTTTTGCCACATTTTCATCTGTTACAGTGGTCAGAACTGCAACATATCACACAGATCTTGTACTTAATGGTGGGAACGTAGGGGGGATGAAGGTATGAGAGAGAATGGGCTTTAAGATAGGAAATTTCACTCAAGACATCTTGAGAAGAACAGATTTACAGCGCCTTTCTGCAGCTGAAAGCCGGCCGCAGTGACGGAGCGGTTCTAGGCGCTACAGTCTGGTACCGCGCGACCGCTACGGTCGCAGGTTCGAATCCTGCCTCGGGCATAGATGTGTGTGATGTCATTAGGTTAGTTAGGTTTAAGTAGTTCTATGTTCTAGGGGACTGATGACCTCAGGTGTTAAGTCACATAGTGCTCAGAGCCATTTTTTGCAGCTCAAAAGTCAGTTGAAAAATGGTAAAGGGAAGAAGGCAGATGACAAGAAACCAGAAGACAAGCCTTGAAGGAAAACAGGACCCTGAATACAAATATGGGGCCTTCTGAGGAGCTGAAATGGTTCAAATGGCTCTAAGCACTATGGGACTTAACATCTGAGGTCATCAGTCCCCTAGAACTTAGAACTACTTAAACCATACTAATCTGAAGACATCACACACATCTATGCCCGAGGCAGGATTCGAACGTGCGACCGTAGCGGTCGCACGGTTCCAGACTGTAGCGCCTAGAACCGCTCGGCCACCCCGGTCGGCGAGGAGATGACATAAGATAAAACATTAGATTGAAAATTAAATTGCATTTCCGAAAACTATGTTTCTTAATGTTTATGTACATTCTTCTCAGAATCTATGAAGGCTAAATTTATGAAATTATGTTCACTTAGTTCTACAAACCCAATAAACGTTGTTTGAAGAGTAAATTTTAAAATTCTGAGAGCAAGCTGAGGTATGGGGCAGATTCACGAATTTTATATAGTTACAGAATTATAATTAAAAATTATTAAAATTCTCCTATTCGATGTTTAAAAGAAGTCGAGCGAGAAGCTTATCATATGCAAAGAGATTACACAGAGAAAATTCTGTAGAAATCTCTTGAGTAGTTTCTGAGACAAAGGTATATACACTCCTGGAAATGGAAAAAAGAACACATTGACACCGGTGTGTCAGACCCACCATACTTGCTCCGGACACTGCGAGAGGGCTGTACAAGCAATGATCACACGCACGGCACAGCGGACACACCAGGAACCGCGGTGTTGGCCGTCGAATGGCGCTAGCTGCGCAGCATTTGTGCACCGCCGCCGTCAGTGTCAGCCAGTTTGCCGTGGCATACGGAGCTGCATCGCAGTCTTTAACACTGGTAGCATGCCGCGACAGCGTGGACGTGAACCGTATGTGCAGCTGACGGACTTTGAGCGAGGGCGTATAGTGGGCATGCGGGAGGCCGGGTGGACGTACCGCCGAATTGCTCAACACGTGGGGCGTGAGGTCTCCACAGTACATCGATGTTGTCGCCAGTGGTCGGCGGAAGGTGCACGTGCCCGTCGACCTGGGACCGGACCGCAGCGACGCACGGATGCACGCCAAGACCGTAGGATCCTACGCAGTGCCGTAGGGGACCGCACCGCCACTTCCCAGCAAATTAGGGACACTGTTGCTCCTGGTGAGGACCATTCGCAACCGTCTCCATGAAGCTGGGCTACGGTCCCGCACACCGTTAGGCCGTCTTCCGCTCACGCCCCAACATCGTGCAGCCCGCCTCCAGTGGTGTCGCGACAGGCGTGAATGGAGGGACGAATGGAGACGTGTCGTCTTCAGCGATGAGAGTCGCTTCTGCCTTGGTGCCAATGATGGTCGTATGCGTGTTTGGCGCCGTGCAGGTGAGCGCCACAATCAGGACTGCATACGACCGAGGCACACAGGGCCAACACCCGGCATCATGGTGTGGGGAGCGATCTCCTACACTGGCCGTACACCACTGGTGATCGTCGAGGGGACACTGAATAGTGCACGGTACATCCAAACCGTCATCGAACCCATCGTTCTACCATTCCTAGACCGGCAAGGGAACTTGCTGTTCCAACAGGACAATGCACGTCCGCATGTATCCCGTGCCACCCAACGTGCTCTACAAGGTGTAAGTCAACTACCCTGGCCAGCAAGATCTCCGGATCTGTCCCCCATTGAGCATGTTTGGGACTGGATGAAGCGTCGTCTCACGCGGTGTGCACGTCCAGCACGAACGCTGGTCCAACTGAGGCGCCAGGTGGAAATGGCATGGCAAGCCGTTCCACAGGACTACATCCAGCATCTCCACGATCGTCTCCATGGGAGAATAGCAGCCTGCATTGCTGCGAAAGGTGGATATACACTGTACTAGTGCCGACATTGTGCATGCTATGTTGCCTGTGTCTATGTGCCTGTGGTTCTGTCAGTGTGATCATGTGATGTATCTGACCCCAGGAATGTGTCAATAAAGTTTCCCCTTCCTGGGACAATGAATTCACGGTGTTCTTATTTCATTTTCCAGGAGTGTATATTATTTTTTGAAAAAAATTTCAATTTGATAAAAATGTTATACATATAAGCTACAGAACATGGATTATTATTTCATGTTAACCATGGTACAAAGTTTCATTTCTATATCTTCGAAATTGTGGATTTGATGATTTTTTAAATAATGTGTGTTTTTCACGGACGACATTTTCGTCGCACCCTTTAAGGTCGATTCACACTTGTCGAAAATCAGTAGAAACAAAATGTGAAAACATTCCACAATGCATTTCAAATGGCGGTGTCTCGACCGACCGTCATCGGAACGGAACGCTACCGTCAAGAATTATGGGGAAAGAAGTTTTGACGTTGACACTGTTCGCTAACAACGGAAATTAACATAATGTCGCAGCGGTCATTTTATACGACAATCCTGCTGTTGTATGGGGATGAGTATAAAATTGCGTGGCAACTGGAGTGGCACATAATTGATTGAAATTGGTATAGTATAATAGAGGTGTTTACCTGCAAGCGTTAAAACTTTTAAAATATGAAACTGAATAAAAAATCCAATAATCAACTTAAGCCCTATTTAGCTAAGTCGATTAGAGACTCATACAACCGGTTTCGCAACTTTTAAGTGGCATCTGCTGGTGTATATAATGCTGTGTCATGTGCTACAGGGAACTATCACGGAGTGCTGCAGAGTAACAGCAGGCGTGGCTAGGCTGAGTTCTCAGTCTTCTTGAACTGGTAAAACCGTCGTCAGTGCTGAATGTCTAGTCTGTTGCAAAATCACGTTGCTCTGCCATCTCTTGGCCGACTGAAACATGTTCCTGTGAGCTATGTCGAGCAACGGTCTACGCGCTTTGTTAATGTTACCCAGAAATTTACTGGGTCGCGAAGCCGACACGCTTACTTGTGTTTGTCACCAATATAATAGCAATCAACGGTCGGTGATGGTTTTACCAGTTAAAGTAGGCTGAGAACTTTGTCTAGCTATGCCAGGTGCGGCATTGTGTTACAGCACCCTGTACCATATGACATAGCATTATGTACACCAGAGGATGCAACTTAAAAGTTGACAAACCGGTTTTGTGAGTCTCTAATCGATTTCAGTACCTACAGCTATTGCGAACTATTGGATTTTTCATTCAGTTTTATATTTTAAAAGTCTTCACACCTGTGTGTGTTAACACCTGCCTTATACTGTATGAATGGTCAATGAATTATGTGCAGTTACTTTAGCTGTGGCTGTCCTAGTTTTCAAATTATCTGTAACTGGAAACGTAGTCCAAAGTTGAAGTACATGGCACATTACGAATCATGTGGACGAAATGTATAAACTGCATACCGATTCGCCGTGGAATTCTGGTGGTATATGGACCAAATGCAATTCCCCGTGCCGCCGTAGTGAAATGGTGCCAAGAATTTGACCAAAACTGCACACAGGCGTGGTCGATGCTGATTGGGAACGAAAACTGGCGGCATTGACCACAGACGACACTGTCTAGACAGTCGAGGAACTGATTCATAGCTGTCGCAGGTTTTCCGACAATGGGGACGTTCAAACAATGATTCTCGAATGACCTCGTGACCAATGAGCGGATTTCTCGCCGAGAGGAATCGAACGATTCGGAGAATATTCGACAGCTGTTCACAGAGCCTTGGTGGCTATGTTTAAAAATAGTGTCAGGTGTTTGTGTTATTTTAATGTGTAATGCAGCATTGAATTACAGTTACTTGGTCTACCAAAATAATGTGTAACTTACCTTTGGGAGGCACGTCGTAATAGCGAATTTTGTGCTTTTGTGATTTCTTAGTATGAATTTTGTTTTCCTGGTTGCAAAAATTTCATAAGGACCTTGATATATTCCTTTCAATATTTTCTAGTAAAGGTGCGAAAAATAACTTTGACAAAGAGAGAGCATAGAGTTGTACATAAATAATAACACAAATTGATGAAACAGTTTTCATTAAATAGCCTTCCACAATTTATTTCAGTTGGGGTCATTCACAGAAACCGTCTACGGAACGGATAGGAATGAAATGGGACGGAAAGGAACAGCACCGTCAACATTTTTCGGGAAGAAGATTTTGACCATAGACTTTGTCCTCTGACAACGGAAGTTAACTAGTTTTTGCTGCAGTCACTCATATTATATAACAATGCAGTTAGTGCCTTTTAGGTCTTTTTAATCTTTATTTTATGGTTGCTTTGTTTTCGCGATATATTGCGAAAATGCGAAGATTACATGACGACTTTATATTTTTCCTACGAATGGGCGCTGACCCCGAACATCTAAATAAAAAAACTGAGTTAACTTTCGCAATAGCCAATGCAAAACCTCACACTTTATTGGTATAAGATTGGAGATAGATAGAGTTTCTAATTAGAATTATGTCAACACTGAATATATCACTCGGTTGAGGATTTTTCTTTTGTTTTTTGCCTTTATCTAAGAATTAGAGCCAAAAGAAAACGTACAGTTCACGTAAGGACAGCGGATACAAGACAAGAAGATGTATATATAGAGAGTCGGTTATCCCCGCTCCATTAGCGACTGCAACAGGGAAGGGAATGATTAGCAGTGCTACAAGGTACTCACCGCTATACACCACATGGCAGCCTGCGGGGTGAAGATGCAGATGCAGAAAGAATTAAGTAAAAAGGCACTACGTACCACCTTCGAGATGTAAGGTGCGACAAAAAGACTCATCCGATTTCTCAAGGCTGTATCTTCTAAGTGGTTCAATGCAGATACAGGGTGCTTGTTGAAACACGCATCGAAACCATACATACGTTTACGTTGCCGTTACCGGTCTCCCTGGCACAGTGCGTTGAGTCGGGATGGCGGTAACACAGCAACAAAAGGCGCTTCTAGAGATTCACTCCAAAACAACAGTTCGGTAGTTCTGGTACATTACAGCATATAAATTGCAGTTTATCAGTAATAATCTCCTGCGCTTTTACGCAACCAAAGAAATTAATTTTGACGCAGATACAGTTGAAACCTCCCCTTAGAAAAATTATGAATTACTGTGCTGGTAAACCCCTTACGTTATTTGATTTTCAAACAGCTGAGCAACACTGAGCGTACTCAGACATTTCTCTCTTTACTTATTCTGATCATCACTAAACTGACACAATATTTTTAGCGCAACGCAGTCTGACTTTCAAAAATCCCTACAAAAGAATGGCCCTGACTAACATTAACCTATACCTTTCACGAATCACTTGCCTCACAAAAATCTTCGTTACTCGAAATACTGCAATACAGCGAGCGCCACTACTGCCAGCTAAATAAAAGATTCAAACTACTGAAGGCACTAACTACTGATAGGCATAGTTAGCAAATGAAAGATTTTAACAGAGAACAAACATTGTATTTACCTTAATAGTGTTCAAAACTATATATATATATATATATATATATATATATATATGACATCCATCTTTACAAATTTCCTTTTTCTGACGGACACGTCCAGATCGTCCGTTCTCAAAACTCTGCCATCTCTCTCTCCCCACATCCACCACTGCTGGCGGCTCACCTCCAACTGCCCAACGCTATGCGCTGTTCACATCCAACTGCCCAACACTACAATACAGGATATTCCAACAATGCAAACCAGCCACATATTGCACACAGCACAGTCAGTGATTTTCATACAGAGCGCTACGTGCTGTTACCAACATAAAAACCTAAACAGCCTACTTACGCAGTTTACATGCACAAACATAAAAAATATAATTATTGTAATTACTTTGTGCTCAATATTATTGTTGTTATTTTGTACTCAACAGAGTGTTCTTCATAATGATCAAAAACAAGAGTTTCCTGTTATTAGTGATAAATGCGAAAGTTGTTCGTGAGTAACAGAACCATGTTTTACATGAGTTGGGTAAAAAGTAGTGACAACACGACTATAATTCATAGCAGTAGTTACCGGCGGACGTTCACCGTACTACATGCCCTCAGTATAGTCCCCCCACATCCCGATCACCACGCAGTCAGAGCATCCACCTCTGTCCACGTCTTTCACGGACTGCCCCTTGTCACGTATGATGCCGTCTCTTGTGTTGTGGCCTGTGCCACGAAGAGTTTCCTTCATTACGAGGAACATGTATTATTCACACGGACTCATATCGCGTGAATACGCTGGATGTTCCAGTATCTCCCACACCCACGTAAACGGGAGCTCCTGTGTGGGGTTCGTCGTGTGGCGTCGTGCATTGTCGTGATGGAAAATGGGACGCCAGAAGGAAACGTCGTTATGCGCTCCGACAACGTCCCACTTAAGTCCTGATCCACGCGTGTTGTTCACGTTTCTTAGGCATACTGTTTGGGCGCTCGAACTGGCCTCCCGCAGTTTCAGACAGAACACACAGCGAGTGACTCGGACAAATCCGTCACCGCTCACTGCACTGCTTCATTTGACCTTCTGCTACCAGCTGTAGACAGCAGGCGTGTCAGGTGACGCTCATCCTTAATGTTAAGGCGGTGATAGTACTGCTTTTCATCCAACTCGTGTACATAAGTTCGACGGAGTATTGAAGCTACGTTTAATATATTTTTGTTTTGGGTATTTTTTTATCCTTTTGTTGAACAAATTGTGTTTTCTAGCGCTATGTGATAAATCTACACTGTTTTCTTTATTTTTACTGCAACATCCCTCTGTTTCACTTTACAAACCAACAGTTTTCGAATAAAACCAGAATTAAACATTGACAATTTCAGTTTTGCTATAAATACTGTTCATTCTTAAGTAACAGACAGGAGGATAACTGCATAGTGCAAAAATGTTGGTCGGGTTACCACCTAGCTATTTATATGTCCTACTCAGTATCTAGACGGTTCACCGTTTCTGGTCTTAGGGGAATCTAGTTAGACACTGATCGCATACGTAAAGGAAGCGATCATTATGAGGGAACGCCCGATAAGCATACAACACACCTCATGTACAGCTTACGCGGGTACAGCCTCAAGTGATCAAAGCTACTGGGAGAACTACCGTAGTCTACACTTACTTATTACGGTAGCGTGTGGTAGATTACGGTAGTTTAAAAACTCTAAGCGCTTCGCGCTTTTCGTTTCAGCAGGTGTAATTCTGTTAGCCTGCCCTGTGCGACGTTACTTCCGTCGACGGTATGGCTGTGCGCCGCCTTTCACTCGAAGCGTTCGGCGATAGTACGAGTATTTTCAGTGCTCTTGCCGTTTATGCAAGAAGAAATCCCCGAGTCGCCCCGTGTGCACTATCAAGATGTAGTGCACATTCAACAAAGTTTTGCACGTAGTGCAAAGAAGTCTGTTGCTCATGCCAACTGAGAGTTGGACATTCCTCAATCGACGGTCTGGCGTGTTTTCCGGCGACATTTATGTTTCAAACCACTACGGTTTCAATTGCTATAACCGATTCGTGACCGTGATAAACAATACCCTTTAGACTGAAACGTAGCTGTACAAGCCAATTTTTATTCTTGATTGCTTGTTGGTTGCCTGATGCTAATTACTAATCATGTGTAAACAGCACAGATTACTTTTCTGGCTTCTATCTCTGTTGAGTTAGATTCTGTGGGCATGTTAAGGAGTTTTAAGTGTTAGACCTTCAGCCGATTTGAATTTAACTTGTTTACTTCAGCCTAACTAAAGAACTGTTTTAAGATAAGGCTTGTCTGTTAAATTTCTGATTATACTTTCGTTTTAAGGTACAGGCCTTCAGCCGTTTTTAAATTAAAGTGCCTTTCAGCCGGTAATTAAGGCCCAAGGATTAAAGTTTCTTTTCGTTTAAAAAATATTTTTTTTTCGATATTGTAATGTTTAATCAAATAATAAAGTTGTATGTTCGAGTGTAGCTGACAGTTTGTGTTTTGGCCCCTTTTCAAAATTTATACCTCCTGTCCTGTCCTGCGTCTCAGGTTTGATGCGGCCAGCCACGAGTTTCTCTCCTGTGTTAGCCCGTATGCGAGAGCAGCACTCGCTATCGACGTCTCCAGCTCTTTTTTGGACACACTCCAACCTCTGCCTTTTCCTCCAGCTTCCTCCAGTACGTCTGCAGCACGTGATCTAGAGGCTAACGTTGCTGCCTCCGGACCACGGAGTCCCTGGTTCGATTGCCGGGTTGGGGATTTTCTCTGCCCGGGGACTGGAGGGAACTTCCTCATTTCTTATCTTACCACTCCACTTAAGTTTCAACACCCTTCTATAGCACCACCTCTCACATGTTCCGATTGACTTCTGTTCAGGTTTTTCACAGTCCATGATTCACTTCTCCGTACAAGCTGTTCTGTGATAAATTACGGCCAATGTTTGATACTGGTAGACTTATTTTGACCAGGAACGCCGCTTTTGCTTCCGTGTCTTTGTTTTATATGACCTCTTTACTGCATCAGTTATGTGTTGCTTTGCTTCAAAGATAGCAAAATTCCTTCGCTTCATCTACTTTGTGGTCTCCGTTCTTAATGTTATATTTATAGGAAATCTCATTTTCGCTACTCGTCATTAGTTTCGTCTTTCTTTAGTTTACTGTCAAACCATAGCACGTGCTCATTAGACTCTTCTTTCTGCTCACCATGTCTTGCAGTTTTTATTTGCCAAATTCACTGAGGATCGCAATATCGTCTGCGAATATTATCCTTTAACCCAGAATTTTTATCTCCTTTAACCCAGAATTGTTATCTTACTCTCGAATGTACTTGTGTTTGCATCACTGCTTCTTCGATATGCAGTATGAAAATTATTGAAACCGACAAACCTTGGGAAGTTGCACGAGACACCAGAACAAACATTTTTCTCTATTCCAGAATGAGATTTTCACTCTGCAGCGGAGTGTGCGCTGATATGAAACTTCCTGGCAGATTAAAACTGTGTGCCCGACCGAGACTCGAACTCGGGACCTTTGCCTTTCGCGGGCAACTGCTCTACCATCTGAGCTACCGAAGCACGACTCACGCCCAGTCCTCACAGCTTTACTTCTGCCAGTATCTTGTCTCCTACCTTCCAAACTTTACAGAAGCTCTCCTGCGAACCTTGCAGAACTAGCACTCCTGAAAGAAAGGATATTGCGGAGACATAGCTTAACCACGGCCTGGGGGATGTTTCCAGAATGAGATTTTCACTCTGCTGCCAGGAAGTTTCATATCAGCGCACACTCCGCTGCAGAGTGAAAATCTCATTCTGGAAACATCCCCCAGGCTGTGGCTAAGCCATGTCTCCGCAATATCCTTTCTTTCAGGAGTGCTAGTTCTGCAAGGTTCGCAGGAGAGCTTCTGTAAAGTTTGGAAGGTAGGAGACGAGATACTGGCAGAAGTAAAGCTGTGAGGACCGGGCGTGAGTCGTGCTTCGGTACCTCAGATGGGAGAGCACTTGCTCGCGAAAGGCAAAGGTCCCGAGTTCGAGTCTCGGTCGGGCACACAGTTTTAATGCCAGGAAGTTTCATTTTTCTCTATTGTCATAATTATCTGAGAGCATTTTTTTTAAATCCGGTACAGAGCGTAATCGCTCTCAGCAGTCGTGCAATTGAGCATAACATGGGAAGGAATCAGATGAGTGTAAGAAACGTCCGTCGTGAGCATTTGCTAATCCACTTCATTTGCATACAGCACGTGCACAACCTGGAAGCAGATGACTGTCCACTCAGAGCACAGTTTTCTCAGTGGAACAGTGTCAGATGCATCCTAACGTTTTCGTGCTTTGTGCTGCTCACAGATCAAGCAACGTTGGGTCTTCAACAACCACAATTCGCATGTTTTGAGTGAGGTGAATCCACATGCCACATTCACCCGCGCCCATCAACTGCTGTTCTACGTAGATGTGTGGGAAGATGTTGTTGGTCACTGTTTAATTGGGACATACCTCTTACCTAGGCCATTATATGACGGGCGCTGTTACAGTTTCCTCGCCAGAGCATTACCAGCGTTTTGAATAGCTTGCCACGCGCCACAACACAGCACCAGTGGTTCCAGCAAGGCGGGGAGCCGGCACATTTCTGTCGGCCTGTGCGCCGATTCTTGAACCGGCAGTTTCCAGGAAAGTGGATTATCAGTGGTGATCCTGTACCGTGGCATACTCGATCCCCTGATTCTGGTTTCTTTTCCTGAGGATAAATGTGCAACCTTGTTTACAAAACCCTGTTGAATCTGGAGAGGATCTGGTTGCCTGGATGGCGGCAGCAGCAGCAGCAGTGGGAATTAAGGACACTCCTGCAGCCTTTGACCGTGTTAGAGAGAACATGACACACTGGTGTAATCCCTATTTACAACTCAATGGAGGCATTTTTTATCCTCAACTGCAGCTAAAGTAATTGTATTCTGTTAATGGTCTTGTCTAACAGAAAAATAAAATTTGTTTGTGCTACTTTCTGTTCACAGAGGAAAATACATTAGAAAAAGCGCTTTCACTGTCCCATGCAACCTCCTAGAGCTGGTCAGTTTAATTAATTTTCATCCGGAGGGAACTCCCTTTACCGGTTTAAAAAATCCTAACAGCTAATTATGACGTTAGAGAAAAATATTTGTTCCGGTGTCCCGTGCAACCTCCCAGAGTTTGTCGGCGTAAATAATTTGAATTTAAATTGAATGAACTTTGAAGGGAACACAGTCATCCATTGACAATATATAGGTCCTATAAGGACACTTGCACTGGTTCTGTACCGTCTCGGCAAATATTACACTACTGGCCATTAAAATTGCTACACCAAGAAGAAATGCAGATGATCAACGGGTATTCATTGCACAAAT